>NC_089584.1:95724777-96068664 GCF_019320115.1 Miscanthus floridulus | reverse complement strand
TTTCCAACATTATCCTCGGATCCAGTCCAAGGCTTTATAGAAAATGGCAACTTCAGTCTCACCGTTGGAGGAGGAAATTGACTTAGCATGCCTGGAAAAGGAGAATAAAAAAATAAAAAACATGTAAGTTGAAATATGCAGTTAGGCTTCCAATGTCAGAAGTAAAGCCTAAAACCAAACAAGCTATCATATTGTCACATGTCTGTTCCTTTGATAATAATGCCTTAAATAACAGTACATGTCAAATGAGTGAGTCCATTTTTCAATTGCAGAAAATTGGCATGCAAAATCTCTCCCAGCAGCTTGGAGGGACGTCCTCTCTGGGCCGGTAGGCTAGAATTAATAAGGTTTGAGGAGGCCAATGGATAAGCACGTCAAGGTTTGAATTACGTTATCATCTTAGGGGTTTGAACACTTTGGGCGTACCCAGTGCAGAGAGCTCCCGCTCTGTGCGGGGTCTGGGGAAGGGTGTCAGTGGCAAGCCTTACCCTCGCCTGTGCAATGCGAGGAGACCGCGACTCGAGGGTTTGAACACTTTGGAACCATCGAAATCATTGTGTTTTTATGGAGCCCTGCCATTTGCCTGGAGCTTTGTTGCTACACAATGAGAAAATGAGGTTTTGCAGTTTAGCCAGGCCAGAGGTATATCTTACCTGGCTACCCTAGCATCCAAGTGAGTCTTTGTTCCTAGGTTCATGTCGGTTTTGTTCTGTAACCAAGGCAGGCCTGTAGTCTTAGAAACATTGGTGTGAGTAGGTGTATTTGCAATGTTCAAAACGGCGACGCTAGGCGTCCGCCTAGGCGCAACTAAACGCTAGGCGAGGGGTTCCGCCTGGCCTAGGGGGGTAGGCGGACTCCTAGGCGGGCGCGGCGCCTCCGCGGCGATTTGGCAGCGCGGAAGCGGGCGACTGCGTGCGCAGGCGAAAAATTTTGCGAGCAGTAGGCGCGCTCGAGAGCAGCGGGCGAGCGCGCGGGCTTGCGCGGGGGCGGACAGATTACTCGTGAAGAGATGAGAAGACGGCCGCCGGCTGCTCCCCTTCCGCCGGTCTTCGTCTTCCCCACCGGTCTCCCTCCCGACAGTTGCTCGCCTCTCCGCCCGTCGGTCTACCTCTGCCCGCCGGTCTCCCTGCTCCTGCCGGCCGCTCCCCTCCTCGCCGGGCGGCTGGACGCATGCTCCCGCCGGCGGCTCCCCCTCCCCGTTGGGCAGCTGCTCCCACAGGGAAGGTAAGCACGTCGGTCTTCCCTCCCCTGCTTGTGCTTGCCTGCTTGGATGCTCATCTCTCCTCTGCTCTGAAACTGAATCTGTATTACTCTGAAACTGAATCCCTCCTATCTTTGCTTTGTCTGAACTCTGAATCTCTGAAACCTTTTATCTTGTATTTGTATCAACTATGTTAGACTATTAGCTAATTGACTGAATGTATAGCTTGTTACTTGTTAGGAATGTATGCTTAGAGTCTGACTGAATATGAATGTATGCTTAGAGTCTGACTGAAATTTGTTGACTGACTGAATCTGAATGTTTTAGCTGATTGACTGAATGTTTTGGCTGATTGGCTGCATGTATGTATTGCCTGTATGTATTTTTATCTAATTTATTCAGCTTTTCAGCTCCTATATTTATATAATTTATTCAGCTATACACGCTGAATGCAAATTTAGGAAAACGCCTTGAAACGCCTAGGCTCGCTTAGGCTCTAGGCGGTGGGTCACCGCCTAGAAACTGCCTAGCGCCTTTTTGAACATTGTGTATTTGTAAGGGTATCTTGACCTTTTTCTTCTTAATATTATGATATGCAAACTCCAGTGTGTTCACGAAAAAAAAACTATTGCTAAAATAAACAACTATGTGGCGAAAACCTTTAGAGGCATTTTACCAAAAAGAAAGTTTCAAGTGAGTTGTGGGAAAGGGAAATTTAATTTGTGAACAGTCAGAATACTGTGAAGCGAAATATTAGGGGGAAACTGCATTTTTGTGTTATACTTTGAATTCTCTGGATTAAAAAAGCACTGGAGTGATTTTCCAAAACTCCAAAATCCTGCTAACTTTTTTTTTTACTTTTAGAAAAAAAAATTCTTATCATTATTTTGAAAACCAACCAAGGCATAACTGGAGATCCAAACAAGCCCTAAAATCCTCCTGTTAAAATGTGCTCTATTTTGAATGCACATGTGGTGACCCTAAAGCGGTAGGGATAAAGCATTCTTCAATGCTCAGATTCTTACCTAGAAATTCAATAGGCTTGTAACATAAAAGACTATAGATACAATGAATTGTTAGTCTATGTCTATTTCTATGCCTTTAGTTATACTCTGTTAGTGGATGCACAAGAAACTGGAATTTTGCCCGAGGAAGCCATTAGAAGTGAAATATTACTTGTGAAAGAGTATATATTATTAAGGAGTTTGGAACTAAACTAGACGAACATGTAACATACCTCGAAAGGAATCAAGCTGCTGCAATGTGTCACTGTCAAGATACAGCATTGAGGGCAAGCCTTTGTTTTGTGCAGCTAATTCCATTAGTTCCAAACGCTCATCTTCCACCAGTTCCATATACTCCCGTGCAATTCTGCGTGCAGTAGCCCTTTCATTGGCCGCCTTTTGCCTTGCTGCTTCTTTCTCTTTTCGGAGTTCCTCCTTTTGCCTTTGTTTCTCTGCCTGCACAGGTGTAGGCAGAAGGAATAAGCTATTTAATACACTACATTTACAGTTAACATTCTAAGAACCAGAAAACTAACTCGTTTAGATTGCTTCTGCAAAAACTTCTCCAGACGCTCATGTTCACGCCTTTGCTCTCTTTGGAACCTCTCTTCTTCTCTCTGCCTCTCACGCAGTAATCTCTCCTCTTCTTTTCTTCTCTCACGGTCAAGTCTCTCCATTTCCTTGCGCCTTTGCTCCTCTCTCTGCACAGACATCACATTGTAAACGAATTTAATGAGGAAGACATATCTACAATTATATAGAACCGGTAATACCTTTCTATTCAAGATATCTTGTTTCTCAAGCTCCTTTCTAATTCGTCTTTCGTGAGCTTCAACTTCCTTTGCAATCTTTGCTTCTTCATTATGCTGAAGAAAATCCTAGGCAAATTTAATATGTATATGACTATAAAGCTGAAAGGCAAGATGCGTATATGAACTCAAGGAAATCATACTTTTCGTTTTCTTTCCACTCGAGAAGTATCTTCATCATGATAAGCTCTTCTTTCAGATGATACAAGTGGGTTTTCAAATGCAGCAACCTGAGAAATATCAAACTGGCCTTCAACAGGAACAGGATTCAGGTTGCTATTAGACTGGGTCATCTCATAATCTGCTGGTGCTGCTGGAAACACCTGAGACCTGCTGGACTGGGGCAACAGGCTAGAACCAGATGTGTGGCCTTGAAAAGCATAACTAGGCGCAGCCTCCTCAGATCCATGGAGAAGCTGTGATCCTGATGTGAGAGAAGATATCCTAGAATTTGAAACTTCCACTGGAGTATCATAGTAGTGAGATCGGCTTGCCCTCTCATATGTATCACTTGGTTGCTCAGGAAGGAACTGATACTCATGGACAGCCCGTGATCCAACATGAGGTTGGACTATGGGTGAATTACCAACCGTTGATTTTCTCTTCCCAGTAAACGAGTTTGGAACAAATGGGGATTCCATGGTAGGTAAAAATGCTGAAGCCTAGGGGAAAAAAGAAAGAACAGGAGATTAAAAATGTGATACTTAGGAAACTAAAGAGGAGCATGGAACCCTTAATATGGTAACTATGGCACAGAGAGTAGTCTCACCCAGAAATCTAAGAATGCAGATTGATGCAAATATCATTAGGGGGACAAAGTTTGTAGCATGAATACTCACCAAAATAGGGATACATGCTAAAGGGATAACACTTGTAAAGGTAAGTAGCTCTTCTGTAACTACAATCATAGGAAACATAACCATCCATGCATAGCTTGATGTGCAGAACTAATGCAAAGAAAAAGGTGCCCACCAAGTACTACATGATAATCATGCCATGCCAATATTTGTTGCAACCAAGTCACCAAATCCTTAGTAGCCTCGCCATATTACCTACAACACACCTGCAGTGTATACTACTCAATGGTCAAGTCTTTAGTCTTGCCCACTTTGGGGGATGGTAGTGAAGGGGTGTTCATAAAACTGGTAAAACATGATTTACGATTTTGAATCTTCCTAGGCATTCTTACCATTTAAAAGATAGAAATACATGCCCTATTCTGAACTGACTTAGCAATCACCACATGAGGTATGATGCACACGCACTCATTTGAGTAGGGCACAATCGAAGTTTAGGGCTAATGAATCAGCACAGCAACCTTAATTACTCATAATCACATCACATATCAATAGGAGATAAATTAAATAGACCTCACACCACCATCATTTTAGCACTGATGCAATTTCACTTCAAAAGGTAAGCACATTCAAATAAAAAACCCAGTTTATGCAATGGCACAAATCCACCACAGATACATATAAGAGATACAAACTTACATTTAAAAGTTTCCTACAGATATACCTTTAAGAGCTTTTGATCATGCCTAGAAAATATCTTCGTATCATAAGATCGCACAGGCTGCTTTTGTTGCTCTGGAACTGCCAGAAAATAAACAGGAAAAGATTTTCAATAATTAGAACTTGTATTGGTAAGTGCACAGATGCTATTAATAGAATCCCCATATAAGAACTTTTATTCACCAAATAAAGAAACCTATACAAGACTTAGACGCATGCCATTTAGCAAATGCCCATCTAATATTTTGTTTGTAAAATGTTAAGGGGGTGTGCTCCAGTGCCAAACTGCCAATCCTTCTCAAGGTGATGTCATCCAAATCAAACTTTGGGCAATAGATGAGATCTAGTATGATTGGATTATAGATACATGGGACCATACAAAAGCAACAAAATGCTCATCTGCACTATTTTCCAATTCTCCCTAAACATAATCAACTCAAATCACGTCTATTGGATCTACAGATATATGGCCAATTCCCCCTAAACATAATGAACTCAAATACCGCCAATTGGATCTAGACGATATATGGCAATGTGTTATCTACCAGTAACCTGGTCCTAGAACATTGATGCCATATACTAAACTTCCATGTCGAGTGTGGTAAGTAGTCGTCGACTAGCCTTAGCTCATTCAGCGGCTTGCTTCCAGGCCTGATGGCAGGACATATGGAAAAAGAAATGGGATCTAGAGCGCAGGGGAGAGAAAGTAGAAGGGCCTGAGCCAAACCCTAGTGCAGCCCTACCGTTGCCATGATGTCGTCCCTTTCACATCCCAGTAAGTACCCTCCCTTGCTCTCGGTAAGAACCAACATGGATGGCGAAGAACAAATGGGAGACGGATCTAGTTGAGGCAGCGCTCGCCTTGCTGCCTCCCTTCAGATCCCTCCTTGTCTTCTGATGTGCAATGAAAATATTATAGCACAGGAGGTGGCGCAGCGTACTATTTCTAAGGTGGTTGATGCAAAGTTTACACTGCTCTCCCATGCCCTAATACTAATTGGGCCTCACCTAAAGCCCAGGTAGACTAGTTAGACATAAAAGGCCCAGCAATCGTCGTATTTTCAGTTGCCACTTGCCACTTTGCAGTAGATGTTAGTGGCAGCCACCGTCCACCGACCAGATTACAATGTCGTAACTGGATGTGCAAGACGACATTTGGGGCGTGATTCTTCCTCTTGGGAGTGAGGGAGGCACTAGCGCAGCTGTCTCCAATCTAATCCCTCCCTCGCTCCTGATATATGGCACAAATGTATGGAGCTGCTGCACTGCTCCACTCTGCCCTAAAACTAAATTGGGCCTCACAATAGACCCAATACCAGCTGAACATAACTCCAGGCAGTCAGCATACATGCTGTCACTTGATGGGTCTCTTTGGGAGAGCTCCAGCTCCAAGAATTCATGAAGCGGGGTATCCCTAGCTCTACGAATTCCACGAGTTTGTGGAGCTGGAGCTGGAGCTGGAGCTGGAGTAGATTGAGGGGTTTGGGTGGGTCGGTGAGGCGTCTCGTTCCTATTTTAGACTAAAAACAGAGACTTAAACCAATTTATTTTAACCCAGAAACTCCAAATTTGGCGAGAAACCAGGAGCTTGAGCAATCCCAAATAGGCTCCAAATTTCATCCTATGCCACATCTAACGAAGTGCGGATAGGGAATATAATACAGAAGATTCACACAGCATAAGAAAAAGAAAGTAATTGAATAAAGAAACAAGGGAACTGATCATTAAGCACTATAAGGAAGTGTACTAGAAAAGGAAAAAAATGCTATCTGGTGTCTACACAAACCATTGGTACAACTCTTTTTCAACCAAAAGATCAAATTGTTCAACTCCAGTTGGGTGGTTTTTTACTTCTAAACCAAAGGGACTAAACACCTACTCCCTCGAATACCAAGTTCAAGTCCATCTAGCATTCTTCCAAATGCACCTAATTTATCCATGACAATTCCAATGCAGCCTTTTGCTTCATTCTTCTATGTCTGCACATGCTTAGCACCCTAAACAATGCAATAAACTTGCCAGCTACCTTAACTTTTAGCAATAATTGGTGGGCACTAGGATCATGGTACGCCTTACCTTGACTCTTGTGCCCAAGTCCACGTACTTACATTTGGGATTAGAAGTAGTAGTTGTGATAGAGTTGTACAGATGGGACATATGTGAAGCATTTCCCAAAATGAAATGTAGAAAATGATATTTTTAGGCACTTCAGGTGTGCAGCAGGATGAAAATGCCAAGCTAATGTACAACAAAGACGATTACTAAACAAGGACAGATAATATTAAAAGAACTCTAATATTCTATATAATAGTATAAGTACAAGGTAACTCATATAAATAAGGGCTAGAATGGGCCATGCGTGTTAATAGGGATAGAATAGTTGCATAGTATAATAGAGATTATGGATCTCAGTTTTATTAGTAGGAAGTAAAACATGGCTGTGCTCAATGAGACCTTATGATGTGCAAATTTTACTTGATGATCCCTCACATTCAGAAATAATATTCAGCTCAACGCTCATCTAAAGAAAGAATACTAGTTTAACTCTTAATCCAAGGATGGTCTCTTACGAATAATAGACCTGTGGGATTTTCAAGCTTGCTCCCCATCTAAATTTTTCATCAATCAGTCATTCATATCTGTCGTCGTATCATCTACTCCAGCATACTGATAACATATACTAGTACCATATACATGTATCATTAAATTCGCCTCTCCAACCATATTGGATCAATCTACTTACTCGAATAACTCGAATATAAAAGGACTGACTAAAATCAATTACATGGTTCTTTTACCATATAAGCAAAGGAACAAAGAAGATTAATGACTTTAGAAGTCAGATAATTTAAAAAGGCGTTTGCAAAATCGATAATCATTCAGCCAGGGCATATGAAAAGCATGAACATTTCCACAGACTGGCCACCTTCAGCATTCACTAGCTTAAACCTTGGCTTAAAACACAATGACTTCAGATTTCAATATGCATACCAATCGGTGCACCAAAGGCACCAGGAGGAAGGGGATCAAATTCAACACCAAGCGCTGGACCATCCTCCCTCAATGGTTCCCCGAGCTGTGACTCCACAGAATTAATCACACGGAGCTCAGATTGTGTGAGCTGCATCGACTGGATAGCCGGCGTTATCATAATTGGTGGTGGCTCGTAATACCTCCTCCCAATATCCGGCATGGAAATCCTGGGAACTGCTGAGGACCGCCCAGCACCCCTTCGCGAGTGAACTGGGTGCAACGGCTCATCGTACGGCCCAGGAGAACCCACCATAAGGTCACTGCTTGCCAGTGGCATCACAGGTGCCGGTAACACTGGCGGTGGAGGCATCACTGGTGCTAGTGCGGACTCTTCCTCCCGCCGTTGCCGCTTCGATGGTGGCTTGCGGTCCTTGAGGCGGCGGTGGCAGAACCACATTTGCAGCTGCCTGTCCGACAGCCCTATCTTGGCCGACAGCTCCAGCCGCATAGCTTCCGACGGGTACTGCTCCACTGCAGCAAACCAAAACCCCCAGAAATGCTCAATCGATAAAAACACCCAAAAAATCAGGAAAAAAACACTCGAATGAATTCATCGAAATCCACGAACCCGCATAGGTCTTCTCGAGGACCTCAAGCTGGTAGGGGGTCTTCATCATCCGCTTCACCGGCTTCTCCCCCGACCCCGACGTCCCCGCGCCTGCCCCAGTCGCAGAAGCCGGAACCGGGACCGGGGCCGCCACTGGCGCCGGAGGCGGGGTCGTGGCCTCGGCGGGGGCCTCCAGCGCCGCCTTCCCGGCGCCATCCCCGTCCCCGCCGACGCCGGCGCCGCTGGCGCCGGCGCCGCTGGCGTCCATGGCGGCGATCGAGGGCCTGGAAACCTAGATCCGAGCACCTTCTTCTTGTGCAAAGCAAGGCGCAGAAATTTCCCAACTTTTTCTCACCCCACCTCGTAGCGTCTGCCCGCACCAAATGCCTCACAGTCGCTGTTATACCTCGCGTCGCGGAGCGAGGAGGAAAAAAAGGCGAATCGATGTGCGGCTGGATCTCCGTGGCTGAACTGGGAGGAGGAAAGGAATAATGACACCAACAATAACTTCAACACCACGAACACCGCCCCGCGGCGGATGGGTGGGTAAGGCAAGGCAACGAAGAAGGGGAAGGATAGGGATGTGGAGGAGATTGGGGGAAGCTGCAGGCCAGGAACAGCAACGGGCGGAGCGACTGCTCCTCGAACTGGGATTATTACCCACGCGCTGCGGCGCTGGGGATTGGGTTTGGATCGCTGCTGCCATTGTGTGCAGCTAATAAAAACCAAACCTTTTTTTCACTCCCCCCCTACCCTTTTCGCTCAGGCCTTTGTATTTCTTTTGTTTTGTTTTGTTTCGTTTCGTTTCTCTCCGTGGGAGAGTGGAGTGTGTTCTGTGTTGTGCGGTAGCTGCTGCCTGCTGTGGTCGAGCTGCTGGCCTGCTGCTGCTAAGCTACGAGGAAAAGAAATTTATAAAAGGAATATTTGGATCGATGGATGGGATGGAATAATTAGCAGCGTAGCTGGTGCCTGGTGCTCGGATTTCTTGGGGTTTGATCTTTACGGAGTGGTGGTGGGCTTTTGTGCTTTTGACTAGCTGGGGTTCTGGTGGGAAATTTGCGACCTGGATTTGGTGCTGGGGTGGATGGATTTGGACGTTTGGTCCTGCTGCCTGCGCGTGTTCATAGGATTGTTCCTCCTGTACGAGGGAGGAGGTCATTGGACGAAGCGCGCTAGAACTTGGCCGGATCCTCTGCGGCGTGGACTTTGCGAGCCTCCCTGTGCGGGAAGCAGGGAGCCGGGACCGGGAGGACGGAACAGGGGACACCAACCACACTCCAGCCTCTGAGCCTGTGGGCACGTGGGTGTGGGCCGTGGCACGCTCTCGTCCTTGGGCTTTTGGCAGCTTCGTTGGTGTGTATCAGACGGACAGACGGTTTTGTTAATGATCTCTGGGCCCATTTAGGAGTGGGATTAAGACCACTCTTCCCCAGTCTCCGAGTGGAGAAGGCACGGGTCGCTGAACTGCGACTGGTACTGATGATGATGAACAAAGTTCGGCCCTTGAATGCCCGACATGAGCCCGACCCCGGGTGTGCAATGCTGGATGGTCTTCGCCTAGAGAGAATTTGAGGGGGTTGCGCTAGCCTTATGGATGTATAGGATTTTTACAATATGGATACGTATATGGTTGAAAATTGAATATAATCACTGTTTTTCTGATTTTTCGTAGGTACAGGCCACACCCATTGCCATGAACATACATCCACCCATGGTCTTCAGTGCTAGAGTTGAAGACAAACCGGAAATTTTGTCAAACTAATGCTTTCAGTTTATAAGACGCAATTTGATATATTATTCATTTATTTTGTATACACTTCCTCTATAAAAAATAATAATTTTACCCTTATATAAGTGGATCTATCTCAGTTTTAATTAAATATATAAAAACAATATTCCCTCTATTTCCAATTATAAGACGTTTTTACTATTTCTAGATATATAGTTTTTTTATGCACTTAGATATACACTATGTAAGATACATAGTAAAAGAAATATATTTATAAAAGTTAAAACGCCTTATAATTTAAAACGGATGGAGTACTTTTAATGCTACCAACCAACTATAACTAAATCTATCATGAAATATATTATCATAGTAGTATATCTATTTGGAATCATCAATGTTAATAACATTTTCTATAACTTTAATCAAACTAAAGGAAATTCGACTCAATGTAAACTCAGAATTACTACCTCCCTTCCAAATTATAAGTCGTTTTGACTTTTTTTGTTTATCCATTTAGCTATGTATCTAGACATATTATTTATTTAAATGTATAGCAAAATAGATATACCAAAAAAAAGTCAACTAACTTATAAATTGAACAGGGTGGTACATTCTTTTTGGACGGGAGGAGAGCCAACCCCTACAAATTAACACTTTGGGTGGTTCTCTCTCACATCTCACATGGATTTACTTCGACAATAGATACTTGTTAATTCTCATCATGTTGCATCCCTCTTAAGGCTCTGTTTGGTTCCGCGGTCACGGTGCGATTGAGCAGAATAAGCCGAATAAACCCGCCAAACGGTCAGCTTGAGAAAAATTCAGGGTTTCCAGTGCAAAATTAAAAGCTCTAGTTTGATTTTGGTGAATTGATGAAATCCTAAGTACTAACCCTTTGCTCTAAGTGATCATGAGATAGGTTAGTGCTAATCCAAGTGGTGAAGCAAGTGAAGAATGATCATGATGATGGTGGAGGTCATGGTGATGATCAAGTGCTCAAAGCTTGAAAAAGAAGAAAGAGAAAAACAAAATGGACTCAAGGCAAAGGTATTTTTGATATGACTATTTTGTTTTGGTGATCAAGATACTTAGAGAGTGTGATCATATTTAGGATAGATAGCTATACTATTAAGAGGGGTGAAACTCGTCGTAAAATGTGGTTATCAAAGTGCCACTAGATATTCTAACTCATTGCATATGCATTTATATTCTAGTGAGTGCTAACACTCTTGAAAATGTTTGTGAAAAATTGCTAACATACATGCATAAGGTGATACACTTGGTGGTTAGCATATTTGAGCAAGGGTGAAGATGTTGGAGTTAAGGAGGCGTTGTTTCCTGCGACAGAACGCTGGACCTACTGTCCGGTCAGCAGTGTAGAAGGGCACTGGCCTCGGTCGCGTGACCGGACGCGTAGGGGGTGTGTCTGGTCATTGCTGACGTATGGTGACGTAGGGCTAGAAGCCGAGGCAAAGAGGACTAGACTCACCAGTGTGTCCGTTCATGCGTGACCTGACGCTGTCCGGTCGTCAAAATTCCTCTTTGCATGCTTACTGACTCGAATGGATGCTACGTTGGCACAGCGTCAAGGTGACTGAGCTACAGGATCTAAAGGGTCTTAGTGGCTAGAGGAGGGGTGAATAGCCTATTAAAAATCTACAACAACACTAAGCCAAGTGGTTAGACAAATATGAGATGAAGCAAGTTCTGCGCTAGCCTACTAAAAATGTAAGCCACCTATCATAATTCTAATTGCTATAGTCTCTAAGTACACAAAGGCTAGATCACTACCACTAAGTTAGTGAGCTCTCAAAGACTAACTAAAGAGCCTCACTAAATAAACTACACAAGCAAGAAAGCTAGCTCTCAAAACTAACTACACTAAAGAGCTTAGCTACACTAAGAAAGTAAATGCAAGGTAGAGTAGTGAAGATATACCACCATGGCAAGTGATCAATCAAGAATATCAATGAATACTAAGGAGACAATGATAACACAATTAATTTTTCCTTCGAGGTTCACTTGCTTGCCGACAAGCTAGTCCCCGTTATGGTGATTCACTCACTTGGAGGTTTACGCACTAATAGGCATCACACGCCTAACCTACAATATGGTGTTGTACAAGCAACATAAGATGAGGATCCACGAGCCACGCGCAATCCACTAGAGTTGCCTTTGGGGCTCCACCAGGGAAGGCACAAGAACCCCTCACAATCATAATGATCAGAGTCAGAGACAATCACCTTCCTCCGCTCGACGATCCACCAATCACCGGGCCAGTCTAGGTGTCGGCAAACACCAAGAGTAACAAGATCTTCACCAGCCCAAATCGTCCAACTAGTGTCACAAGATGCTAGACCACTAACCAATGCACTAGAGGCTCTCCAATCTCACTCAAGATGATGAAATCAAGTGTGCAAGTGAGTGGAAGTGGTGTGCTCAGCTCTCAAAGGGTGTATGTAGGTGTAAGAGGTGTCAAGAGAGCGGCCAAGGCCGGCCACCACCTCTATTTATAAGTCCGCAAGCAAATAGAGTCGTTACCCCTTTAGAGCAGCTTTTGTGAGGTCATCGAACATGTCAGAGAGGTCACCGGACATAGGGTGGCTGGTGCCTCCAATGGTCATCCAATGGCTAGTTTCACTAGCCATTAGGCACCGAACAGGCAACGGTGGCACCACCCCTAGGGTGGTAGTGACCACCCAGCCGAACCCCCGAGAGACCAAGTCTCTAGAAAAAAGTAACGGTGCACCGCCCTAGGGATGGCGGTGCCCACGGCGGTGCCCAAGCTCTACTTCCCTTGCTCTCTAGATAAAAGTGACGGTGCCACCGCCCCTCTAATGGCGGTGACTGAGGTGGTGCACCGCCCTCACCGAGGTGGTGTCCACCGGACACACCAGTGCCACCCTTCTCTTTGCCTCTTCTCTGTCGAGTTTAGGTGGGCACCATCCTAGGAGTGGTGGTGCCACTAGATAGGGTGGCGGTGCCCCACCAGAACACCTATCTCTTGGCCTCCTCAACCGGTCACCTGCCATAGGGGTGGCAGTGCACCGGACAGGGCATGGCGGTGCCCTCAGGGCAGCACCCCTGAGTCCGGTTGCGCCTCTTTTTCTTCACCTTTTTCACCACCTTTGCAAATATGCTAGCACTCCAAGTGATTCACCATCACGTGCAAGTGTGTTAGCATTTTCACATTCATTTTTCAAAGGTTAATCACTTTCTCACTGAATGTGTACTAGGCCTAAAATGCATATGCAAGTTTTTCAACACCTAGTGGCACTAGATGATCGAGTTGTCTGATAAGAGCTCACCTCTTAATAGTTACAACCATATATCCTAGATGTGATCACACTCTCTATAGTGTCTTGATCACCGAAAACAAAAGTTCCTATAGATATCACCTTTGTCTTGAGCTTTTTGTTTTTCTCTTTCTTCTTTTCCAAGCCTAAACACTTGATCACCATGGCCATCACCACCAACATGGTCATCATCACTTGCTCCACCACTTGGAATGTGCTACCCTATCTCATGACCACTTAGAGTAAAAGAGTTAGCACTTAGGGGTTCATTAATTCACCAAAACTAAACTAGAGCTTTCAATCTCCCCCTTTTTGGTAATTGATGACAACCCTTTCATAAAGATATGAATTGAATCTATGTTGCTTGCCTAAGCATATTTACCATGTGTAAAAGGATTTGGACAAGTTTCTTGAACCCCCATTGGTAGTATTTGCTCCCCCTACATATGTGCTAAGAGTTTGGATTGAAGCTTGCACATATGTATGAATTTGAGTTGTGGGAGAGTAATGTCTACCAAATGATGCTAAGGTGTAAGAGATGAACCTTTGAAGCATGATACCAATCGAAGTGCACCAAATATATCATCCTTAGCACCATCGTTAGTTAGATACCTCTTGGAATTACTTGCAAAACACAAACACTAGATACCTCATGAGATCACATTAGAAACAAGGTTCTAGTACCACTTGTGAAAGCAAAGTAAGGCATATCTAACTACCATCCTATGCATGCTAGTTTTTTATTTCATAATTCAAACTTACAACTAGCATACACCACATAAGCATGGAATTTTAATTTAAAACTTATGCCATGCAAGCAAACATATGAAATGCATCAATCAAGTTTATGAGCTTGCTCCCCCTACTTGCGTGCTCAAATTTTAATTGATCCCCTTACTTTCATATTTCTTCCCCTTTGTCATCTTTTCTTTATCTTTGTGACTCTCCTCCTATCTTTTACTTCTCCCCCTTTGTCATCAATGACCACAAAGATTCAATTTTAGATAGGTTAAGATTATCAATGTCAATGGAATGAGGATCATTTTTCCAAATTTGGTCTAATCTAGAACACTTGCCAAAGATATTTAACTCGGTTTGATCCAAGGATAAGCTTCTTCACACCTCATTGCAAGGTTTATCTTGACCATGTTGAGTTAAACACTTATAGCTCATTTTCTAGATCAAACACTAGGATTGCAAGCCCACAAATATGTCATATGCTACCACTAGGTCAAGTCAAGCATAGAAGCAATAGTGGTACCATACAATCATTAAAATCATTTGATTTTCATGAATGAGCCTATAAAACATGAGGAATGACTACATGCACTAAATAAGTCCTTAGCAAAGGATGTATGCATGCGAATCAACTTTTACCTTGGATTGCTCGAAGGAGAGGCATGCCATATTAGTGGGAGAGTGCATCAACATATATTTGAGAAATCCAATATGTTCAACTCATTCCTTAGCTTGCAAAATATTTTCTCATATAATGGCTTGGTGAATATGTCGGCAAGTTGATCTTCGATGCCCACACTCTCAATGCAAATGTCCCTTTTTTATTGATGATCTCTTATGAAATGGTGGCAGACATCAATGTGCTTTGTTCTTGCATGTTGAACCAGATTGTTGGTTAACTTAATTGCACTCTCATTGTCACATAGCAATGGACACTTTCTTGAACTTGATTCTAAAGTCATTCAAGGTGGCATTCATCCAAAGAATTTGTGCACAACAATACCGGCGAATATGTATTCGGCTTCAGCGGTTGATAATGCAACACTATTTTGCTTCTTTGATGACCTTGAAACAAGTGCTCTTCCTTTCAACCTTGCATCCCGCATAATCAAAGTCCGAATATCCAACTAGCTCAAACTTTGCTCCTTTAGAATACCACAAATCAATATTTTGCTGTATGCTTCAAGTACCTCTATATTCTCTTTATAGCCTTCAAATGACTTTCTCTTGGTGAGGCTTAGAATCTTGCCTTGACGTGGTCTTGATGTGGTCACATAGAGTAGGCTTCCAATCATAGAGCGATATAACTTTTGATCCACCATGTTGCCACTTGCATCACTATCCAAATTTTCATTTGTTCCCATTGGTGTACTAATGGATTTGCTCTCATTCATGCCAAACTTTTTGGGCATGTCTTTGATAGTACTTGCCTTGACTCATAAATGTACCATTCTTCAATTGCTTGATTTGAAGACCAAGGAAGTAACTCAACTCTCCAATCATGGACATCTCAAACTCATTAGCCATCATTCTTCCAAACTCTTCACAAAAGTTTTAATTGGTTGATCCAAATATGATGTCATCAACATAGATTTGCAACACAAACAAGTCCTTACCAATCTTCTTGGTGAAAAAGAGTGGTGTCAACCTTGCCCATCATGAATTCCTTAGAGAGTAGGAAGTCCCTCAACCTCTCATACCATGCTCTAGATGCTTGTTTCAAGCCATACAATGCCTTCTTCAACTTGTACATATGGTCGGGCTTCTTGTCATCTTCAAAATTAGGGAGGTTGCTCAACATATACTTCTTCATTGTTATAGCTATTTAGAAATATACTCTTGACAAACATTTGATAGAACTTGATGTTGTGGGCATAATCATAGGCTAGCAAGATTCTAATTGCTTCTAATCTAGCAACTAGGGCATATGTTTCTACAAAGTTAAGACCTTCAACTTGTTTATAGCTGTCGACATAGAATTTTGTCCCATGATGAGGATATACGAGCAAGCCAGAAGGGTCCGCTCAATGGAGCTAGAGATCTGCCTAGCTTCAGAGCATGGGTGGTCAATCCTGCACACTCCTCTCGAGACGTGCTAGTCAATTCAACCCTGCAATTGATAAGGAGAGAAAGTTTATCAGTAATTAAAGACAGGACGTGCTGGTGTTGTCAAGACAGTCCTGAAGGTGCGGCTCTGAGAGCCGATATGAAAGGAGATCGACTAAATAGTCAATTTCAGCATATTTATAAGAATAAATTAGTTAAAGCTCATGGGGTTATGTAAGAAGAATCGGTTATTGTTCAGGATGAATATCATTATTTAGATAAATATTGGTCACTAGGCAAAAGGATATCAATAGTAATTAATTCATGCTAAGCCAACGACTGCAAGTAACCGAACCCCGTTTATGTAAAAGAAATAGCTCATCACCATTCAACAATAAAGATAAATCTAATGAACATATTAGATCTCATCTATCACTATGACCAATGGGGCATGAGGCAGAATCATGCAGGCCTATAGAAACAACAATAGACTCAACGACCCTAACTTATTACTAATATCAGTAGGGCATGAGGCAGAATCATACAGGCCATAATACAATAATAAGATCCTAGGGCTAACACATCTTTCAACCTATCCTTCAACGATCTCGTGATGTGAACTATTCGTAAAAGCGCTCGATATCGGCTAAAACAGCCGATTCAGGCATAGCGCACAGTTAAGATCATGCCCACTAAGAAATAGATCTACCAAGTAACGATCCCCACTCCATAGTGCTAACAGTGGGGTGTGAGGTAGAATCACACAGGTCCGTGATAACAGGGCCATGGAATGGTTTTTGCTAGCTAATAGATCTACTTAAGATTAGACACGTCTTAATCGCATGCTATGCACGATTAAGATTAATATAAAACAACCGATAAAAACATAACTCATCATTTAAAGTGTAAATTAGATTAGTTTAGATTAATAAACGATGGGTTAAAGAAGATATAAGGTCGATCTAGATAAATCCCAATCGAGCGAAAGTGATATTGCTGTAATTAAATAAATAATGGAAGCAATAAGTAACATCGATAACTTAATGAATCTATTCGAAGGAGCACCACCCTTAGATAGAGCCGATAACTTGACCTTAATCTAGTTCGAGCAGTGGAGGTCGATCAGATCGATGCAGCCATACTTGAACTAGACAAGAGTCGATAACTAACTTATACCAAAGTCGTAGTGGAGGTCGACCGGATCGATATAGCCGTATGAACAGAGGTATAAGCCATGACGGTACTTACAAATAAGCAGTGGAGGTCGACCAGATCGATGTAGTCGTACTTGCTGAAGAACTCATTGATCTACTCTACTCCTACTCCTACTCCTAAGGGGTGGCCGGAGCCGAAAAAAGTAAATAACTGATATTTAATTGATTGTGTGTTCTTTACAATAGGCGGGGTTTGATATTTATACCCGGGACCTATGTATGACTCCTATCTAAGCATGACTCATCACAATATTTGGCCATAAGAGAAAACATTTCTAATTTAAGATAACTTGGACTCTAATCTTTCCCTTTTTATAGAGTCCATCATGTTTTGTCCTGGCACCGATCGTAGCCTTTATCGTTATCTATGGGCGCTGCCTGAAGAAAGCCAATTCCTGTGCTACATTTGAATCAGCTGATTCTGATCTACACGCAATTGATTCACTGCTGACATGATCTTGGGAGCTTTCAAGTCTCTTATGCCTCTTCTTCCAAATTTTGGTGTAAACACATGCCCTCCAATTTTGAAATAAAAGTAATTTTATTCCAAAATTATCACATCTATACCCTCGATAGGCCGACAATCATGGGTAGAAAATCTTGATCTGGGGTCTACCATTTGTCGTCGCCTATGTCAGCTCATGAGCCCATGCTTCAAAACTTTTTACGAGAGCATCATTGCTTCACGAGCACTTGGATTCATCTTTCCAGGCCGGCTATAAAATGTCTATTCGACCCTAGCGAGAGCAACTCAATAATTTCAGCTATGTTTCTCTTCTATCTGCCCCCTCGAGTGCTTCTGACTCCGCTAGACCCTCTATGGTCTATCCTTTTGCTATGAAGATCTTGAGTGGTTAGAAGAATTCTTGTGCATAGGGTGATTGTAGTCGCTCATTCTAGTGCCTCGTTGAGCAAGAAGACCAACTATTGTGGTTAGAAGAGTTCTTGTGATATCACCTAAGTCTTCTCTCCATGCTCAGCTAAGCTGTTCTAGTGTTTGCAAGGGATAAAATGTGTGTACACCTTCCCCTTGTTTGTTCCACCAAACGCCCACCAGGAAAGCCACAGGCTTCTTTCCCACTAGTTTCTTAGTTCACCAAGAAATTGGCTGGGCATCTACCAGGCGGGCGGCCTTTCCCTTCTCCAGGCACACTTTTATCAATAGGCCAATGTAATTCGGTTCATGATGACCTTCGACCTTGTGGGGACCCAGACTCCCTTCAATCCAAAGAAGCCATGATGGGTTGATCTCTAGTCAATGTAAATTCTTCGTATCCGTCCTATGATATTTTTTGAGGAAGCAATAAGTTTGAATATGTTATCTCTTTATTATCCATCCCCTGAATTTTTGAAGTGTCGATCTGCTTTTGTTTTTATTCCAATTTCACACCCTCGGCGAAATCTATCTTCTCACCTTCCCAGGCTATATATATGGGCTACAGGCTGTGGATCGAACAACAACCCGCTTCGTCTCAAACCTTCTGCATCCTTAGTATAGTTCCTACTTTTTTCGTAGGTTTGAGATCATGGAGAACAGTAAGAGGTCTGCTGAGGAGGCCCTCAACAGATCTGCACCATCGCACCAGCGCCTTCTTTGCCAAGAGGGTGCAACTTGGGCTGCTCCCATCATTCTAGAGTAGAGGACTGACTCTGTTTAGTCTTTGGAGTCACCTTCAGCACCCCCGCTGCCTGAGGAGGCAGATCAGCAATGACGATCTACTGGCCTCCATCGATCGAATTGACCAGAATCTAGCCAGCAGCCTCTCCCTCGCAGAATCAGCTTTGGCCATGATTCAAGGCTGATCATCTCTTGAGGCCAGCCCACTAGGGGAAAGGTTGGCCAGAGCTGAAGCCAGAATCATGGGTGAGACATCTACCACAATTTTTCTGTCTTCTTCTTAATTTTGTCTTCAAGATTTCTGATCATTCTTTCCTTAAATCCTTTTAGATCTAACTGCTCAGGTTGGAAAGCCTTCGATCAGCCACGGATCACGCAGCAAGATTTGTCAATGCCAAGGGCGCCGTTCTGATGGTCCGCTAACATGACATCCTGAACCATGTCAGGGAGGTCGCTCTTCATGGCGTTCGTCATGGTGCTGCCATGGCATTGGCTGCTGCACAAGCCTGTTCTAGCCATAATCTTTGTCTTCTTCCCCATGGTTTTCCAAACGCGGCGCACCCTAGGGAGCATGAGCGTTTGGTTGAGGATTTTTCTAGTGCCACCAACTCTATAGCCTTCAACACCCTGGCCGATGATATAGTAAGCAAAGTGTTTTTCGGCCTGTATCTTGTAATAGGTGATATTTAGCAAATAACTTCTTCGTCTTGAGTGATTTTCCTTCGTTTCAGTACTTCATACACATCATCTTCGTCCTGTGTTTGCTTTGCTTCTATAGGCGATACGCATCGTACCAACTTTTACCACTCCGGGCTTATTTTTGTACTAGAGGACGATACCTTTCTGATATCAGGCTATCAGAGTTGACGACCGAACAAGTTGGTTATTAAGTATTAATCTAAATGCTAGGGTAATATTTCTTTAGATATTTCCCATTGATTGCTTGGCCAAATTCTTCCTCTTCGCTTAGTGTTTCTAAAATATAAGCATTACCTAGGCGCACAACTGTTTGATCTAATAAGGTCCTTCCTAGTTAGGTGACCATTTACCAAATTTACTGTCCTTTGAACTTGATCAGCAATTTCACTTTCTAGACCAAGTCTCCTTCAGAGATTGCTTAATCTTGACCTTTTATTGTAATATTTTGCAACCCTTAGTTTGTTGGCTTTCGATGTTTTTCAAGAGCACACAACCAAAGGCAACTCAAGTCTTCTAAGTCATTCATCACAAAATTCCTATAGACTTCGGCTGATAAACCACTCTACAACATAACGCGCCTCGATCCTAGTTTGAACTTCCCAAGGAGGGACTGTATTATGGCTATACACTGAGTTCATAAGGCGATTCTATCAGCTCATTTGCTCTTGGTCATCAAGGGTAATTCATCCCCTAGCCCTCTCTAGAGTCTTGTCTCCCTTCTCCATTTTTGAAGATCAGGTCCTAAAGGTGACACAGGCCTCCGGGGAGTCTTTTGATCATGAAATTCTTTTGGCCAAGGGGAACTCGAACATGCATTAGGCTAAAGGACTTGTCATAGTCGATTGATCACCTTTGTTCCAGGCTAAAGAGCCGATTTTGAAAATAGCCGATTCCTAGACTCTTAGTTTTAATCCTATCTAGGTCTAAAAACACGACCTTTATTAAGAGAGCCCTTCAATCTTCTATCCTTAGTCATCTGGCGCCATATTCTCTTAAGTATTAGCGAGGTGACGCTTTGCATCCTATTAATTGCGGTTGCCTTTTATATGACCCAACACGTTCACCCCTTCGCCCTATGGCTTCAAATACCGGCCGAGGGCTCTAGCCTTGAACACATCCGCACTTGCAACCATTCCTGTTTCTCTGCCTTTCTCTGCCCTTGCAGAACTCTATAGCGGCCTTTCTCTCTTCCTGCAGATTCTATCAACTTCGTGGCCAACGAGGAGAACTATGGCAAGTGCACGACGGAGGAGGTCCCAGAGGAGAACATGCCAATGAACCAGTGCCTCTGACGCATGAGGTGAGATTAATATCCTCTGTTCATGATGATGATCTTTTCTGACTCGCCTATAGGTTCGTTGTGAGTGACAGTCTTCATCCCCTCCTTAGGGCTAGCAAGCCCTCTAATGCTACATCTTCTGCACCAGCTTCATCATCGGACTCTTCTAACTCATATGATGGTGACGATGCCCGATGCTTCTTCTGAGAATGGAGGGAAGCGGAGGACCACTATTCCAAAGTGATTCAAAAAATGGCTAGCTTGAGATCCATCTAGGGGTCTTCCAAGTGGCCCTTAATGCGGCTGAGGAGGAGGCCAGCGCCATTCGAGCACGGCTGGCTAAGTCCAACGCTGTGGTGGTAGGTAAGATGAGTTCCATGAATGCTTCTATTCTGGTTTCCACTGCCTTTGTCTTGATAGTCTTCTATAATCGCCAGCCCAAACGGTGCAGTTGGAGTCTCTCCAACTGGCGAGGAATGCGGTCATAGATGCCATCAATGCTCGGGGTTCCCTCATTGACACTCGTCTCTAAGACATCCCGGCCCATGTCCAGGAGATTGCCCTCCACAGCGTTCATCATGGCATGTCTATGGCGTTAACTACGGCATAGGTCCGGACCGAGCATGACCTCCACACCAGTTCATAAGGCGATTCTATCAGCTCATTTGCTCTTGGTCATCAAGGGTAATTCATCCCCAGCCCTCTCTAGAGTCTTGTCTCCCTTCTCCATTTTTGAAGATCAGGTCCTAAAGGTGACATAGGCCTCTGGGGAGTCTTTTGATCATGAAATTCTTTTAGCCAAGGGGAACTCGAACATGCATTAGGCTAAAGGACTGTCATAGTCGATTGATCACCTTTGTTCCGGCTAAAGAGCCGATTTTGAAAATAGCCGATTCCAGACTCTTAGTTTTAATCCTATCTAGGTCTAAAAACACGACCTTTATTAAGAGAGCCCTTCAATCTTCTATCCTTAGTCATCTGGCGCCATATTCTCTTAAGTATTAGCGAGGTGACGCTTTGCATCCTATTAATTGCGGTTGCCTTTTACATGACCCGACACGTTCACCCCTTCGCCCTGTGGCTTCAAATACCGGCCAAGGGCTCTGGCCTTGAACACATCCACACTTGCAACCATTCCTATTTCTCTGCCTTTCTCCGCCCTTGCAGAACTCTATAGCGGCCTTTCTCTCTTCCTATAGATTCTATCAACTTCATGGCCAGCGAGGAGAACTACGGCAAGCGCACGACGAAGGAGGTCTCGGAGGAGAACATTGCCAATGAACCAGTGCCTCTGACGCATGAGGTGAGATTAATATCCTCTAGTTCATGATGATGATCTTTTCTGACTCGCCTATAGGTTCGTTGTGAGTGACAGTCTTCATCCCCTCCTCAGGGCTAGCAAGCCCTCTGATGCTACATCTTCCGCACCAGCTTCATCATCGGACTCTTCTAACTCGTATGATGGTGACGATGCCCTGGTGCTTCTTCTGAGAATGGAGGGAAGCGGAGGACCGCTATTCCAAAGCAATTCGAAAAATGGCTAGCTTGAGATCCATCTAGGGGTCTTCCAAGCGGCCCTTAATGCGGCTGAGGAGGAGGCCAGTGCCATTCGAGCGTGGCTGGCTAAGTCCAACGTCGTGGTGGCAGGTAAGATGAGTTCCATGAACGCTTCTATTCTGGTTTCCACTGCCTTTGTCTTAATAGTCTTCTATAATCGCCAGCCCAAACAGTGCAGTTGGAGTCTCTCCAACTGGTGGGGAATGTGGTCGTAGACGCCGTCAATGCTCGGGTTCCCTCATTGACACTCGTCTCCAAGACATCTCGGCCCATGTCCAGGAGATTGCCCTCCACAACGTTCATCATGGCACGTCTGTGGCGTTAACTACGGCATAGGTCCGAACCGAGCATGACCTCCACACCATGGAGGTTGGCTTCCCAATTACCGATGGCCCTGAGGGACATCAGGACTTGATAGAAGAATTTGTCAGTGGCGGCGAAGGCCATCGTGGACATCACATCTGCTCAGGATGTAGTGAACAAGGTCTTCAATTAGTTTGTACTTAGGGTAAACCGATGAACAAAGACTCTTGTTCTTTCATGAATGTGTCTTAGTGCAATACCCTTGTGTATGACTGTTTTTGTTTTTATTTCTTGCTCTAGAGGACGATACGTATCGTATCGGCTTTCATGTCTTTGAAGATTTTCATCTTAGATCTCATTTTTTGAACTAGAGGCGATACCCTTCTGGTACCGACTATTAGAGCCTGATGACTAAACGAATCGACTATCAAGTATTGATCAAATGCTAGGATAACGTCCCGCAGAATTTTTCATACCAATGGTCAAACAATTAATCAACCCAGGTCAAGCATTTCATTAAGTGCCACAAAACATCATCTAAGAAATCCATTGATTCTGATCCGCACTTAGGATTCCATTTAGCATTCATACGTCAGCCTAAACCCATACTCGGAACTAATGCTTACTTTTCCTTAATCTAATGGCCTACGTGAATCTATGACTATTCACTAAAACAAACTCTTAGAGCCGATCGCTTGCATCAACTGTTGGCTTTCATTACTGATTTTAATGAAGCCTCCTTCCCATAACTTGCTAGAAAAGCACATGAAGTCTCCTAGTTCCCAGAAGACTGGATCGACTATTGCGATGCTCATAGACCCATCAGCGCGAACTAGTTCAACATCTTCTCCATGCCATTGAATCAAACATTGATGCATGGTCGATGGCACACAACAGTTCGCATGAATCCAATCACGACCGAGGAGCAAACTATATGACCCTTTTTTATCGATGACGAAGAATGTGGTGAGTAGAGTCTTACTCCCGATTGTTAGTTCGACGTTTATTGCCCCTGGGTCTTAGATGCATTACCTCCAAAATCCTTAAGCATCATGTCAGTCTCCATCA
Organism: Miscanthus floridulus; assembly: GCF_019320115.1. Classification (NCBI taxonomy): domain Eukaryota; kingdom Viridiplantae; phylum Streptophyta; class Magnoliopsida; order Poales; family Poaceae; genus Miscanthus; species Miscanthus floridulus. Next base: position 96,045,006 of record NC_089584.1, on the reverse strand, counting down.
GATCTTCTGGTCCCTTGCTAAGTTTATGAAAAGTGGTGTAAGGCTTAAGATTGATAGAAGCATCTCCGTCCACCAACATCTTGTTCATCGGCTTCCCATCAACCAAACCTTTCATATATAAAGCCTTTAAGTGCCGATGCTTGACTGATTTATCAAATATTGATTGTTGTACAACTGTCAACTTCGCAACAATTTCTTCATACTCTAATTCATTAAAATCTGAATACACTTCTTGATTTGTCGGAGCTCTGAATTCTAATGGCAATAGAAAAGCCATTATGATATTAGCAGATGGTTGCTTTTTATCGGCTATTTGCTTAGTACGCCATACTTGAGGTTCACCGGGTGCCTAAGCCTGTTCCAACTCTTTATTCTTAAGCGTTGCACCCTTCTCTTCTGGCCTCTTGTTAAACCTCCTGGACACCATTGGCCTTCCTGCCAAATATATTTTCTTTTGCTGCCTTCTTCATAATCAGCCCAGTCTTGGTCAACAACTCATTTTCCAAGTCGATCATGAACACTTTTATTTTTTAAGCACCGATCTATGTTATTATGATGATATGCGTCTTGAGCGTGGATAGACCGGCGGTTGGTTTGAGATTGTCTAAACTCCCTAATATTGATTGCTGCATTCTGGACAGTCATGTCTAGGTAGGCAACTTCAAACCTTCATTCCAGCAATGTCTGAAGAAAGGACAATTTTGATGTGATTCGGCTTGCTTCCTTTCATCCCTCTCTTTTTCTAGTTGACACTGGTATTCTTGATCCTTTAACCAACACTAATAATCCTTTTCCTTCTGCCACTGCCACTTATTCAATAGAATTCGAGATGTAACTCGCAGGCCTTGTCGCCCCTGCTTTTGATGTCCCCCCTGCTCATTTCGGCTCTTTTGCTCATCGCGACAGTCTCTTAATTTCTCTATACTCGTCAGCCGATATTTGTATCTTGGGATCGACTGTTCCAGCTTCTCTCTGATTTGGCTAATGTTAGGACCTTAGTCTTTTTTTTGAGTAGCCCAACATCAACTATGTTTTGACCTCCTGGGAAAGGATTATCATCAACCTTGATTTTTTAAGGCAGTATCAAATTTGAGCCTTCCTTGCTGAATAGCCCTTTGTATATGCTGCCGGAAGATTCTGCATTCATTAGTGGAATAAGAAGTAGAGTTATGGAACTTGCAAAACTTCTTATTCTTCAATTGATCATGGAGCAACATAACATGACAATCGAGCAACTTGATCTGCCGCTTCTTAAGTAAGAAATCGAAGAGCTTGTCCTGATTTTAGTGACATCAAAGTCATAGCTCTCCTCGAATCCTCTTCCCCAAGGATTTGGTACCATTACTATTTTCTTGCCCCAATTCCATTCATCCGTAGCAACCTCTTCTTCTTCATCTTCATAGCCATCATCAACTAAGTATGGATTATAAGCTTCGGCCACTATGGTACTTTTATGAAATCAGGGTATCTTTGCAGCATACTCTGGAATTGGCTATTGAGCGCTTGCCACTAGTTGAGCCAATTGACCCAAGTTATCAAATTCTTGTCCCAACATCTTTTCTTTCCACATTGGTAGCATTCCCTGAACGACTAAAGCACCTAGTTGATCATCAGTCAAGTTTAAGGAGAAGCACAAGTTCCTAGTCTCTTAGAACCTCTGGAGAAACTCAGTGCCCTGATTCATTAGTCTTCTACCTTATAGTTGTCAAATTGGTTATCTTCTTTTCCCCTAGTCTTAGTGTAAAAATATGTATGAAACTTCTTCTCTAGGTCAGCCCAATTGGCAATGGAATTGACTGGTAGTGATGAAAACCAAGTGAAGGCTAGGCCCTGATAGGGACAACGAGAAGAAACAAACTCGATGGGCATCCTCAATTAATGCTTCGCCCAATTGTGTAAGATACCGACTGACATGTTCGATTAGTGCTTGTACTATCTTGGCCTAGTGAACTTAGCGAACTCTGGGAGCCTGTAATTTATGGAAAGAGCGACCAAATCATACCATTCTAGATATGGGTGTTTGTACGAGAAGGTTCAGCCCTTTTGGCTTCAGACTGAACTGATTCTTCATCATCTCGATCACCTTCAGCAGCAACTCATCAGCATTTGAATTTGGATTTCTCTACACTTGCTAACCCATCTATGGATTAAAATCATGTGTGTCTTGATACCCTAGATTTGGAATCATATGAAGGGTGTTATAATCTATGCCATAGTGATAACCCTATAGAATCTCCATCTGCTGGGTCCTTTGCTGGCTTGCTACTTGAAGTCTCTGATTATAGAAGTGAGGATCTATATCTCTACAGGATCCTTTGAATTGATAGGTCTATTTTTTGAGCCAATGATGGTTTGTGGCCTGATGTGCCAAAATTGATCATCTGGTTCTGACCTTGCCCACGTCCGGCTATTGCACATGCTGTACTGATGGTCCAGGATTATACGGTATCTGATTTGTAGTAGTTCCTTGAGTCTATTCAGATGAACTCTGAACTGCCTAAACATCATTATTACCAGCTGGTGTTGCTTCTTAATGGCTAGTACTAACTTGATTAGTCCTTTGGGTCGACAGATCTGGAATGTTATAATAAGTCAGCCCAACTTGATCAACTGAAAACCCATGAATCACTTCTTTCATGGCGTTGTGGAATGTGTACAAGGAAGGCTTCATTTTGGCTTGATATGGCATCATGAATAGATTTATCTACAACTTCTATAAAGAAACGCATGTCTTCAGCTTCAGTTATATCTGTCTATCCATGTAATTGAACTCTTGGTAGTGAAAATTTCTAAACAATTGTGTTGTCATATTTTTTGGTGTAGGACAACAAATATTTGCTCTGAAACTCTTTGTAGCTTTGCTGATAATATCTTTATCTCCATCAGGTAGATCTTCATAATGTAGCATAAGAATGTCTCTGAAACGCCTATCTTTAGCTTCAGTTATATCTATGTGTCGACATAGAATTTTGTCCCGTACCTGAGGACACAGGAGCAAGCCGGAAGGGTCCGCTCGATGGAGCTAGAGATCCACCTAGCTTCAGCGCAGGGGTGGTCGATCCTACGCGCTCTTCCCTGAGATATGCTAGTCTATTTGACCCTATAATTGACTAAGAAGAGAAAGTTTATTAGTAATTAAGGGCAGGGACATGCCGATGTTGCTAGACAGTCCCGAATGTGCGGCTCTAAGAGCCAATATGAAAGGAGATCGACTGAATAGTCGATTCCAGCATATTCATAAGAATAAATTGGTTAAAACTCATGGGGTTGTGTAAGGAGAATCGATTATTAGTTCAAGATGAATATCATTATTTAGACAAATATTGGTCACTGACAAAAGGATATCAACTAGTAATTAGTTCATGCTAAGCCAATGACTACAAGTAACCGAACCCTCATTTATGTAAAAGAAATAGCTCATCACCATTCAATCATTTAATAAAGATAAATCTAATAAATAGATTAGATCTCCTCTATCGCTATGACTAGTGGGGCATGAGGCAGAATCATGCAGGCCATAGAAACAACAATAGACTCGACAACCCTAACTTATTACTAATATCAGTGGGGCATGAGGTAGAATCATGCAGGCCATAATACAATAATAAGATCCTAGGGCTAACACATCTTTCAACCTATCCCTACTTCAATGATCTCGTGATATGAACTGTTCGTGAAAGCGCTCGATATCGGCTAAAACAAGCCGATTTAGGCATAGCGCATAGTTAAGACCATGCCCTCTTAGAAATAGATCTACCATGTAACAATCCCCACTCCACAGTGCTAATAGTGGGGTATGAGGCAGAATCACACAGGCCATGATAACGGGCCATAGAATGGTTTTCGCTAGCCAATAGATCTACTTAAGATCAGACACATCTTAACCGCACGCTATGCACGATTAAGATTGATATAAAACAGCTGATAAAAACATGACTCATCAGGTTAAAGTGTAAATTAGATTAGTTTAGATTAACAAACAATGGGTTAAAAAAGATATAGAGCCGATCTAGATCAATCCCAATCAAGTGAAGTGATATTGCTGTAATTAAATAAATAATGGAAGTAATAAGCAACATCGGTAACTTAATAAATCTATCTGAAGGAACGCCACCCTTAGATAGAGCCGATAACTTGACCTTAATCTAGTTTGAGCAGTGGAAGGTCGACCAGGATTGATGCAGCCGTACTTGAAATAGACAAGAGTTGATAACTAACTTATACCAGAGTCACAGTGGAGATCGACCAGATCGATGCAGCCAGTATGAACAGAGGTATAAGCCATGATGGTACTTACATACAAGTAGTGGAGGTCGACCTGGATCGGTGCAGCCGTACTTGCTGAAGAACTCACCTGAGATCTACTCTACTCCTAGTCCTAAGGGGTGGCCGGAGCTAAAAAAAGTAAATAACTGGTATTTGATTGATTATGTGTTCTTTACAATAGCTGGGGTTTGATATTTATACCTGGGACCTACGTATGACTCCTATCTAAGCATGACTCATCACAATCTTTGGCCCTAAGAGAAAACATTCCTAATTTAAGATAACTTGGACTCTAATCGTTCCCTTTTTATAGAGTCCATCATGTTTTGTCCCGGCACCGATCGTAGCCTTTGTCGTTATCCGCTGGCACTGCCTAAAGAAAGCTGATTCTAGTGCTGCATTCAAATTAGCTGATTCTGATCTGCACGTAATTGATTCCCTACTGACATGATCTTAGGAGCTTTTGAGTATCTTGCGCCTCTTCTTCCAAATTTTTGTGTAAACAATAGCCTTGTGCTACCAATCTTGCTTTGTTCTTTACTACTATCCCATATTGATCTTGCTTGTTTCTATAGACCAATTTCATTCCAATTACATTGTGGTTCTTTGGTCTCTCTACCAATTCCCATATTTGATTTTTTGTAAAGTTATTCAATTCTTCATGCATAGCATTCACCCAATCAACATCCTTGAAAGCTTTTTTCTATCTTCTTTGGTTCAATGGATGACACAAATGAGAAGTGTTCACAAAATAATGCCAATCTTGACCTTGTTTGTACACCTTTAGAAATATCTCCAATTATAGTGTCTAAAGGACGATCTCTTGTAATGTTGGTTGGTTAGAGTATTGGAACATTGCTTGCACTTGCTTGATCATTAGATTGAGATGTTGTATTAGCCACTTGATCTTGCACATTGTCATGAGGCCACTTGTACTTGCTTGATTTGTATCATCTTGCACATTTGAGTTAGAGAGCACTTGCACTTGATCATCTTCATCATCATTCACTTACCTAGGCCTCAATTCATCAATATCCATGTTCTTCATGGCATTTGAAAGTTGAATACCTCTCACATCTTCTAGATTCTCATTCTCATCTTGGGAATTCTTGATTTTATCAAATTCAACATCATGAACTTCCTCAAGAGTATCACTTGCCAAATTCCAAACTCTATTTTCTTTGCTAGTGGTTGAGTATCCAAGCAAGAATCCTTCATCACATTTCTTGTCAAACTTGCTCAATCTAGTGCCTTTCTTCAATATATAGCATTTGCAACCAAAGACCAAAAAATATGCAATGTTGGGCTTTCTACCATTCAAGAGCTTATAAGGTGTTTTCTCTTTCAATGGGATGACAATTAAGGCGGTTGCTACAATAGCAAGCCATGTTGATTGCTTCAGCCTAAAAGGATTGACTCACATTATACTCACTAAGCATAGACCTTGCCATGTCAATAAGTGTTCTATTCTTCCTGTCAACAAGGCCATTTGCTTGTGGAGTGTACTTGGCTGAAAATTGATGTCTAATTCTAAAATCATCACACAACTCATCAATTCTAGTGTTCTTGAACTCACTACCATTGTCACTTCTCACTCTCTTGATGGTTGTTTCAAACTCATTGTGTATGCCCTTGACAAATGATTTGAAAGTTGCAAACACATCACTCTTGTCCACTAGAAAGAATGCCTAAGTGTATCTTGAATAGTCATCCACTATCACAAAGCCTATATTTGTTTGCACCGATGCTAGTGTATTGTGTTAGACCAAACAAGTTCATGTGCAATAACTCAAATGCTTTGCTAGTGCTCATTATGCTCTTCTTAGGATGGGTGTTTCTAACTTGTTTGCCAGCTTGACAAGAGCTACAAAGTTTGTCCTTCTCAAATACCACATCTTTCAAGCCTCTAACTAGATCATGCTTAATCAATCTATTCAATTGTTTCATTGCAACATGACCAAACCTTCTATGCCATAACCAACCTATGCTAGATTTAGCGAAAGCATGTTGACAATTGAGCTTCACTAGCATTAAAATCAACTAAGTATAGATTCTCATATCTAAAGACTTTGAAGATCAAATTAGAGCCATCTACACTTATGATCTCTACATCATCTACTCCAAATATGCAATTGAATCTAAGATCACATAATTGAGCCATGGATAACAAATTGAAGTTCAAGCTCTATACTAGCAACACATTGGATATGCTCAAGTCATTGGATATTGTAATCTTACCAAGCCCTTTGACCTTGCCTTCGCCATTGTCACCAAATGTGATACTATCATAACCATCATTGCCATTTGTATTGATTAAGATGAACATTCTTGCATCATCGATCATGTGTTGAGTGCACTACTATCAAGAACCCAATACCTTCCTTTGGCTTTGTAATTAACCTACAAAAGAAGATTAATTTTTTAGGTACCCTAAACTTGCTTGGGTCCTTGAAGGTTAGTGACTAAGCCCTTTTGGACATCCAAATGACTTTCTTCTTTGAGCCCACAATTGGAGTTCCAACAAACTTAGCATGCACCCCATTAACACCCTTGGTGAGAGGAATGAACTTTTTCAAGCTTCTTGTGAGCCTTGCCAAGCTTCTCATGGGCTTCCTCTAGCCTCTCATGAGAATCATTGAGCTCATCAAAGGCTTGCTTTAGGGCTTTTAGTTCCTTACGTAAGTCTTTACATTCCCTTCTCTTAATGTCAAAATGTTCTTTAGCATCTTCCAACATGTCAATTAGTTTATTTTTAGTTGGTTCATCATCATCATCAATTTTACTTTCATTATCATGTTCCTCATTACATCCATCATTACAAGTTTATACCTTAGTGGCCTTAGCCATGAAGCAAGTCGATGGAGTGTCAAAGAGAGAAGGCTTCTCATTAATAACAATACTTGCTAGAGCCTTCTTCTTGGTGGTCTTGTCATCATCACTATCATCATCATCACTTGAGGAAGCGTCACTATCCCAAGTGACCACATATGAACCACCCTTCTTCTTCTTCTTGATGGTCATCTCATCCTTCTCCTTCTTCTCCTTCTTGTCCTTCTTGTCCTTCTTGTCATCATCTTCATTCTCACTATCGTAGGGGCATTGGGCAACAAGATGATCCTTGCTACCACACTTGAAGCACCTCCTTGCTTCATCCTTGTTCATTGATGATGACTTCTTCCTTCTTGCATGATAGCCCTTCTTCACCATAAATTTGCAAAATCTCTTTACAAAGAGAGCCATCTTCTCATCATCAAACTCATCAAAGCTTGAGTCTTCATCTTCACTTGATGATTCTTGCTTTGCCTTGCCCTTGGATGATGTGGCTTTGAATGCCACACTCTTCTTCTTCTCATCCTTCTCCTTCTTTTCTTCTTCTCATCATCGTCTCTATATGTGTCATCGGTCATCACATCACATAACACTTGGTTTGGTGTCATGGTGTCCAAACCACTCCTCACTAGAATAGTGACCAATGTGCCAAATCTTGAGATTAGACATCTCAAGAACTTATGAGAAAAGTCCTTGTCCTTCACTTCTTCATCAAGTGCTTTGAGATCATTGACTAGCACTTGGAGCCTATGAAACATCTTCGGTACACTCTCATCATTCTTTATTTTGAAACTAGCAAACTTCTCCTTGAGAATATATGCCTTGGCACCCTTCACCACTTGTGTGCCCTCAAATGACTCCTCCAACTTCTTCCATGCCTCATGAGCCATCTTAATGTCCTTAATTTAGTCAAATATCCTCTCATCCAATGCATCATAAATGGCACTAAGAGCGATGTCATTGTTTTGGAGTAGCAGTTCTTCAGCCATGGAGGGAGCTTCTAGATTTGCTACCTCAATCTTAGTCTTCCAATAAGGATAATTGAAGCCATTAAATTGGGGTGGCTTCTTTGTGTTGTTGATTTGAGTTATTTTAACATCGAAGGTTGTTAAGCCTCAAATCACGGTGACCACGGCTTCGATACCACTTGAAAGGTCCTAATGACTAGAGGAGGAGTGAATAGCCTATTAAAAAAATCTACAACAACACTAAGCCAAGTGGTTAGACAAATATGATGCAAAGCAAGTTTTGTGCTAGCCTACTAAAAATGCAAGCCACCTACCACAATTCTAAGTGCTATAGTCTCTAAGCACACAAAGGCTAGGTCACTACCACTAAGTTAGTGAGCTCTCAATGACTAACTAAAGAGCCTCACTAACTAAACTACACAAGCAAGAAAGCTAGCTCTCAAAACTAACTACACTAAAGAGCTTAGCTACACTAAGAAAGTAAATGCAAGGTAGAGTAGTGAAGATATACCACCATGGCAAGTGATCAATCAAGAATACCAATGAGACAATGATAACACAATCAATATTTCCTCTAAGGTTTACTTAATTGCCGGCAAGCTAGTCCCCATTGTGGCGATTAACTCACTTGGAGGTTCATATGCTAATAGGGATCACACGCCTAATCCGCAATCGGGTTCTGCACAACCAACACAAGATGAGGATCCATGAGCCATGCACCATCCACAAGAGCTACCTTTGGTGCTCCACTGGGGAAGGCACAAGAACCCCTCACAATCACAATGATCAGAACATGAGATAATCACCTTCGTCCACTCGATGATCCACCAATCACCGGGCCATCTAGGTGTCGGCAAACACCAAGAGTAATAAGATCTCTACCTAGCCCAAATCGGCCAACTAGTGCCACAAGATGCTAGACCACTAAGCAATGCACTAGAGCCTCTCCAATCTCACTCAAGATGATGAAATCAAGTGTGCAAGTGAGTAGAGTGGTGTGCACAGCTCTCAAAGGGTGTATGTAGGTGTAAGAGGTGCCAAGAGAGTGGCTAAGACTGGCCACCACCTCTATTTATAAGCCCACAAGCAACTCGTTGGAGCATCTTCTGTGATCTCACCAGACATGTCAGTGCGGTCACCAGACATAGGGTGGTGGTGCCCCTCTAATGGTCATCCAATGGCTAGTTTCACCAGCCATTGGGGCACTAGACAGGCGACGGTGGCACCACCCCTAGGGTGGTGGTGACCACCTAGCCGAGCCCCAGAGAGACCAAATCTATGGAAAAAAGTGTTGGTGCATCGCCCTAGGGATGGCAGTGCCTAGCTCTCCTTCCCCTGCTCTCTAGATAAAAGAGGTGGTACCACCACCCCACCAGTGGCGGTGATGGGCGGTGCACTACCCTCACTGAGGTGGTGAACACCACACGCGTCAGTGCCACCCTTCTCTCCGCCTCTTCTCTGCCAGGTCTAGGTGGGCACCGCCCTAGGGGTGGCGGGGCTACTAGATAGGGCGGCAGTGCCCCACCAGAACACCTCCCTCTCGACCTCCTCAGCCGGTCACCGCCATAGGGGTGGTGGTGCACCAGACAGGGCATGGCGGTGCCCTTAGGGCAGCACCCCGAGCCCTAGTTACGGCTCCTTTTCTTCATCTTTTTCACCATATTTGCAAATGCACTAACACTCCAAGTGTTTCACCATCACGTGTAAGTGTGTTAGCATTTTCACAATCATTTGTCAAAGGTTAATCACTTTCTCACCAAATGTGCACTAGGCCTAAAATGCATATGCAAGTTTTCCAACACCTAGTGGCATTAGATGATTGAGTCGTACAATAAGAGCTCCCCTCTTAATAGCACAATCATCTATCCTAAATGTGATTACACTCTCTATTGAGCAAAGGCAAGATGCTTCAGAAATTCTACATATCAAGAAGTTAATTGCCGAAGGGCGTGGTCCTCATTTCAGTGTTGATGATCAAGGTGTAGTGAAGTTCAAGAACCGATTGGTGGTTCCCTCAAGTGATGAGCTTAGGAGAAAAAATTTGGATGAAGCCCACAACTCCAAATTATCCATTCATCTAGGAAGTAACTCTAGAAATGTCTTGGTACTCATCTCCTTAGAAGTTAAGCTTATCACCTACAAACTGATGGTCAGACAGAAAGGGTCAATCAAGTACTTGAAGACATGTTGAGAGCTTGTGCCATTTCTTATCTAGAAAAATGGGATGAATGCTTGACTTTAGCTGAGTTTTCCTATAACAATAGATATCAAGAGAGCATTCGAATGGCACCATTCGAGGCCCTATATGGTAAGAAATGTAGAACACCTCTTAACTAGGTTGAAGTGGGTGATCGTGGTTATTTTGGAATTAATTTTATCAAAGAAGCTCGAGAGCAAGTCAATTTTATTCAAAGTCATTTGAAAGCGGCTTAGAACCGTCAGAATGCTTATGCGGACAAGAGGAGAAGGCCCTTGTAGTTTGAAGTTGGTGACCATGTATACCTAAAGGTATCCCCGATGAGAGGTGTGCATCGGTTTAGAGTCCGTGGAAAGTTAGCTCCTTGTTATGTTGGACCTTATAAAATTTTGGAGTGGTGTGGTTCTGTTGCTTATCGTCTCCAACTCCCGGATATTTATCAGTAGTCCATAATGTTTTCCATGTCTCCTAGCTAAAAAAGTGTTTGCGAGTTCCCGATGAAGTGGTGGAAATTGAAGGACTCCCTCTCCAACCTGATCTTTCTTATATTGAGCATCCTGTCAAAATCTTGGATGAAAAAGAGAGTCACTAGGAACAAAGTGGTAAATTTTATAAAGTCTTGTGGTAAAATCATTCGAAGGACTGAAGCAACTTGGGAATAGGAGAGTTATATTCTGGAGCATTATCCTCATCTTCTCCCTGACGTATCAAGGTAATGGGTTAAGTAAAAGTTTATTTCTTATCCCTTTTTCCACACAAGGCACACACATGAAATCTCTGGATGAGATTTTGTTTAGAGGTGTGAGTTGTAACACCCTTAGTGTTACACCTTAAATCAATTACTAAACCATAGTCATGAGTATCATGTTTATGTGATAATGCATGTGACGAAGTGTGTAGATCAATTTCTTGTAACCTAAAATGAAAAATAAAAATGTTAAATGAAAGTCGATTCAATAGCTCATGTATATCAAGTAGGGTTTAAAACTATTTTTTATTAGACAAAAACACTATAGAACATATGTGTAGCGCTTAAATAAAGTTTGAAATTTGAACTTTATGGATGATAGTGAAATACTTGCTGTTGAAAAATGATATTACTAACTAATATTTCAACTAGCCTAGAAATTGCAAATTAAAATTAAGTTTAGCTCAAAAACTTAGAAAATTTTCCAAGTTTATCAATAGCTAGACATTGCTATGTTTAGCAAATTATTTTGAGAGATTGGGTTAAGGGGTGGTGTAGTGTTATAGCTCGATTTGGTAGTCTCATATGCCATCTTGAGCATGGCGAATATGGTTTAGGTCCAAAAGCAACCGTTTAGTGTTTATAGAGGCTTTAAAAACATGCACGGCATGGTCTCGGGCTGGTTGGCCGTGTGGGCACGGTCACCACGCTAGGGCGCTCGGTGTCACCACACTGGCTGTCCCTGCGCGCACGTGCACTACCACGCCTGGCTGGTCATGGCTGCTCTGGGATTGCTGTGGCCTGGCCAGCCACTGCCTCCTGGCGCGTAGAGCCATCCGCTGCTGCTTGCGCAGCCAGGTGGTGCTATTGTTGGCCTCGCCGCGCTGCTGCGTTACCGAACCATCCTACATCATGACATAGCCTGCTGTCAGTGCCATCGCCTCGCCATCACATCTGTGCCTCCCTCTGCATCTCTGTGCCTGCTACCAGCCCAATGCGATGCCGTCTCTACCGTGCGCACAGTGGCCGGGCTCACCATCGCCTTGTCATTGATGGCACTACGTCGCTTGTCTGCTAGCTCCTACGCATGGGCCTCCATGATCACACCTGACCTGTGTCCTGCCAAGGCGAGGCCAAGCCGATCCCACCTGTCCGCACCCCATCTCTCTTTCTCCCTCTGTTGCCACCATTGAGCCATGCCATCAAATTACCTAGCGAATGATCACCTCCATTCAATTCAGTGCATCCATGGTTTCAACATCATGTCCTCTCACTGCCCGACCCTACCTAGCCTTGAACCATGCAAGGCCAAGCTCCAATTTGGAGTTTTTCCCGCCGCCATGCCATTAAGGCCACGCTCGGCCATGGTCGAGGGCAGCCCTCCTACCGTCCCTCCTAAATAATTCACCTACACTACTAGCATCTCCTTGACCCCCTCTTCACCCTACATGCCTTAGCCAAACCACTACCGCCTCCCCATCATTAATGATGCGACCGTGCCACCATAGTGCGCCGCCACATGGCTCGGCTGCACATGGCCAGCCCTTCTCTGTCAGCCTCTTCTCCAACCGTCACCTCGGCTAGGTCCACAGTAGCCTCCTGATGCTCGCGCGCTAACCAAATAGGTCTGTAGCTGCTCTAGCTCACTAGAATAGTGGTGCCACCATCATGGATGTCCGCATGCCACTGTACCCTTCCCCAACAAGTTAAGTCACCTTGCACCGCTACTTAGCAGAGCCGCTTAGGTCAGAGATGGTGACCGACCCGTTAGGAGGGTCGACGTAGGTCCTAGGTGGCCGGCGCGGCCACGCTGTGTCACTACCACCGCGTTGCCATGCGCTAAGTCACCGGGGGTGCATGCAAGGGAATTCTAGGAAAGTTAGAGGGATGAGTGAGAAGGTTTGAGAGAGGGGGAAATAGTGTTAGCACTTAGATGTAATTCGGGAGAAGTTTGAGGTCTCTTTTGCTAAATCGCCAGCGCGCATGGGCCTTCACCGACACAGGCCGTCTCCACATGGGCCAGCCTCGAGTGGGCCATGCCTACGAGCCACTGCGCGCACGTGCTGTGTCGCGTGGGCCGCACAAGAGAATTCATTTTTATTTTTCATAAGGAATTAGAAATAGTTTTCTAATTTAATTTTTGAGCTAATCTTTGGTAAATCATATAAAATCAAGTAGGTGTCCAAAAATTATAAAACAAATTTTGTTCGGTTCCTAAAATTGTGCTCTATTTGTTAATGTATTTAGTTCATATATGTACATGTTGAAACCAAGATCTATTAAATTATTTGAAAATGTTTAATATTGTTAGGAGAATTATTATAGGATTTTTTGTGGTAAAATTGGTGATAGCTTTAGTCCTAAAATTTTTATAGTAGCTTTATTGTATTATTATGTGCTCACTATAATTTTTGTAGCTTTAGAATAGACTAAGCATTAGGGTAGTTAAATGCTCTTTGTTTCAAATATACATTAAATCACTAGTAGAAATAAAGATATATTGTTCATTTGTAAAGCTAGGTGTTTGTTAGTTGAACCCAACACTTTGTTTGGTAAAGATGATAGCTAGCTTAGTACCTTAGTCATTAGAGCTAGCTTAGTAGCTTAGTATGCGTATTCTTAGTTTAAGAGTTGCTGTTGCTTAAATGTTAAGTGTTGCATCATCATCGCATGCATGTAGAGAACGAGTTGGCAGAGATTGTGACCATCGGTGATCACGAGTTCAAGGAGATCGTCGAGGAGTATGAGGAGGAGATTCTCATGTAGGAGGAGGTCCTAGAGCCACCACTGACTGACTCAGCTAACACCGCACCTGCCCAAGGCAAGCCCCGGTGCATAACCCCTTATTTTTGATAATCACTGTTTATATATGTTATGTGCATTTACGTTATAGGAATCTTATGAAAAAACATACATAGATATAATTGTCCTATGAGTCCTACTAGTACAGGTTCGAGTAGCTATTATGCTTAGGTTTTTGGTAGCATGAGTAATCTGCTATTACTCACAATAGGTGATTATTATTACTCTCATAATAAATGATGAAAGTAAAAATGGAGACAAGGCAGGGATATGGTATGGGTATTGGTGGAAGTAACAGGTTGTGTCTCATGGCCAACGGGGCTTAGCTTGGTTACACTATTTTCTCTATTCATGTCGATTAAGGACTGTCCGTTGCTATGGAGGGTAGTTAGGTCACAAATTTATTATCCTGAGCACATACATGCTTATGGGAGCGGAAATGCTCGTTACATTTTTATCATGGGTTCCAGCTCTTTCCGGACCGACTGATTGGAGGTAGGGAAAGGTGGAGGTCTAAGCACCATATTGAGACTAGGTCTCAAGCATGAGGGCTTGGAGTCCAAGTTTGGATAGGGACTTGGACCCCATGATAGGAGTGGAATGGGTTGATCTTATTTGTGCCTAGGGTACAAATGGGTGAAAGCTCTAGTTTAATTTTGGTGAATTGATGAAACCCTAAGTGCTAACCTAGTTTATCAAAGTGATTATGAGATAGGTAGCACTACTCCAAGTGGTGAAGCAAATGAAGATCGTGACATGATGATGGTGATGCCATGGTGATGATCAAGTGCTTGGACTTGGAAAAGAAGAAAGAGAAAAACAAAAAGCTCAAGGCAAAGGTGAAATTGATAGGAGCTTTTTAGTTTAAGTGATCGAGACACTTAGCGAGTGTGATCACATTTAGAATCGATAGTCGTACTATTAAGAGGGGTGAAACTCGTATCAAAATGTGGTTATCAAAGTGTCACTAGATGCTCTAACTCATTGTATATGCATTTAGGATCTAGTGGAGTGCTAACACCCTTGAAAACATTTGTGAAAATATGCTAACACATGTGCACAAGGTGATACACTTGGTGGTTGGCACATTTCATCAAGGGTCATGAAGTTTGGGGTCAAAAGGAGATGTTTCATATTGACCGGACTCTAACCCCATGTCCGATCAGTGGCGTGCAGTGAAGGCCGCCCTCGGTCCCTTGACTAATCACTGAAGAGAAAGAGGGACCAGACACGCAGGGGGTGCATCCGGTCACCTAGTGACGTATGCTGATGCAAGCAACACAGAGAGGCTGAGTTGACCTGATGTAGGCCTAGGGTTCAGTCATGAGGCACCGGACATGTCCGATCATGAATTTCCGCTTCTCGAACCTTACTAGAAGTGACCAGACGCTAGGCGACAGTGTGTCCGATCCTACACTATAGTGCGTCCGGTCGTAACTTAACACGTGGCGTGAAGCTGACTAGCCGTTAAGATCGGGCACTCAACATTTGAGGCTGATGACATGTGGCGAGCATCGGGTGACCGGATGCTGGGGTCCTGCTTCTGGTCGACTTGACCGGTGAAAGCATCTAGGCCCTTAGTTGGGTTTCGGTGATTAATGACAATACATGATTACTATGACTAACGTGTGTTTTACAGAGGCAATTAAGTTAGGTCATGGTAATGGAGATTGATTGGGCTATCATGGTGGTCATGCCCCTTGATGGAAATCATTTTGGTTTTCAAAGGATGGACTGACAAGGTTAAGGATGGACTAGTTCTAAGTGTCGTTTGGTGTTGAAGAGACACTTAGAGTAGTTTAGGACTTTGTTTTTTCCTTTGGCCATACTATTAAGGGGGGTATGGATGGGTAGCTTGACCTAGATAAGTCTAGTGGGTTAGGTGTGGTGCACACTTGCTAAACCTAGCACAAGGTAGCTCCTAAAAAGCCCTTAGATCCATTGGAGCAAACTTCATTCACGTACGTTCAAAAGTTGGAAGTGAATGGAGGGTCAAATACTGACCGGACGTAGGCTTTGGTGTGACCGAACGCTGGCATAGAGTTAGGTTAGTTCATTTGATCAAGGTGAAGTCGTTTGGAAGTGACCGAACGTTGAGAGGTGAAGTGACCAGACGCTGAGGACCAGCGTCTGGTTGACTTCAGTAAGGTTCTAGAGAGGGAAAAATCACGACTAGACGTGTCTAGTCAGTTCTGACCGGACACTGGCCAGCGTCTGGTCATACTTTAAACACTGGAGTTTGGGGTGAACTGACCGGCATGTCCTGTCAACATGACCTAGAGTGTCTGGTCACCCCATAGAGGCACATAACGGTTCGTTTTTCAGCCCATGTTATAAATACTTCCTCCATTCGTCTATGGGGGGACTTTTGCTCATTTCATCAGCAGAGAAACACCTTTGAGAGTGCCAAGAAGAGCAAGGTCCTAGTGAGGTAATTGAAGATTTGAGAATCCCAAAGAAAGCCCTCATTAGTGAGAACAAGAGTAGCAAAGTGTGCATCCACCCTTCTCGTTAGGCTTGTTGTGGTCAAGTGAGAGTTCATGCTTGTTACTCTTGGTGATCGCCATCACCTAGATGGTTTGGTGGTGATTGGGAGCTTGGTGATCATCTAGCGGTGCTTGTGGATGACCCAACTCGAGTTGTGAGCAGTTGTGGGTGATTCACCGTGATAGATTGTCAAAGAATCAACCCATAGAGAGCACTTGATCCTTGCCGTGGATCATAGGGGGAGCTACATCCTTGCATGAGTGCTCCAACGAGGACTAGTGGAGAGTGGTGACTCTTTGATACCTCGGCAAAACATCATCGCATTCCTCCTTCTCTCTTTAATTTGAGCATTTACTTTGAGCATATATTTTGAGCAATTCAATACTTGTCTTTACATTAATAGAATTGCCATGCTAGAGTAGGATTGGAACTTAGGTTGCAAGTCTTTTTGCAGTGGTAGAACATTAGAAACACTTTCTAGGCACAAGGGGTTAATTGGGCTAACAATAGGATTTAATTATTGCAAAGAAATTTAGAATTAGCCCAATTCACGCCCAATTCACCCTCCCTCTTAGGGCATCTTGATCTTTTCAATTGGTATCAGAGCCTCATGCTTATGTTTTTATGCTTAACCACCTAGAGAAAGATATCTCACAGGGATGGACCTCCTCCTATCTTTGAGGGGGATTATTTTCCATATTGGAAAATTAGCATGGAGGCGTACTTAGAAGCTCTAGATGTTGGAATACTTAGAGCCGCCTCACAAGGCTTTCCAAAACCTCAGGATGCTACTAACCTACAAGGCGATGAGGTGAATTATGAGAAATGGAATGCAAAGGCTCGAAACACCATCTTTAGAGGTCTTTGTAAAGATGTGTTCAACCGGGTGAGGAACCACAAAGACAGCCCATACACTATGGTCGGACGTTTGTGCGCTTCATGAGGGAACAAAGAGTGAGCATGAGGAACGCTATCATCTTATCATGAAAAAGCTTAACTCTTTTGAGATGCTTCCTAAAGAATGTGTAAATGAGATGTACTCACTGTTTGAATGTTCTTGTAGAGGAAGTCAATGGGCTTAGGACTCACTCAAATGCAACCATCCGACATTGTAAGAAAGATTTTGAGTGTCCTCCCCATTGACAAATATGGGCATATTATGACTATGCTTCATTAAGGTGATCTTTCCACTGCTACACTGACACAAATCTATGGAAAGATCAATGCTCATGAGATGTATATGCACATCACACCACAAGATGGCTTATCCTCTACAAAGAAGAAAGAAAAAGATTTGGCATTCAAAGCTAGTCAAGAGAAGGGAAAAAGCAAGGCTTGAGTATGAGAGCTCAAGTGATGATGAAATTGATGATGAAAGCCTTGCTCTCATGGTGAAAAGAACTACCAAGATGTTAAAGAAGCTCAACAAGAGTGGCATCAAGTTCGATGGTAAGAAGAAAAAGTTCTTCACAAGCTCTAGAAGGAAGCCAATCTCAGAGATGGATTGCTACAATTGTGGAGAACTTGGTCATCTAGCACATCAATGCACAAAGTGTAACACCCTTGGTGTTATGAACTTATTTAGCACCACTGATTTAGGCCTAAGAAAAATTTTCGAATCGAGTTTTATTGGGTTTTTAATTTAAACATACTTGAGGCGATAAGTGAATCCTATGCGACTTAGTTTTATGGACTCAAATAAACGCTCAAGATAAATTACGCAGTGCGTAGAAATATTCAGGAATGTCCGATGATGATTCTAGAGAATGGTTTGTCCTGTTAGATTAAGCATGGAAATCAACTTTTATAAATAAAATAAAATCCATTAATAAATAGAACGATACATTTATATAAACTCACGGGTTTATTTTGTTAAGCACGAACTGACGAGAAAGAGAGCACAGCAGCTTCGTTTATTTTTTCGGCGTGCACTGTACTCGCCTGGCATTAATTTTGATTACTGCCTCATTCTCATCGTGGCCCTGCAATTCGCTGCATTGCAAAGTCTCCTCATCCATCCGCATCCATACTCTCTGGTTTTTGCTTTGTTTCTCTCTGACTTGATTACTTTTGTCTACATTTGCCGAGCCGCTCCTTGTTTTTCCTCCCTCACTGCTTGTCTCTGTTTCTCTGATTGCCTGCCTTGCTTGTCTCTGCGATCGTGGTCTTGTCCATGCCAACTGGCACGCCCTACTGGCCACGTTGGGCCTGGGCGTCCTGCCGTTGTGTTTAAAAAAGTAACCGAGCCCGCACGCATCTCCTTGCTTGTTCGTCTTGAGCTAGTCTGCGAATGATCTTCTCCTTCCCCCTTCTTAATTTAATTAGCACGCATACACTCTTTATTGTTGATTAGCCCAGTTGGCACGATAAGGACACACTCGAGTCAAAGTCTATCACACGTCGAAAGACTACTCAAGTCCATCGCCTGAAATCAAAACACGGTTCACTTGCACCGTCTTACACGGCGGGAACTGTAGCGTGCAGGAATACTGTAGTGTGAGAACAATGTAGCGCGCAGAACCAACGCAGAAACGTTGCAACGCGCAGAATCACTGTAGCAGCGAGGAAATACTGTAGCACGCAGAAAACACTATACCTACGCCTTCTTTTGTGCTCCGGCGGCTCAGTTTTTGGCTCCAGTCCATAACGCGCATGATGGTAGGCGGGCAAGCTTGCCAGCTTCTCTTCGCAGGCCTATAAAATGCGAGCCCGCACAGTTCTAGCAGCTGAGCCTCCGCTCTTCCATAGCTCCAGCTCTTTGCTCAATCTCTCGCCTTCCCTGTTCTAGTCCGTAAGCTACACACGGGTCGGAGTTGAACCTTTACTCGTCGGGCGAGGTGAGCAACTCATGAGCATCCCCTCGCTCTCCTCTCTTCCCTCGTGACCTTCTCCTTGCTCCTCTCCTTCCAACCCGAGTTGCCCACAAGCTTCACGCGCTCGGCCATGGCGTTCACGCATGAAGCAAGAAGAACGCTCGTAGCTTTCTCTCTCTCTCTCATCCCAGGCATGTGTATATGACGCATGGGCCCTGAGCAACAACACATGCAAAAGAACCATGCCAAACAACCACGTGAAGAGCAATGAATATTCCCTAATCATGCATTAGTCTTTTTCCGCGTGATTAAAATTACGGCCACCTTGCACAATTAATATCTCTACTATGCTAACTCCGATTCCATCACTTCTTCTTCCTAAATTCATCTAAAATCGAACCCCACCTATCCATAAAGTTTATAATTTTTAGAACGCAGTTGAATTTATGTGAATATTCATTTGTGTCTGTTTGCCGAGTACCGCGAGTTCGACGCCGACGGAGGGACGTCGATGGATCACGGAGTCATCGGGAGTTGCTGGAGAAATGGTACTTTTGGAAGCGTGATTGGATTTCTAAGAATTTCGGCTGTCATTGATTATTTACATCTATGCATTTGCATCAATACATATCATAATAGGAACGACGGTAGATCGATGGTATCAACTGGAGTAGCTGAAAGATGATGCTATGGTGATCATATCACAAAGATGGAATGCTAACTTTTGGTTATATTTTACCAAGGCAAGCCCCGTTGCATAACCTCTACTTTTCTACAGTTTAAATTATATTTGTGCATTAAGTTTAAGGAGTTGAATGAAACCCACTTGCATATATATCTTTATTCCTATAAGTCTTACTAGTATGACTAGGATCGTGTAGAATGCTATGCTACAGGGCTCCGGTAGAAGTCGAGTGATTGCCTGTCACTCGCGAGAGATAGGAAATATATTATTGGATTACTATCACTTGGAAGATATCAAAATGGTGGAAAGGAAAATGGTGACCGGACAGGGATATGGTTTGGGTATTAGTGAGTGTAAGGAGTTGTGTCGCCGTGGACACGGGGCATAGCTTGGTTACACTTTTTTTCTCCTGTCTGGTCAGGTTAAGGACCGATCGTTGCATATGACTCTAGGCAGGTCACGAACTTATTATCCCGAGCACATACTTGTGTATGGGCGCTTAGAAGACTTATTGCTCTCTTGTCATGGATCCGGCTCTTTCCGGTCCGACTGATAGGGTTTGTTTTTGGTGGAGGAGGTCCTTCGCGCCGCACTGAGTCCAGGACCCAGGGGCGGGGGCTTGGAGTCCCAGTTTGGACAGGGACCTGGACACCCTGAGACAGGAGAGTGATGGGTTGGTCCTATTTGTGCCTAGGGGTACAAGCGGGGCGTGTGTTTTTGGGGTACCCAGCTGGGGGCATTGATTCGCAAATCGCCGAGCTATCCAGTACAGGCTTGTCTGCGGTTTAGCATCGTAGTAAGAACTGAAGATGAAAGATGAAAGATGGAAAAGGAAATCTGATTGCTTACCACCTGCTTGAAAGTAGCACAGGTGCTTACATAGATTGGTTAGTTAATGAACCAATGCGGCTTTTAATAAAAATCGAATATAAGGACGCACGCTTAGTAATGCTTCCTGCAAATGCAACCCACAAGCCAGATAGCCTTGCATATCTTTGGAGTCTTTTATTTCTCTATGTGGGTAAGTCTTGCGGAGTACAATTGAGTACTCAGAGTTTTATTCCCCCTATTGTAGGTGATAGGTGGATGCTAGAGCTGACCTTTGTGTATGGATTCCTCCTGGTGGGCTCAGCGAGGATTTCCTTTACGCTGTGATCGTAGTTGTTATTTATAACTCTCGCCAAATACTTTATAAATGAAAGTTTCATAATCTATTGCCGTAGGCTATATATTAATACTTCATCATGTCATTAATAGATATTTATTTCCGCTGTAACACTGATCACATGTTTATATTCCGCTGTTCAATTAAATTGTTTACAACTCTGATAATATGATTTCATTCCGCTGTTATATTAATAAATATTATACTCTGATGTATTAAAAGTGATGTAAGAAATGGTTACGAATGATGTAAGCTTTATTCTCTCATTTGTGATCCTGATGGTAAAAATGTGGATTTTCAACTTCTCCCCTGGGGTGTGCCCGATGGAATCGAGTAATCTAGTGTTCTTCCCTTGAGTGCTTAGTGTCTAATGGAAGACAAGCACTCCCGTGAGGCATTAAATTAGGCGGTTCTGCCACAGGTGGAATCAGAGCATAAATGAGGAAATAAAGCTTTCAAATCCTTTTCTAAGAAAAAATTTGACAACCTATTTTTGCAAAAAGTTAGGACGTTTACATGCTGAAGTTATATAAGTAGCCCTATTACTATGGTTATGTATCCAGGATAGATGGCACTCTGCTGACTTAGATAGGGTTAATCAAGTTTCTGTAGGTACACTGACTCGAGCATAGTTCGATAGTATCGACTAGCTACAAGGAGAGAACGATGTGCCAAAAATCTGAGAACGGTTGCCCTATATGCTGGCAACAGTGGAAGGACTGTATAGGACGTGCATTCATGCATATCCTTGTTTGTGCATTTTAGCACTCGTATTGCTTGTAGATACACCCTCCATAGGTGTCACGACTGACTCATTCCTGATCCATAGTTAGGTCTGCACTGTGGCTTTGTGTTCCAGTGTTCGCCTGTGGTTTCACACCTGTCATGACCCATGTCTCTCCGTACCCCTTTTCTGTGCTCTTGTCGGACCCTTGCCCTGCAGTCATACTAGTCAGTAATGGCCTCAGACGTCACTCATCTCGAACGCGCAGAATTTGGTCGATTCGTCATAGTGATCTCCGCATGGGAACCCTAGGTGAACCACGGCCAGGACCACTGAGCGCTCTGCCTTTATAAGTAGAGCCTAGCTTAGCCATTGGTATCACCACTCGACGCACTTTAGCTCGCTTAGCTTTTCCTTGATCCAGCTTTTCGCTCAGTCTTCCTCACCACCACCGCCAAAAATGGCAAGAGCCTGGGTTAGTAGTTACTGCCTGAACATTGAGGGTTTTCCCAAAATCCTGCATGCCACCCTGCAAAAGCTCGGAGTCAAAGATCGTCCTGAGTATGAGGGCCGTGAGTATGAGGAGCATGGCACCGAGCGGTGTGAGGTTACCGTCTATATCAGGGAAGAGTGAGGAGTTCCCCGACCTCACTAAAGCCTAGAGTGTGACCGCAATCGGGTTTCGCTTCATCGACACCTACTAGGTTGTGGCCCACAAAGCCTTGCGGTACCTTTGCTAGATCTATGAGGAGCCTATTGCCCGTACCCCCATGCGGTTCTTTCCATCCTTTGGATAGGAATCGGTGGGCATGGAGGGCTCGCATGGAGGCCTTGCAAGGGCGGGATGCCCAAGAGGATAGCCCCACCATGGTGCACTTGACCATGTACCTGCTTGCTCTAGATGAGCAGTACGACTGACAAGCCTTAGAACTGAGGATCTACCTCAGTCGAGCCGAGGAGGCTGAGATCTTCACTCGGATGCTCGAGGTGCAACTCATTGAAGCACATGCCTAGTGCTGCAGCTGCTGAGAGCCAGTAGACTGCCATGTCGGAAGCTCTGAAGGAGGCTGAAGACCGGCATGTCCATCAGCTGCATGAGGCCTATCTTGTCACTAGGGCCAAGCGGAGGACGCTAGCTGGTAAAAGGCAGGATGCCCTGATCTTAGAAGGGATCCCTATCCACTTGCCTGAAGGAAGGAGAACCGATGTGGCAGTGCCGCTAGCACCTCCACCCTCAGAAGTGTCTGAAGTAGAGCCCTTAATTCCTCTCACTCAGCCATTGCCACGAGAAGATGTAGATTAGTGGCCTTGGGATGCTGTACCCGTAGTAGTAGTGTTTTTCGTTGCTATCCTCTGGTATTGTGTTCATGCCGTTGTTGTTCGTCCGTAGTTATTGAGATCGTCCGGCTGTAGGGAAGGTGAATGATGTATCATGAATGGGAGCCTGAATGCCTGTATGATATACCCGTATAAGATCGTTGGAACATGCATTTTTAGTTCACTGTGTTTATTGCGTTCATCTACCTTAAGTTCGTTAGGTGTGCTTAAGAGTTTTCATGGGCGAAATTAAGTGGGTTGCAAGAGAAGTTGACATTTAGATGCCAGCAGATTAGCCATGAACATAGGACACTGTGTCGACTAATTGTGGATGTCCTTGCAAAACACTTGAATCTCTTTAAAACAAATCCGTCGTTGGATTTATATTCCTTGTCCCTTGTTGTGGAGGGAACCTTTGTTGTTTAAATTTTTCCCTTGCAATACTCCCCTTACTCTGTGGTCTATGACCCCACTGCCTTCATGGCGTGTAAGTTGGTAATAGTTGCCTGGTTAAAAGCTTATGGTGCTGCGACGAAACTGAGGGCTCCCTGTGGAACAGCTGCCACATGGTGACGCTGCTCGGCACGCGCTGGTATCGAGGTTGTTAACCAAGTACCTTTACTAAGTTACACCGCCATACCACTTTTGCTACAAATAATTTTCTTGAAAATGTTCAGGTGTTTAAACAGGAAATCCACAACAGGTCGATGAATTAGTGTTCTCTCAAAGTAAGCAAGAGGAGGTGGTTTTGGAGGAAGAAAGTATGGCATGGTATTAGTCTACATGAAAGACGGACGTGGTCGAGTAAAGGAAAGAAAAGAAGAGTAGTAAGGAAGGATAGTCTCGAGTAGTAGGGAGTGCTTGTAAAAGCCTAAGTGGATGTCATGTTCCAAGCCCTGTGTTTAGTTGACCACGCTATGTATGCCGGGTTATTTCGTTGCATGCCCTGTGAACGCCGTCTGTGTCAGGCCCTTTAGCTTCCCTTTCTCGCGTGGCCGCAGCATTGTGCCACACTCGCCGTCCTTGTGCACTGTGCACTTTTCCTTTTCCTGGCGTCTGGTCGGCTCTCTACCTCGCACCGTCGTTTCCCGTATCGGACCCCCCCTCATTTCCCCTTCCCTCTCCTTTCTCTCTTCTTTTGGTGACACGACCACCCGCACGCCTTTCTCCTCGAGCAGACCCCCTCTCCTCTCCTTTATTTCCCCCTCTACCGCTCGCGCAGGAAGCGCACCATGTCCGATCTTATCTTCACAGCATGAACCATCTGTGTATCCCATCCACTCCGCCTCCACTGCTAGTGATTTGCGCTCCACCCCCGTTCGCCGCTATAAGATCCCCTTGGTCCTTATTCTTTTTCTTCATCCCCATTCCCCTCGCATTTAGCACAGAGCTACGAAATCCAGTCAACAGTGTGAAGCTAGGTTTGTGAGTCTGAGGTGATGGTGTGATCTGAGAAGAAGAAGGGATCTGGTTTTCGGAGAAGTTCAAGTCTACCTTTGGATAGCTCAATCTTAGGGCTCGCGATGTTTTACTTCTCCGTCGACTGTTTCTAGATCTGTTGGTGCTACGCCATATTTTGGATAATCATTATCTTGTTGTTTCTCCGTTGCCCTCGTCTATCTCGACTTCTAGATTAAGTCTCGGTTGTACCAGGTTGCTCTTAACCATGTATCCCTAGACCCCCGTGTGGTTGAGTATTCGAAGTCGTGTAATCTTTCGTGTAATCTCTAATCTACTGAAATATAATCACGTTTTTCCCTTCTAGTTCTAGCTTCGAATCTCGGGACGAGATTCTTTTTAAGGGGGGTTGGTTGTAACACCCTTGGTGTTACGAACTTGTTTAGCACCACGATTTAGGCCTAAGAAAAATTTTCGAATCGAGTTTTATCGGGTTTTTAATTTAAACGTACTTGAGGCGATAAGTGAATCCTATGTGACTTAGTTTCGTGGACTCAAATAAACGCTCAAGATAAATTACGCAGTGCGTAGAAATATTCAGGAATGTCCGACGATGATTCTAGAGAATGGTTTGTCCTGTTAGATTAAGCATGAAAATCAACTTTTATAAATAAAATAAAATCCATTAATAAATAGAACGATACATATATATAAACTCATGGCACCGTACTCGTCTGGCATTACTTTTGATTACTGCCTCATTCTCATCGTGGCCCTGCAATTCGCTGCATGATGGTAGAAAACACTGTAGCTACGCCTTCTTTTGTGCTCCGGCGGCTCAGTTTTTGGCTCCAGTCCATAACGCGCATGATGGTAGGCGACAAGCTTGCCAACTTCTCTTCGCGGCCTATAAAATGCGAGCCCGCACAGTCTAGTAGCTGAGCCTCCGCTCTCCATAGCTCCAGCTCTCTGCTCAATCTCTCACCTTCCCTGTTCTGTCCGCAAGCTACACGTGGGTCGGAGTTGACCTTTACTCGTCGGGCGAGGTGAGCAACTCATGAGCATCCCCTCGCTCTCCTCTCTTCCCCCATGACCTTCTCCTTACTCCTCTCCTTCCAACCCAAGTTGCCCACAAGCTTCACACGCTCAGGCCATGGCGTTCACGCATGAAGCAAGAAGAACGCTCGTAGCTTTCTCTCTCTCTCCCATCCCAGGCATGTGTATATGACGCGTGGGCCCTGAGCAACAACACATGCAAAAGAACCATGCCAAACAACCATGTGAAGAGCAATGAATATTCCCTAATCACAGCATTAGTCTTTTTCTGCGTGATTAAAATTACGGCCACCTTGCACAATTAATATCTCTACTATGCTAACTCTGATTCCATCACTTCTTCTTCCTAAATTCATCTAAAATCGAACCCCACCTATCCAAGTTTCATAATATTTAGAACGCAGTTGAATTTATGTGAATATTCATTCGTGTCTGTTTGCCGAGTACCGCAAGTTCGACGCCGACTGGAGGGACGTCGATGGATCACGGAGTCATCAGGAGTTGCTGGAGAAATGGTACTTTTGGAAGCATGATTGGATTTCTAAGAATTTCGGCTGTCGTTGATTATTTACATCTATGCATTTGCATCAATACATATGATAATAGGAACGACGGTGGATCGATGGTATCAACTGGAGTAGCTGAAAGATGATGCTATGGTGATCATATCACAAAGATGGAATGCTAACTTTTGGTTATATTTTACCCAGGCAAGCCCCGATGCATAACCTCTACTTTTCTACAGTTTAAATTATATTTGTGCATTAAGTTTAAGGAGTTGAATGAAACCCACTTGCATATATATCTTTATTCCTATGAGTCTTACTAGTATGACAGGATCGTGTAGAATGCTATGCTACAGGGCTCCGGTAGAAGTCGAGTGATTGCCTGTCACTCGCTGAGAGATAGGAAATATATTATTGGATTACTATCACTTGGAAAATATCAAAATGGTGGAAAGGAAAATGGTGACCGGGCAGGGATATGGTTTGGGTATTGGTGAGTGTAAGGAGTTGTGTCGCCTGTGGACACGGGGCATAGCTTGGTTACACTTTTTTTTTCCCTGTCTGGTTGGTTAAGGACCGATTGTTGCATATGACTCTAGGCAGGTCACAGACTTATTATCCCGAGCACATACTTGTGTATGGGCACTTGGCAGACTTATTGCTCTCTTGTCACTGGATCTGGCTCTTTCTGAACCGACTGATAGGGTTTGTTTTTGGTGGAGGAGGTCCTTGCAGCCGCACTGAGTCCAGGGACTTAGGGGTGGGGGCTTAGAGTCCTAGTTTGGATAGGGACCTAGGACACCCTAGGATAGGAGAGTGATGGGTTGGTCCTACTTGTGCCTAGGGTATAAGCGGGGCATGTGTTTTCGGGGTACCCAGCTGGGGGCATTGATTCGCGAATCGCCGGGCTATCTGGTATGGCTTGTCTGTGGTTTAGCATCGTAGTAAGAACTAAAGATGAAAGATGAAAGATGGAAAAGGAAATCTGATTGCTTACCACCTGCTTGAAAGTAGCACTAGGTGCTTACATAGAATGGTTAGTTAATGAACCAATGCGGCTTTTAATAAAAATCGAATATAAGGACGCACGCTTAGTAATGCTTCCTGCAAATAGCAACCCACAAGCCAGATAGCCTTGCATATCTTTGGAGTCTTTTATTTTCTCCTGTCGGGTAAGTCTTGCGGAGTACAATTGAGTACTCAGGGTTTTATTCCCCCTGTTGCAGGTGACAGGTGGATGCTAGAGCTGAACCTTTGTGTATGGATTCCTCCTGGTGGGCTCAGCGAGGATTTCCTTTACGCTGCGATCGTAGTTGTTATTTATAACTCTCGCCAAATACTTTATGAATGAAAGTTTCATAATCTATTGCCGTAGGCTATATATCAATACTTTATCATGTCATTAATAGATATTTATTTCCGCTATAACACTGATCACATGTTTATATTCCAGCTGTTCAATTAAATTGTTTACAACTCTGATAATATGATTTCATTCTGCTGTTATATTAATAAATATTATACTCTGATGTTGTATTAAAAGTGATGTAAGAAATGGTTACGAATGATGTAAGCTTTATTCTCTCATTTGTGATGCCTGATGACAAGAATGTGGATTTTCGGGTTCTCTCCTAGGGTGTGCCCGACTGGAATCGAGTAATCTAGTGTTCTCCCTTGAGTGCTTAGTGTCTAATGGAAGACAAGCACTCCTGTGAGGCATTAAATTAGGCAGGTTCTGCCACACAAAGCCCAAGAAAGACAAGTACAAGAACAAGAACAACGGCAAGAAAGATGACTCAAGCAATGAAGAAGAAGATGAGAAGAAAAGGAACAAGCCATACAAGAAGAGTGATGGCAAGAAGGACTTCCACAAGAAGAAGAAGAGTGGAAAGGCATACATCATTGGTGATTGGCTCACGGATATTGATTCATCAAGTTGCTCATCCGATGATGATAGTGACAATGAGAAGGTGGCCGCCATTGTCATTGACTCTTCATCATCTTCACCGCCACCACCGCCATCATCCCCTACACACCTATGCCTTATGGCCAAGGGTGATTCGCAAGGTATCAAATGATGATAGTAGTGGCGATGAACATGCTAGCAATGATGATAGCGATAGTGATGATGATGAATATGAGTCACCTTCATATGATGATCTTGTTAAATTGCTAAATCAATACACTAAGATCATTAGAAAGAGTAGAGCTAAGAATGAAAAACTAGAGGCTAAGAATGATTCACTTTTAGCAAAATGTGATATGGTGGAAAAGGCTAGTATTGAGCTTAGAGAAGCAAATGATGCTATATCATCCAAACTCAAGGAGCTCAAATCTTCTAAGAAAGAGCTTAGAGAAAAACATGATAAACTTGAGAGAATACACAATGAGCTCATCACTAGCCATAACAAGCTAAAAGAAGAATATATGACTCTAAAGATCAATCATGATAATCTTATTATTGCTCAATAATTCTGATCCAATGAGCCACATGATGCTACTAATGATGTTGTTAAGATTGATATAGCTACATCATGTGATGATTTGATCATTGAGAGCATCAAGCAAAGTTCTAGTAGCAAGGTCAAGCAAGTGGTTGAGGCCAATGATTATGATGAGTTTGTCAAGCTCAAGAATGACAATGAAAAGCTCAAGAAAGATCTTGAAGAACTCAAAACCACCAAGTCATAGTGCTAGAAACTCTTGTTCATGATGATGGTTTGATCCTTAAGAATGAAAAGCTCAAAGAAGAGAACAAGAAGCTCAAGGAAGAGAAAAACAATGATGCTCTCAAGGAAGAAAACAAGAAGCTCAAATTAGAGAAAGAGCATCTCAAGATTGGATTTAGCAAGTTCACAAGAGGCAACTATCTACAAAGTGAGCTACTTATGAACAACAGTCATGAAGATGGATAGAAGTGGCATTGGGTATTTGGCAAACCAAGAAAAGAAGGCTCAATCTCAACAACAACATAAGTCAAAGCCAAAGCCAAAGAGATGCTTCAAGTGTGGACAAGAAGGTCACTTTGCCCATGAGTGCCAAACTCCACCACCACAACCCTTGCCCAAGCATGCTAGACCTTTTGCCTTCAATACTCACTACATGCTTAGAAAGGATTCTAGTGAAAAGATGAAAGTCATGTTCTTAGGACCTCCAAACAAGAATAGGCCTAAGAAAATTTTGGTTGCAAAGTCACTTGTTGAGAAGGTGAAGGGCCCTCAATAAGTTTGGGTTCCTGAAGCTTAATCTCTTGTGCGTAGGTGAACTACAAGAATGGTGGAAGTCATTGGGTTATTGATAGTGGTTGCACACAATATATGACCAGGTGATCCTCATATATTCACCTCACTAGATGAAGAAGTAGATGGATAAGAAAGAATCACATTTGGAGATAATTCAAAGAGCAAGGTTAAAGGATTGGGCAAAGTGGCAATATCCAATGATCATTCTATCTCAAATGTGCTATATGTTGCTTTATTAAGCTTCAACTTGCTATCCATTGGATAATTGTGTGATCTTGGCTTCCAATGCTTATTCATCGAGAAGAAAGTTGTTGTATCTAAGAAGGATGATGATCAAGTGATATTTAAAGGATTTAGATACAATAACCTATAGCTAGTGGATTTCACCTCCGAAGATGCAAATTTGAAAACTTGCCTATTCACCAAAACAACACTTGGGTGGCTATGGCATCGAAGACTTGCTCATGTTGGTATGAGCTCACTCAAGAAGCTAATGAAGAATGATTTGGTGAGAGGGTTGAAGGATGTGAAGTTTGAGAAGGATAAGCTTTGTAGTGCATGTCAAGCCAGCAAGCAAGTTACAAATACTCATTCCAACCAAAGCTTTCATGTCAACCATAAGAGTGCTAGAACTCCTTCACATGGATTTATTTAGGACCAACAACATACAAGAGTTTAGGAGGAAATCTTTATTGTCTTGTGATTGTTGATGATTATTCAAGATATACATGGGTATTCTTACTTCATGACAAATCTGAAGTTGCATCTTTCTTCAAGAAGTTTGCCAAGAGAGCACAAAATGAGTTTGAAGTGAAGCTCAAGAAGATTAGAAGTGACAATGGGAAGGAATTTGACAACACAAACATAGAAGCCTATTGTGATGAAGTTGGGATCAAGTATGAGGTCTCCGCAACATATACTCCTCAACAAAATGGTGTAGTTGAGAGAAAGAATTGGACATTGATCACTCTTGCAAGAACAATGCTAGATGAGTACAACACCCCCGAAGCTCTATGGGCGGAAGCTATCAACACCGCATGCTATGCATCCAACCACCTATTTCTTTAAAAGTTCCTTGGCAAGACACCTTATAAGTTGCTCAATGGGAAGAAGTCGGACGTCTCTTTCTTTTGGGTGTTTGGTTGCAAATGCTACATCTACAAGAAACGGCAATACCTAGGGAAGTTCCAAAGACATTGTGATATTGGTTTTCTTGTTGGTTACTCCTCATAGTCCAAAGCATATAGAGTATTTAATCATGCCACCTAGCTTGGTTGAAGAAACATATAATGTGGGATTTGATGGATCTAACGGCTCCCAAGGAGCACATGAGAATCTTGATGATGTAGGTGATGAACCATTGAGGGAGGCTATGAAGAACATTCTGGTTGGAGACATTAAGCCTAAAGATGATGTACAAGTGATTGATCCACCTTCTTCATCAAGTGTGTCACAAGATGATGATAAAGATGGAAGAGTAGAAAATGAAGACACCCATATCTCCCATGATCAAATGGTGGTACAAGCACAAGATGTTGATGCTCCACAACCTCCTCCTCAAGTGGTCAATAGAAGAAATACATCTCTACTACAAGATCATCCACAAGATCTCATCATAGGAAGTCTATCAAAGGGTGTAATGACTCACTCATAAAAACTTGCTTCATTTATTGCTCATCACTCTTTTGTCTCTTGCTATGAGCCTACCAAGGTAGAAGAAGCTCTTCAAGATCCAGATTGGATAAATGCCATGCATGAAGAGTTGAACAACTTCACCCGCAATGAAGTTTGGACTCTTGAAGAGCGGCCAAAAGGTGCAAGAGTTATTGGAACAAAGTGGGTGTTCCGCAACAAGCAAGATGATCAAGACATAGTTGTGAGGAACAAGGCAAGACTAGTTGCAAAGGGGTTCTCTCAAGTTGAAGGATTGGATTTTGGAGAGACTTTTGCACTGGTTGCAAGACTAGAAGCCATTCGTATCCTCCTTACATACACATCACATCATGAAATGAAACTATATCAAATGGATGTGAAAAGTGCTTTTTTTAATGGCTTTATTAATAAACTAGTCTATATTGATCAACCTCCCGGGTTTGAAGACCCTAGATATCCTAATCATGTTTATAGGTTGTCCAAGGCATTATATAGGCTTAAGCAAGCCCTAAGAGCTTGGTATGAGCGCCTTCAGGACTTCCTCATTGAGAAGGGCTTCACCATCGGTAAGGTCGACACCACACTATTCACCAAGAAGCTTGATGGGCACATCTTCATTTGTTAAGTGTATGTTGATGATATCATCTTTGGATCATCAAATAAAGATTCTTGCAAAGAGTTTGGTGAATTGATGTCAAAGGAGTTCGAGATATCAATGATTGGAGAGCTTACATTCTTTCTTGGTTTTCAAGTCAAGCAAATGAGAGAAGGGATTTTCATCTCTGAAGAGAAATATACAAATGATCTTCTCAAGAGATTCAAGATGGATGGATGTAAGCCAATCAAGACACCAATACCAACTAATGGATATCTCGACCTAGATGAGGGAGGTAACATGGTTGATCAAACTATCTACCGCTCTATGATTGGTAGCTTGTTATATTTAATCGCATCTAGGCCTGACATCATGTTTAGTGTGTGTATGTGTGCTAGATTTCAAGCCAATCCTAAGGAAACTCATTTGATTGCCATAAAAAGAATCCTTAGGTATCTTAAGCACACACCCAGCATTGGCCTTTGGTATTCCAAAGGAGTTATATTTGAACTAGTTGGCTATTCTGATTCGGATTATGCTGGTTGCAAAGTTGATAGAAAAAGCACATCCGGATGGTGCCATTTGCTTGGTAGATCACTTGTGTCTTGGTCCTCCAAAAAATAAAATAGTGTGGCCTTGTCCACCGCCGAAGTAGAATACATTACCACGGGTGCTTGTTGTGCACAAATACTTTACATGAAGCAAACTTTGCTAGACTATGGTGTAGTTCTAGAAAAAGTATCTCTTTTGTGCGATAATGAAAGTGCGGTAAAACTTGCAAATAATCTGGTTCAACACTCTCGCACCAAGCGCATAGATATCCGCCATCACTTTCTTAGAGATCATATTGCTAAAAATGACATATCATTAGAAGGTGTAAGGACCGAGGATCAATTGGTGGATATCTTCACTAAACCGCTAGATGAGGTGACTTTTTGTCAATTGCGGAATGAGCTCAATGTTCTTGATTTTAGTAACTTCACTAAAAAATGAGCTTGTGTTGTCCCTTGCATTGCATATGCATGAATGTTGTTTTATCGTTTATCTTCAATTGCCCTCTTATTGCCTATTTTCATAAAAAGAATAATAGCCTAAGGCAAAATATTTTTGAAAAACATGAGGGTTTGAGAGAGGTCACTCATATCAGTCCCAATTAGTGTTTATTTAGATCTTATTGAAGTTGAGATTTGATTGGGAATAGGCAGCACAAAGGACTTTGAAGATTTGCTAGAAAAGAGTGATCGGACGTTGCACCGGACTATGATGTCCAGCGTCCGATCAGTTCACAGGAGGTGAACCTACTGTGAAGGAGTGACTAGACGCTGAAACAGTGTTCTCCCAGCGTCCGGTCAGAAGGTGATCCAGCGTCCGATCGATCAAAGATGATGATGGCAGCTTGCACCAGACTATGGCTGCGTCCAGTCGCTGTCCATGGGACATGTCTGGTCATGATTCCAGGGGTTTTGGACCTCTCTGAAATCGATAGGATACTAGGTGGCAGTGTCCGATCGCTGCCATTAGAGCATCCAATCAGTTGAAAACGTGTGGGATTCAATCTCTTTTCTCTGTTTCCTTTCCCGTCACGTTGATGGCCACTATTTAATCGCAACGCCGTTTGACCTAAGGCCGCAACCGCGCTGACATCGCCGCCTTGCTCCTGTGCCCTAGCAGCCACAGCGCCACCACGAACTTCAGTGCTCGAGCACCGCCGCACATCGCCCATGTGCCACCACTTCTCACGCTGCTAAATCTACCCTGCACCCACGCCAGCGTCACCCGCGCGCCTCCCTACTGCACCGCCGTGCGCCAAAGCCACCCACGCCACCGCAACCTGAGCCCACGCGCAACCGCACGCCCTGCGTCGCACCCTAGCCACTGTGTTCGCTAGTGCCGCGCCTAACTGTGCCCTCTGCTCCACCAAATCAAGCCGCATTGCAACCCTAATCTCCAGTTGCTGACCTAGTGGTTCCCCAATCTGTTTCTCTTCTCACCGCTTCGCCGGTTCATCAGGTAGCAAGCCATTGTTTCCAATTTCGTACCTAATTACTTGCTTCCTAGGGTTTCATATCTCTAGATGAATAATTATGATTATTTGTATACCCTCTATTCTATCATGCAGCGAGTTGGTGCTGTTGTGGTCCTATTTGTAGTTGTTAGTCAACTCGGGGCTAAGCTCGTGAGTACGGATTGAGGCCAAGCCTTGGAGGTGATAGTTGATAGTTGTTTCTTGTTAGCGATAGTTGTTCTTTTCAGATCCATCCGATGGTTCGTGTCAAGAATGTTGGAGGTGGTCCCGGTGATGAGGATCCAAGACACCCGCCTCGCCTGCCTATAGATCCAAAAGGCAAGGCAATGAAGAAGCTTGCAACAAAGAAGCAGAAGTATCTAGATGCAGATATAGCTAGAGCAGTAGCAGAGCGTGCAGAGGTAGGAGGTGCTAGGAGTGGAGTCCAGATCGCAGATCAGCTCTCTCCTTCTACTAGAGCTGCACTAGAGCAGGTTGACCACCGTCATGGTGGTCCAGCTAGGACCATCATGGTTGTGGGATGGTGAGGTGTCTTGGATGAGAGTTAGCCTCAGGGGAGGTCATAGCAGGAGCCACAACCAATAGCGCAGACTCTGGAGGGAGAGTAGGCCATGGAGATAGAGCAGGCTCCTCAGCCACAACTTTGCCGCTCTGGACGTACCCATGTGCCAGTCACTCTGAGGTCAGAGACATAGTGGAGGGGTTCACGTCCACCACCTAGACCACAGGGTCCGCTCCCAGTGACCCACTTGGATTTGAGGGCCGCTACGGCCAAGCAGGTTCAACAGCTTATATTTGTGGATTTGGAGCAGTGGTTTCCGCCAAGGCGAGATGAGCATGCTTCAGAGGGTTTCTACACACCTCTGTAGGAAGATTTCTATAATGCATATCTTAATAGTGGGGCTATATTCAGATATCAGAGGGTGTGTAACATAGAGACCATTGTAGCAGCAGCTAGAAAGCACATTCGCCCTACCTATCTTACCTACCAAGGCTGATAGATTTACTTGGACAAATAGGCTTGTATGTTCCATCTTGGATCTGTCAGTTCTATGCTTCTCTCTGGATTGACCCATAGCATAGATTCATATACTTTGCATTCAGTGG
The DNA here is from genome assembly GCF_019320115.1 of Miscanthus floridulus. Lineage (NCBI taxonomy): Eukaryota > Viridiplantae > Streptophyta > Magnoliopsida > Poales > Poaceae > Miscanthus > Miscanthus floridulus. The sequence continues at coordinate 96,010,482 of NC_089584.1, read as the reverse complement.
CAGAGATTACAGGCTAATGAGTACTAGGGTCAGAGAGATACTCAGGCTTCAGGAGCAGCCAGTCTAGCTACATGAGGTTTGCTATGGACAGACAGTGCCCCCTAGACGTCCTCATGGCAGGATGGTGCCCCTATAGATCTAGTCCACCACTGCTTCATAGAGCCATTCGGCGAGGGGTCTAGCAGAACACCTAGTGATCTCACTCCCATTGCTAGAGTGCTTGATGCCATTATGAGGAGGACACTGCTTTTGAGGATAGGGTATCATGAGGGCTTGACTCGCATACAGTTGTGGTTACTGAACTATCTGATGCAACAGACAGTGTTTGATATTTGGGATCTTCTTCTATCAGAGATGGAAGATACTATTGTAGAGGGGTTCAGGGGTCACAGACAGCTACCATATGCTCATTGGATTACATTCTTGATCCACAGGGTAGTTACAGTGAGGCCACCTAAGATGCTAGCTGAGTACAGTGGTGCTACTATAGAGTTTCCTACATATAACCCTGACTCAGATGATCTGCCATAATACACCGAGTGCACCTAGCTAGCCGCATCATCATCTAGAGGTGCCACTAGACTGTAGCCTAGCAGGATGATACTATCAGGGGCTTGGCTAGCTATAGAGGAGGAGTAGCTTGAGGCTCAGCAGGAGGGGATGGTCGAGAGTGACCCCAGCGATAGCTCAGATGAGGACTACCGTGATATCCCTCAGATGCCTCCTCGACGACATGATCATGAGGCTGGTAGCTCTAGTTTCAGCTCCATCTGCACCACAGACAGACCTCGCTCTACTTGCCATACTTGAGCGGATGAGGTAGGATCAGGCTCAGTCAGGCTCAGGAGACCGCTGCTACTTTTGCACTAGTTCTAGGCTCGACTATGATGAGTTTCAGCAGTAGCAGTAGGCCATACAGCAGTAGCAGGCCATGCATCAGTAGCAGCTCCTCATGTAGCAGTAGCTCCTTGGATTTATGCAGCATGTAGTGTTAGGCTATTGGGGTTCCACCACAATAGCCTTCACCCCAGCTTGGTCAGACTGCCACCACTTCTATAACTCTAGCATTATAGCCTAGTGGGCTTTAGAGTCAGGGACAGCCACTAGCACAGTTTGCTTCACCTATAGAGCAGGTGTCCCAGTGGTTTGCTTCACTTGTGTTAGCCCCGTAGTTTACACCTCTCTAGATGGGTTTCACACCGGCTCAAACTTCCTCGCTACTAGTGCCAGACACTTCTGTCTCTAGGAGTCTTGGAGCGACTTTTAGTGAGTTGACAGGGTAGCCTACTCCGCCACATTTGCATGTCTTAGGTCCTTCTATAGTTGCACCTATTACCGGGACTAAAGAGACGCTCTCTTCCTCAGTGGCATCATCAAAGTCAGCTGCTCTAGTCATACCTGCACAGTCTTCAGTAGCTCTAGTTGTCGATTCGACCCAGACCGCTTCAGCGTCGCTTCTAGCTACAAAGGGTCAGACAGCTCAGAGCTTAGGGTCAGATGATGATGGCACTCAGTTCTAGCTTGCTCCTCGTACCTCAACGCCCGACTCATCCGTTGCAGCCCTATCGACCGACCCTTATGTTTTGGTGTTTGATGCCAAAGGGGGAGAGGGATCGAGTATGTTAGTCTTAGGGGGAGCGACATATCTAGGGGGAGCTTAGTTTACTTAGACTATCTATTATATTTGGTTTTTATGTGTGATACACTATTATGCATTCGTGTGGTTACTTTTATGCATCAAACTATATCTATGTGATAGTGATATCTACGTGATCGTGATATATGACATGTGTGCTTTCTACTTTGAATTATTTACATGTCATATCACTTGTGCTATGCTCATTTGCTTTGCTTCCATGTTTTACTCCGATGCAAATGAGCTTTGATACTTGTACTCATGCTTATTTCATATCTTTTGAGTACATCATGTTGGCTTGGGTCATATAAGCTTGCCTAACTCTTTCGTTCTTATTATCAAAAGTTTATATGAACCAAGCATGTAAAAAACCACAACTCTTTCACATACTTGAGGTAGTATTGTCATCAATCACTAAAAAGGGGGAGATTGAAAGCATCTAGGCCCCTAGGTGGGTTTCGATGATTAATGACAATACATGATTACTATGACTAACATGTGTTTTGTAGAGGAAAAAAGTTAGGTCATGGTAATGGAGATCAATTGGGCTATCATGGTGGTCATGCCCCTCGATGGAAATCATTTCGGTTTTCAAAGGATGGACGACAAGGTTAAGGATGGACTAGTTCTAAGTGTCGTTTGGTGTTGAAGAGACACTTAGATTAGTTTAGGACTTTGTTTTTTCCTTTGCCCATACTATTAAGGGGGGTATGGATGGGTAACTTGACCTAGATAAGTCTAGTGGGTTAGGTGTGGTGCATACTTGCTAAACCTAGCACTAGGTAGCTCCTAAAAAGCCCTTAGATCCATTGGAGCAAACTTCATTCACGTACGTTCAAAAGTTAGAAGTGAATGGAGGGTCAAATACTGATCGGACGCTGGCTTCGATGTGACCGGACGCTGGCGCAGAGTCCGGTCAGTTCATTTGATCAAGGTGAAGTCATCTAGTAGTGACCGGCATCCAGTCGACTCCAGTAAGGTTCCAGAGAGGAAAAATCATGACCGGACATGTCCGGTCACATTTTAAACACTAGAGTTTGGGGTGAACTGACCGGCGCGTCCGATCAACATGACCAGTGCATCTAGTCACCCCGTAGAGGAACATAACAGTTTGTTTTTTAGCCCATGTTATAAATACTTCCTCCATTCATGTGGGGCGACTTTTGCTCATTTCATCAGCAGAGAAACACCTTTGAGAGTGCCAAGAAGAGCAAGGTCCTAGAGAGGTGATTGAGATTTGAGAATCCCAAAGAGAGCCCTCATTAGTGAGAACAAGAGTAGCAAAGTATGCATCCACCCTTCTCATTAGGCTTGTTGTGGTCAAGTGAGAGTTTGTGCTTGTTACTCTTGGTGATCGCCATCACCTAGATGGTTTGGTGGTGATTCGGAGCTTGGTGATCGTCCAACGGTGCTTGTGGATGACCCAACTCGAGTTGTGATTGGTTGTGGGTGATTCACCGTGATGGAGTGTCAAAGAATCAACCCGTAGAGAGCACTTGATCCTTGTGCAGATCAAGGGGGAGCTACACCCTTGCGTGGGTGCTCCAACGAGGACTAGTGGGGAGTGGCAACTCTCCAATACCTTGGCAAAACATCACCGCGTTCCTCCTTCTCTCTTTAATTTGAGCATTTACTTTGAGCATATATTTTGAGCAATTCAATACTTGTCTTTACATTCATAGAATTGCCATGCTAGAGTAGGATTGGAACTTAGGTTGCAAGTCTTTTTGTGCGGTAGAACATTAGAAATACTTTCTAGGCACAAGGGGTTAATTGAGCTAATAATAGGATTTAATTATTGCAAAGAAATTTAGAATTAGACCAATTCACCCCCCTCTTAGGCATCTTGATCCTTTCAACCGACATGTCCGGTCAGCCCATGTTTCACTGGACAGAGGAGCCAATGGCTCTATTCATGGGGGCTCTCAATTTAAGCCCCATGGCTGGCTCAAGCTCACTCTCTTGGCCATTTGCGTTGACATAGCAACCTTGTGAGCTTAGTTAAAGCCCTCCCACTTATCTCCATTATTGATTCATCATCTTTATGAGATTGAGAGAGAATCCAAGTGCATTGCTTGAGTAATTGCATCTAGAGGCACTTGGTGTTCATGTTTTGCTATGGGATTCACTTGTTACTCTTGGTAGTTGCCGCCACCTTGATGGCTTGGAGCAGCGAGGATCATCAAGCAGAGGTTGGTGATTATCTTCGGCTCTGATCGTGGTGATTGTGAGGGGTTCTTGACCTTTTCCCAGTGGAGAGCCAAAAGGTACTCTTATAAATTGCTTGTGGCTTGTGCGATCCTCATCTTGTGTTGGTTGTGCGGCACCCTATTCAGGGTTTGGCGTGTGATGCCAATTAGCACGTGAACCTCCAAGTGAGTGAATTGCCACAACAACGACTAGCTTGCCGGTAAGCAAGTGAACCTCGGTAAAAATCATTGTGTCATCATTTGATTCTGAGGTGATTGGTATTCATTCTTGTGATTGATTAGTTCATTCATCGAATTGGCGATATAACCATCTTGCTCTCTCTCTTTACATTACTGTAAACTAGTTGTCAAGCTCTTTAGTGTAGCTAGTCGTGAGAGCTTGTTAGTTTGATTAGTGTGGCTATTTAGTTAGCCTTTGAGAGCACACTAACTTAGTGTAGTAATATAGCCATTGTGTGGATAGAGACTATAAGAAACTAGAATTGTGGTAGGTGGCTTGATTTTTAGTAGGCTAGCACAACACTCGCTTCACCTCATATTTGTCTAACCGGTTTGCTAGGTGTTGTTGTAGAAATTTTTAATAGGCTATTCACCCCCACTAGCCATTAGGACCTTTCAAGTGGTATTGGAGCCGTGGTCACCGTGATTTTAGGCTTAACAACCTTCAATGTCAAAATGGCTCAAATCAATAACACCAAGAAGCCACCCCAATTTGATGGCTCAAACTATCCCTATTGGAAGGCTAAGATGACAACATATATCAAGTCAATCATTAGGAAGGTTTGGAAAGTGGTGGAGACCAAGATTGAGATAGAAGATCCGGAGAATCCCACCACCGCCGAAGAATTGCTTCTCCAATACAATGATATTGCTCTTAGTGCCATTCATGATGCCATTGATGAGAGAACATTTGAGCAAATCAAGAACATTGAGATGACTCATGAAGCATGGAAGAAGTTGGAGGAATTATTTGGGGGCACTCAAGCAATGAAGGGTGCCAAGGCATATATCCTTAAGGAGAAGTTTGCTAGTTTCAAGATGAAGGAGGATGAAAGTGTGCCAAAGATGTTTCATAGGTTACAAGTGCTTGTCAATGATCTCAAAGTACTTGGTGAGAAGGTAGAGGACAAGGACTTCTCTCATAAGTTCTTGAGATGCTTACCCTCAAGATTTGACACATTGGTCACTATTCTAGTGAGGAGTGGTTTGGACACCATGACACCAAACCAAGTATTGGGAGTTATAATGACCGATGATACATATAGAGATGATGATGAGAAGGAAGAAAAGAGGGAGAATAAAGATGACAAGAAGGATGACAAGAAGAAGAGTGTGGCGTTCAAGGCCACATCATCCAAGGGCAAGGCAAAGCAAAAATCATCAAGTGAAGATGAAGACTTGAGCTTTGATGAGATGGATGATGAGAAGATGGCTCTCTTTGTCAATAGATTTGGCAAGTTCATGATGAAGAAGGGTACCATGCTAGAAGAAAGAAGTCTTTATCCAAGAACAAGGAAGAATTAATAAGGTGCTTCAATTATGGAAGCAAAGATCATCTTGTTGCTCAATGCCCATACAATAGTGACAATAGCGATGACAACAAAAAAACAAGAAGGACAAGAAGAAAAAGAAAGAGAAGGACAAGATAACCTTCAAGAAGAAGAAGGGTGGTTCATATGTAGTCACTTGGGATAGTGATGCTTCCTCAAGTGATGATGATGATAGTGAAGATGACAAGACCACCAAGAAGAAGGCACTTGCAAGCATTGCTATCAATGAGAAGCCTTCTCTCTTTGACATTCCATCATCCTTCATGGCTAAGGCCACTAAGGTACAAACTTGTGATGATGGAAATGATGAGGAACATGATAATGAAAATAAAAATGAGAGTGATAGTGATGATGATGAACCAACTAAGGATGAATTACTTGACATGCTAGATGATGCTAAAGAACACTTTGACATTAAGAAAAGAAAATGCAAAAGCTTGCGTAAGGAACTAAAAGTCCTTAAGCAAGCCTTTGATGAGCTCAATGCATCTCATGAGAGGCTAGAGGAAGCCCATGAGAAGTTTGGCAAGGTTCACAGGAAGCTTGAAAAAGCTCATTCCTCTTTGCTTAATGAACAAAATGAGAAGAAGCATGTTGGGACATGTGATGTAGGCTCAACTTGTGATATAATTGATGAATCATTCTATAATCCTATCATTGTTGCTCCCACTAACCCTTATTGTAGCACTTCTACTTCTACCTCATCTAGTAGTGACAGTTTTACATGTGATGCCTCACTAATGGTTGAGAATGAGACCTCAAGAAGGAGGTTAATGAGCTCACTCACATCTTGATGAGTACAGGCCCGATCTTCCGAGAGATAGCCGGTAAGTTCGATTTGTGGAGATCTCGACGTTGGCGATCCGGCTTCAAATCAGACATGATTCGAACCCTGCAACCGTTACACCACTGCTCCGTTGGTTATCAACCAAGCACAACTTGATTGACCTCGCCAAGAAGGCTTTTCCTGCAAGCGAATCGAAGAGCACAAGCAAGAAGGTAAAACACGCAATCTGAAATTGCAAATATGAATGACGCGAATATCAATAGTGGGTTCAAGAACTTGGTTCCAAAGGACTAATCGACACAGTGGAGGAGATCAAGAACGGGGGCCCTGGATCACTGTAAAAGGATTTGTCACCACAGTTACAATGAACGATTCAGTTTCTCGATGGAAAACTAAACTCTAAACAAAACCCAATTGTGTAGCAGCGGCGGCGGCTGTGTTTATAGTCTAAGACTCGACCTAGGGTTGGGGACGGCCAGGGGTTGGGCGCCCACAACTTGGGCTTAAGGCCCAACACGATACATGGCCAAGTTGGCCCAAATAGGTGACGCAGCACCTTGCCGTGGTCACACAGAATGATCCACGGACCTTCTAGAGCTGGGACCAGATCCAAAACGACGGCATCGTCGTCCCCTTTCCAACGCATCCAAGAACGGCCCGTTTCGATGTCGTATGAGGAAGTTATGACCGAAACAGTGATGACGTGTCTGTTGAATCCGAAGACGACATGGCAGCTAAGTTGGGAACGAATTGCAACTTGGGGAAGACCATGGCGTCGGTGTGTCCATCGTGGCAATGTCCTCATCATCCTCCCCTTCTCGAATTGGAGTCGTCCTCGACTCCATCTTGGCGATGTCCTCCTCATCCCCTCCTTGTAGAATTGGAGTCGTCCTCGACTCCATCCCATCATCAGCGAACTCCTGCAAAAGGTTAGTGACAGTAGGCAATGCACCAGACATAAAAGGTTGACAAAACGTAGTATAACACGGTGCATCAGGATTATCACATAACTCAGCAGTAGCAGGAGTTGTAGCAAGAAAAGCACCTCCTTTTAACTTAATCTCATTATTTTTAGCAATGTCTGTTGGAGGTTTATTTTTTATCTCATTAGCATGTTTAATAATATCCGTAGGAGACAAAGGCAGCAATGTAATTTTCTTGTCCTTATGTATGATAGTGTATGTATTAGTTCTACCATGGTGTAAAGCATCATTATCAAATTCCCATGGGCGACCTAACAAAATGGAACAAGCTTGCATAGGGACAACATCAAAATCAGCAGTATCATGATAAGAGCCTGTGAAAAAGCTAATGCGTGCTGATTTAGTTACCTTAGTCTTACCACTATTATTGAACCATTGAAGTTTATATGGATACGAATGTTGTCGTGTGGTCAAGCCAAGCTTGTCAACCAAATCTAAACTCACCAAGTTGTTGCAACTCCCGCTATCAATGATAGTGAGAACACGACAACCCTGCACAATGAGATACATGTGGAACAAATTGTGGCGTTGGATCTTCATCTCTTCTTCATGACCCATACATGTACTCAACACACACTGCACAAGAAGGCTAGGGTAGTCCACGGCAGCAGCCACGGAGTCAATGGTGATGGCCTCCTTGTCTTGATCGCTCTCGGTGGGATCTGCATCAATGTTAGCAGCAAGGGCTAAATCATCTTCAACATCACTAGCACTTACATATCCATCCTCGGTAGCAATGAAAGCGCGACGACTGGGGCATTCCTTCATGACATGTCCCATGCCTTTGCATCGGTGGCAAATGATTTTAGAGCTGGACGAGGAGGAGCTAGTAGAAGCACCCGGAGTGCCACCTTTCTTTAGCTGTGGAAACTGCACATTAGACAATTTACTTACCCCGGAAGAAAATGGAGGTGTAGATGGCTGTGGTGCAATAGGAAGCTTGGGCGTCTCCGGCTCGGAACGCTGCTGAAAATTCCTCCCATTGTTAGACCTGAAAGGCTGGTGTTGTTTGCGTCCCTGTACTTCTCGTTCGGCCTTAATAGCAAGATGATACAATTGGGAAAAATTGCGCCATTCTTTATAATCAAGTATGTTCTGTATATCATGGTTTAAACCACCAAAAAATCTAGCACTAGCATCATCATCAGCTTCATTTATACCACAACGTGCTAAACCAATAATCAATTCTTGATAGTATGCTTCTACTCCTTTATCACCTTGTTTTAAAGTTTGTAGTTTCAAACGTAAATCACGTTGGTAATAAGGAGGAACAAAACGAGATTTCATACGTTGCTTTAAAACATTCCAAGTTTGAGGCACAGCAGCAGCATTATTGGCATTGCAAAGATCACTCCACTAGAACAAAGCAAAATTAGTAAACTCACTAGTAGCAAGTCTAACTCTATGCTCAGCAGGAACATTATGAGAATTAAATTTTTGTTGAACAGCAAGCTCCCAATCTAAATATGCCTCTGGATCAACATTACCAGCAAAAGGAGGTAGACTAAATTTAATTTTAACAAAAGGATCATTATTACCATGATTATTACCTACCATACCGCGATGATTGAAGTTGAGGCGGCGACGGGCACCACCGTCAGCATATGCATCTTCATCACCAAAAGCATCCGCATCTTCATCATCAGCACGATAAGGTGGAGGGCGTTGCTCAAGCTGTTCAATGCGGGTGACCAGATTGTTGACGTTGCGCGTCAGCTCGGTCATAAGATTGCGTTGTTCAGTCATGAACGTTGCAAGCTCGCCCTTGGACATGCACTCATTGAAGTCCGTCGGAGTTCCTGCCATGGTTAGAAGATAGAAAAAGACAACACCAAAGTATTATCCCTATCAACTAAAAGGAAACAAGTGGTGGTGATGGTGGTGAAAGTAGAATGCAAAATCACAAGTGGCTTACCACCGTCTTGCCTGTATTCTTACCAACGCCAAACAGGAGCAAAACCAAAGTGGCGAAGCAATCTGTTGTTGAGCGTGGGTAACAGTTGCAAGATGAACCTGTGCTGACAGAAGAATATGTGGAGCTATGGGTAGACACACAATATGACAGCAAGGATTAGCAATTAACGAGTGCAGAGTAGCGATTGTTCAATCTGGATCCAAAGTACAAATCACAGGTGCTGGCTAAGACGTGTCGAGACGTAGCACAACAAGGTGAAAACAAAGGACGATCGAAAGAACTCACAGAACAAGCAAATAGCCCGGATTTCTCCTTTTTCCTGAATTTTTCCCGGATTTTTCCAAAAGGCACTAGTAGGAAACAAACTTTTTTTTTACTATTTTTTTATACTTTTCTCTGAACACGGATCACAAAAGATGCAACCACAAAAATTGGCACCTACAACTGAGGTGGGATGTGGTCTATAGAAATTCAGCACGTTCTCTGAAAAGCGTGCAAAAACTTTGACAATTTTTTTTCTATATTTTCCCGAATTTTTTTGGCAATTCTGATGAAACCAAACAGGGCGAAGCCGAGTTTGGGTCGGGTCCAAATGGTGTCAAGAAGCCGCACAAAAAATTTCAGATTTTTCTGATAAACGAGCGAAAAGTTATGCCTGTTTTACCGAAGGTATCTCAAGGTATGTTTTCCGAGAGGCACGACACGGCGGCGGCAGTTAGGGCAAAGCGTCCCTAAACTCTAACACCGATCACAGTAGTAGGTATTCGCCTGATGATGTAAGGAGGGCTACGATGCAGGCAAAATAAGAGCGGCTGGCAACCTATCTAGGGTTTGCGCAGCGGCGAGAAGTTACACAAGGCGGCTAGCGAGGCAAGTCGAGTAATGTGGTGGCTTCGACTTGTTGTTTGGGAACGGTGGATGGGATAGCGGTGGAAAACAAAATCAACGCAACGGGCGATTGAACTACGACCACGAACATAATCCTAAACCAGCAACAAGACTCGTCCACGGACACAAACTCAACAACACGAATCTGAAACAAAATTGCAAAGGCACAAAGGGCGATAGGACAGCGGAAATTGAAATATTTTTGGGCTTTTTGTGGACTCTAGGTAATGAACAAATATGAATCTAAGGCAAACGAGATTATACCTCGCGGTAAACCTGAAATATCTGATACCAATTGATGAGTACATGCCCAATCTTCCGAGAGGTAGCCGGTAAGTTCGATTTGTGGAGATCTCGACGTTGGCAATCCGGCTTCAAATCAGACACGATTCGAACCCTGCAACCATTACACCACTGCTCCGTTGGTTATCAACCAAGCACAACTTGATTGACCTCGCCAAGAAGGCTTTTCCTGCAAGCGAATCGAAGAGCACAAGCAAGAAGGTAAAACACGCAATCTGAAATTGCAAATATGAATGACGCGAATTTCAATAGTGGGTTCAAGAACTCGGTTCCAAAGGACTAATCGACACAGTGGAGGAGATCAAGAACGGGGGCCCTAGATCACTGTAAAAGGATTTGTCACCACAGTTACAATGAACGATTCAGATTCTTGATGGAAAACTAAACTCTAAACAAAACCCAATTGTGTAGCAGCGGCGGCGGCTGTGTTTATAGTCTAAGACTCGACCTAGGGTTGGGGACGGCCAGGGGTTGGGCACCCACAACTTGGGCTTAAGGCCCGACACGATACATGGCCAAGTTGGCCCAAATAGGCAACGCAGCACCTTGCCATGGTCACACAGAATGATCCATCGACCTTCTGGAGCTGGGACCAGATCCAAAACGACGGCATCGTCGTCCCCTTTCCAATGCATCCAAGAACAGCCCGTTTCGATGTCGTATGAGGAAGTTATGACCGAAACAGTGACGACGTGTCTGCTGAATCCGAAGACGACGTGGCAGCTGAGTTGGGAACGAATTGCAACTTGGGGAAGACCATGGCGTCAGTGTGTCCATCGTGGCGATGTCCTCATCATCCTCCCCTTCTCGAATTGGAGTCGTCCTCGACTCCATCTTGGCGATGTCCTCATCACATCTTGGCTAAGGTCTATGGTGGTGAGGACCGCCTGCTTATGTGCTTGCATAGCCAAAGAGCTTCTCTCTACAAAGAGGGATTGGGCTATACCCCCAAGAAAGGCAAGGCGGCCTTTGCTCCTTACAAGACTAGTTTTATGAAGAACAATGGTCGGTTTTGCACTAGTTGCAAGCAAGTTGCTCATAAAGAGCATGAGTGCAAGAATAAGAGCAAAAATGCTAATGTATCCTGAATTAAGATTGATTCTTTCTATGTGCTTACTAAGGGTACAAATGGTGTGAAAGCTAAGTTCATTGGTACACCATGGATGGGCTCAAAGAAGAAAGCCATCTGTGTGCCAAAGAACTTGGTCACTAACCTTCAAGGACCTAAGCAAGTTTGGGTACCTAAAAAGAATTGATCTTCTTTTGTAGGTCAATTACAAAGCTAGAGGAAGGCATTGGGTTCTTGATAGTGGGTGCACTCAACACATGATCGGTGATGCAAGAATGTTCAACTTAATCAATACCAATGGCAATGATGGTTATGATAGTATCACATTTGGTGACAATGGAAAAGGCAAGGTCAAAGGGCTTGGTAAGATTGCAATATCCAATGACATGAGCATTTCCAATGTGTTGCTTGTTGAGAGATTGAACTTCAATTTGCTATCCATGGCTCAATTGTGTGATCTTGGATTCAAATGCATATTTGGGGTAGATGATGTAGAGATCATAAGTGTAGATGGCTCTAACTTGATCTTCAAAGGCTTTAGATATGAGAATATATACTTGGTTGATTTCAATGCTAGTGAAGCTCAACTGTCTACATGTTTGTTCACTAAGTCTAATATGGGTTGGTTATGGCATAGAAGACTTGGTCATGTTGGAATGAAATAATTGAATAGATTGGTTAAGCATGACTTGGTTAGAGGCTTGAAAGATGTTGTGTTTGAGAAGGATAAGCTTTGTAGCTCTTGTCAAGCTGGTAAATAAGTTGGAAACATCCATCCTAAGAAAAGCATGATGAGCACTAATGAAACATTTGAGTTATTGTACATGGATTTATTTGGGCCAACACAATACACTAGTATCGGTGGAAACAAATATGGCTTTATGATAGTAGATGATTATACTAGATACACTTGGGTATTCTTCCTAGTGGATAAAAGTGATATGTTTGCAACATTCAAATCATTTGTTAAGGGCATCCACAATGACTTTGAAACAACCATCAAGCAAGTTAGAAGTGATAATGGTAGTGAGTTCAAGAACACTAGAATTGATGAGTTGTGTGATGAATTTGGAATTAGACATGAATTCTTGACCAATTACACTCCATAATCAAATGGCCTTGTTGAGAGGAAGAATAGAACACTCATTGATATGGCAAGGTGTATGCATAGTGAGTACAATGCGAGTCAATCTTTTTGGGCCGAAGCTATCAACAAGGCTTGCTATTGTAGCAACCGCCTCTATTGTCAGCCATTGAAAGAGAAGACACCATATGAGCTCTTGAATGGTAGAAAGTCCAACATTGCATATTTTTTGGTCTTTGGTTGCAAATGCTATATCTTGAAGAAAAGCACTAGATTAGGTAAATTTGACAAGAAATATGATGAAGGATTCCTACTTGGATACTCAACTACTAGCAAAGCATATAGAGTTTAGAATTTGGATAGTGGTACTCTTGAGGAAGTTCAAGATGTTGAATTTGATGAAACCAAGGGTTCCCAAAATGAGAATGAGAACTTAAAAGATGTTAGAGGCATTCAACTTTCAAATGCCATGAAGAACATGGATGTTGGTGAATTAAGGCCTAGGTAAGTGAATGATGATGAAGATGAACAAGTGCAAGTGCTCTCTAACACAAGTATGCAAGAAGATACAAATCAAGCTAGTACAAATGGCTCTCATGACAATGAACAAAATCAAGTGGCTAGTACATCATCTCAACCAAATGATCAAGCAAGTGCAAGCGGCCAAGTTTCAATACTCCAACCAGCCAATATTGTAAGGGATCATCCATTGGATACTATCATTAGTGATATTTCAAGAGGTATGCAAACTAGATCAAGATTGGCTTCATTTTATGAGCATTTCTCATTTGTGTCATCCATTGAACTAAAGAGGATAGATGAAGCATTGAAGGATGTTGATTGGGTGAATGTTATGCATGAAGAATTGAATAACTTCACAAGAAATTAAGTATGGAAATTAGTAGAGAGACCAAAGGGACACAATATGATTAGAACCAAATAGGTTTTTAGAAACAAGCAAGATCAAGATGGGATAGTAGTAAGGAACAAAGCAAGATTGGTAGCACAAGGATATACATAAGTTGAAGGTCCTGACTTTAGATAAACATAAGCCCCCGTTGCTAGATTGGAAGCAATTAGAATCTTACTAGCCTATGCTTGTGCCCACAACATCAAGCTCCATCAAATGGATGTTAAGAGTGCATTTCTCAATGGTTACATCAATGAAAAAGTATATGTTGAGCAACCTCCTAGTTTTAAAGATGATAAGAAGCCCGACCATGTGTACAAGTTGAAGAAGGCATTGTATGGCTTAAAGCAAGCACCTAGAGCATGGTATGAGAGATTGAGGGACTTCCTACTCTCTAAAGGGTTAATGATGGGCAAGGTTGACACCACTCTTTTCACCAAGAAGATTGGCAAATACTTATTTGTATTGCAAATTTATGTTGATGACATCATATTTGGATGAACCAATCAAGATTTTTGTGAAGAGTTTGGAAAGATGATGGCTAATGAGTTTGAAATGTCTATGATTGGGGAGCCAAGTTACTTCCTTGGTCTTCAAATCAAGCAATTGAAGAATGGTACATTTGTGAAGGCAAGTACATGAAAGACATGCTTAAGAAGTTTGGGATGAGTGATAGCAAAGCCATTTGCACACCAATGGGGACAAATGACAACTTGGATAGTGATGCAAGTGGAAATATGGTGGATCAAAAATTGTATCGGTCTATGATTGGAAGCCTACTCTATGTGACCGCATCAAGGCCAGATGTCATGTTTAGTGTATGCATGTGTGCAAGATTTTAAGTCTCACCAAGAGAAAGTCATTTGAAGGCTACAAAGAGAATATTGAGGTACTTGAAGCATACACAAAATATCAGTTTGTGGTATCCCAAAGGAGCACAGTTTGAGCTAGTTGGTTACTCCGACTCAGATTATGCGGGATGCAAGGTTGAAAGGAAGAGCACCTTAGGTACATGTCAATTGTTGGGAAGATCACTTGTTTCATGGTCATTAAAGAAGCAAAATAGTGTTGCATTATCAACCACCGAAGCCGAATACATATCCGTCAGTACTTGTTATGCATAAATATTTTGGATGAAGGCCACCTTGAATGACTTTGGAATGAAGTTCAAGAAAGTGTCATTGCTATGTGATAATGAGAGTGCAATCAAGTTAACCAACAATCTAGTTCAACATGCAAGAACAAAAGCACATTGATGTCCACCACCATTTCATAGGAGATCACCAACAAAAAGGGGACATTTGCATTGAGAGTGTGGGCACCAAAGATTAACTTACCGATATATTCACCAAGTCATTGGATGAGAAAAGGTTTTGCAAGCTAAGGAATGAGTTGAATATATTGGATTTCTCAAATATATGTTGATGCACCCCCCACTTATATGGCATGCCTCTCCTTCGAGCAATCCAAGGTAAAAGTTGATTGGCATGGCATACTGTGGTAGAACTGCCTAATCTAATGTCTCCTAGGAGTACTTGTCTTACATTAGACACTAAGTACTCAAGGGAAGACACTAAATTACATAGTTCCGTGGAGCACACCCCAAGGGAGAACCCAAAAATCCACATTTTTCCATCAGGATCACAAATGAGAGGATAAAGCTTGCAACATTTTAGCCATTTCTTACATCCCTTTCCATGCAACATCAGAGTATAATATTTATTGTTTATAATCGCGGAATATGATCATGTTATCAGAGTTATGAATAATTTAATTTAACAGCGGAATATAAACATGTGAATAGAGTTACTATGGAAATAAACATCTATTCATGACATGATGAAGCATTGATATATAAACTATGATAATAAATTATAAAACTTCTATTTATAAAAACATTTAGTGAGAGTTATAAATAAAACTATGATCGCAACATAAAGGAATCCTCTCTGAGCCCACCAGGAGGAATCCACACCCAAGAGTCAGCTCTAGCATCTTCCTGTCACCTGCAACAGGGGGAAATAAAACCTTGAGTACTCAATTGTACTCAGCAAGACTTATCCGATAGGAGAAAAGAAAAGACTCCAAAGATATGCAAGGCTATCTGACTTATGGGTTTATTGCATCTATAGGAGCATTAATAAACATGCGTCCTTATATTCAATTTTATTAGCAGTCATCATTAATTCATTAACTAACCATTCTATGGAAGCACCTGTGCTACTTTCAAGTAGGTGGTAAGCAATCAAAATCATTTTACCATCTTTCATCTTCCAGTTCTTACTACGGTGCTAGATTATAGACAAGTCATACCAGATCACCTGGTGATTCATAAACCAATGTATCCTAGCTAGGTACTCTAAAACACACTCCCCGCTTGTACCCCATGCACAAGCAAGACCAACCCACTACCCTCCTGTCATGGGGTCCAGGTCCCCGTCCAAACTTAGACTCCAAGCCCCCGCTCCTGAGTCCCAGACTCAGTGTGGTGCTTAGATCTCCACCATCCCCTCCTCTAATCAATCAGTCCAGAAAGAGCCAGAACCCATGACAAGAGAGCAATGAGTCTTCCCGTGCCCATACACAAGTATGTGTTTAGGATAACAAGTCTGTGATGTGCCTAGAACCCAATGCAACGGCCGGTCCTTAACCGACACAGGCGGAACAAATGCAATACGAGCCTCGCTTGAATGCCAAACCAAGTCCAGATCCAAAGTACCATTCTGCCTGATCTCCAATTATCATTCATATATATTCCAGGTGATAATAATATAGTAACAATAATAATATATTTCCTATCTCTCGCGAGTGTCAGGCAATCACTCGACTTCTACTAGAGTCCTGTAACATAGCAATCTACACGATCATGTTATACTAGTAAGACTCATAGGATAAAGATATATATATGCGAGTGGGTTTCATTCAACTCCTTGAAACTTAATGCACAAACATAGTATAAAGTGCAGAAAAGTAGGGGTTATGCACCGGGTCTTGCCTGGGTAAGATACAATCAAAGTTAGCATCCCATCATGATGACACGATCTTCGAGACACCATCTTTTCTGATACTCCAGATCACTCTCTGATCCATCGCCGTTCCTATTATGATATGCATGGATGCAATGCAAAGACATAATTAATCAACTGCAACCGTGACTCGTAAAATATGATTTATGCCTCTCAAGCTAACGAGCGAGTTCTGACGATGACCATACTTAGGCTATGTATCCATGTTGTCAAATAAGGCATTATTTCCCAATAAATGATTTTGTTATACAAATCCCAAGTTGTTTCTTTATTCCATTCTATCCATTTAATCTTTATTCGAAATAGGGCATCATTATCGATCTAGCAACTAATTATTCTGGAGCTATAAAAATTATAGTGAGTAGCTAATAATATTAGGAATTTAGTGTAAAATTTTTAGAGTCAACACTATCACCATTTCCTCACAAAAATTCCCACAAGTTCACATTTTAACGATATTAAACATTTTAAAATAATTAGAGCAACCCTGGAAATATTTTAAAACTAGATGAACCAAATACGCTAATAGATAGATCATGATTTTAGGAGCCCAACAAAATTGCTAGCCTAAGGTGGCAATCATGTTCTATGTCGGTGGCATAACACGTACTCTCTCGATATATAGCTAGTCGTCAGCTACATTCAATCTACGCATTCGTGGTTAGCGTACCTGCAGACAAATTCATTGTAGCCCATCCCCACAAGAGATAAATAAGCACACAATGAAAGCGGTAAACTAAGATACTCTCCATATATACATCTCTAGATATATATACTTTCGGTATCCATAGCTACCTAACAAATATACCCACAATTAAGTACCTTCATATATATACATGTGTGTAACATGTAAATATTCCAGTAACCACAGCTAACTCTCCCATAGACCGATAGTTGGACGGTCATGCTCTCACAACTCACACTTACCTGGGCATAGAGGCAATTGATCCATACATTACCATTCAAGTGAACGGCATCCATACAATAGCATGATGTATGGACGACGAAAGTAAAACCCCCCATGTTAGTACTTAGATAGGCACCTAATAGTCCTTAACTAGGCATAAAGAAGGATATTGCTTGCATAGTTTTGCAAAAAAGTTTTGACAAATTTGCCTGTAGATAAAGTTTTAGTCAAAATAGACTTTTTAAAACCAAAACTTTGTTTTTAAAACTATGTACATGACAGTATTATGCTTAATCTTGCTCTAATGCCAGCTGTGACAGAACCGCCAAATTTATACAAGATCAAGTATGGCTGTCCTCGCTAACACGTTGACGCGCGCATACTTTCACTTATATAAACCCGGTAGTCCGTCGAGTGTCATGAAGGACCTCGGTAAATCAACATCACAACCAAGATTCGCATGATTAAGCAAATACATATCACATACACAGAGTTGTAGTGGGAAATAATATTACAAATGGGTTCACAAATAACAGTACAAGTTTGGGTTTCAAAATCGATTAGTGAAAACAACATAGCTTTCAAATGATTACATTAATATAGGTTCCAATTACATTGCTAGCATAAGTGACATCCCCTAGATAAAAGCATATAGATGAGAAATAAATATAGAGTCACCGAGCCCACTGGTAGTTAGCCACCATCTTTAGCAGGTCGAGAACTTCACCTGCAATATGGTGGGATAAACCCTAAGTAGTCGAATGTACTCAGCTAGACTTACCCGTCACTAAACCAGAAATAAAATGACTCTGAGGATCATGCAAGGCTTTATAGGTGGAGGTAGCTTGACAACATTTTGCATAAAAAGCGATTAATTCAGTTATACAGTTATAATCCTATCATCAAGTTATTTATAACTATCCATCTCTAGATTAGCTAGCTATCCTATGCCAAACATGTGGTATATCATTTTAAGAGCATACAATAGTAACCATAGCAGGTATAGTAATTCCATGTTTATCCGAACCACCATATTCCATAATACAATTACTACGATGTTGGGACTAGCCAAGTTTCTCACTATCTGGGAGAGACGGCGATTCAAATCGATTTCAACCAAGCTAGGGAATTCATTCTTAACACAAACCCAAGCAGACCAGATCATTAGTCGCCTTAGGTCACCTTTGGTACAACTCAAGTACACATTTTGTGTGTTCGCCTAGCACCGCACAATTAGGGACAACCAACTGCCAGGATGTTCAGGCCCGGCCTGCCCTTAGGCTCACGTCTGGCTCCCCACACATCCTTACTACCATCTAGAGTGTGCACTTTGGACAGAGCAGGGCCCTGGCTTGAGTTGAGCTACTCGGCTTCACGGTCGGAATGAGTTATCCGGCTAGCTAAGTGATAGGCATGTGTTCAATCTTGTCAGAAGCGCCAACAACTGGTACAGACCTTAATCGGCACTAGATGGAATCACATGAGTCAACCTACTATAGACTCCGCCCGGCCTCCATTTACTTTTACCCTATGGTTCTTTTCCACAACAGCAAATATAGCCAATCGTGCTTTGGTATCCACCTATATCTCGTAGGTGATAGGAAATCACCCGACTTCTACTGGTCTAAGCAGGGCTAAGCATATATTCGATCCTGGACCTACACATGGTTAAGGGTGTATATATCTGGATAAGGTAGTTCAATGCATTGAGTGTTTCTAGACAACTCTTATAACCTAATGCATCAATCATAAAGGGACTCCAGTAATATTTTGTAAAACACTAGGAGACTTAGAATGCTCCGGGGCTTACCTGGGATCCAACACTAGGTTAGTGTTTGTTAGATGACACTCGCTTGGCGATCATCTCCCATTTAGGCATGTACTCTAGGGGTCCTTCCATCTTCGAGATAGGTCCACCATACACCGTCTTTGGGTTTGGCTCCAACATCATGTCCTTCACGTGGTTCATTTTGCATACCTAGATGAGATGCAAGATGCTAAGTGCATGAATATGAAGAATGGTAATATGAGATGCATCACATAATAGCATTCAAGGCAAACATAAGATCATGCAAGACATAGGCACCTAGAGTTATTTAACTAAACATCACACAACCTATTATAGAGGGATAGCAAGCATATTAGGCATGGCACATAAGTGAACTTAAGTTCAGATATTGCACATATGCATTGATCAAGAACTAACCAACGTGTTTAGTCACAACAAGAGCAAGCTAAAACAATCACCTAACAGATGTATAGAATTCTGGACTAGCAGCATAACAGTCACTTGTTTTAACCATAACTAGAGATCCAGACATCCAAAGAAGATGATCCTAGACTTTCTGGAAAGCTAATGAAATTTCCCACAATATTGTTATCATCACCAAAAGCTTATTCTAAAGCTAACTAGGTCAAACATGCCAACGTTTTAGATCTATACAAAACTAGGACAGAAAAGTAGCAGTAATTTCAACAATGCATAACTTGAGTTATGGACATCAAATAAGCAGTGAAACTTAACTTTATCAAAAGCTTATTAAATCATCTAAAACATGTTTATTATTATCACAAGGTGATTCCTCAATTAACAAGGTCAATCAAGCACAATTGAGCACCTCTGTCTAGATTTGGACATATTCTGTTATGCAACTTCACAAGCTTATAACCAGAGATTTAGACCACCAAAAGGAGTGATATTTAACAATTTAGAAAGCTCATGAAAATAACTACACTTCTTCTATTATCTCCAAGACATGATTCAAATCTTAGCTAAGTCAAACAACATAATCATTCAGATCTATACAGAGAGCCTGCAAAATCTAACAATGAACTTGTAAAAATCTATAGCTCCTAAATTATCAGGCCTATGGTCATAAAAATTTATCACAAGCTATATTATGAAATTATATACAACTTTGGTATTCACTACAACCACAGAAAATATCATTTACACCATGAGAATAATTGCACAAGCAAAACTGCACTTGCAGCCCAAACAGCAGTGGTACAGAAAACTGATAGAAACTTCAGAGAAGCATAACTGGAGTTCGAGACTTCCAACAAACATGAATCATAACTTTTTGAAAATATTATGAAGTTACCTATAACTTTATTATCATTATCATAAGATGATTCTACAGTTAACAAGGTCAATTGATCCAATGAATGCATCTCTATCCAAAACATGGACAAAATCAGACATGTCACTTTAAACAGCTATAACTAGAGTTATGTATGTCCCATAAATGTGGTTATAGACTTTTTTAGAAAGCTTAGAAAATTATAAACAACTTTGTTATAAATACCTAAAGCTAATTCTATGGTTAAGAAGGCCCCACAGTACCCACAAGGCAATCCTGTCTGGGTTTGGGCAGAAACAGCCATAGAGACTTAAGCAACTCTAACTAAAAATCTACTTAACCAAAAATTATGATCTTTAGATTTTTGGATATCTTAAGAAAAGTAATAAAACTCATGTATTGTCATCAAGCCATGATTCATAACTTAACTGAGCCAATTAATTCAAACATGCAGACCTATTCAGAATAGGAGCAAAGCAACACAAGGCATTTGTTATTTTTATAACTCTTAAACCATCAAACCTAAACTCCTAATATTTTTACCATACATCAACCATCACCTTATTAGCACTCCATAAAAATTTCACATTTATTTGAGCACAACAACTGCAGTTATGAAAAAGACAAGATACAACTAGCATTAAAACCTAACTGCATAAATATATTTTTACAGCAAAATATTTAAACTAAAACATGCCATATTATAGATCTAATGCATATATAATTTCACAAGGATTCCAAAAAGTCTTCATTTTCTATTTTATGATTTTTCTACTAATTATTACGATTTTCCAAAGTTCAGCACAGAAATCTGCAAAAGAAAAGATTAAACCGAAAAAGGAAAATACTTTTGCATTCGGAACCCTGGAGATCTCAGAAATGAACTAAGCTCATATCTATAAATATATGTGTCTAGCATTTATGCAAAGTGAACACATGAAAATTTTTCTATTTTTGATTTACTCCCTCTTCTTCTTCCTCTCGACGTTGGACACAGGGAATCGATGGCTGCGGCCGATGAGGTCACCGGGGAGGTGGCTGGGCTATTCGTCGGTGAGGAGCAGGCCAAGGTCGAGGTGCTATGATCGATGAGGTGTGCTGGTAGCTGGCCTGATGACGCCATGGCTAGGCCATGGCTGGCCAGGCTCAGCAACTCCTAGCTACGGCCGACCAGGCTCGGTGCAGGGGACGGCAAGGCACGACGAGGTGAGGCCGCGGTGGCTGGCTGCGGTCCTGCTGTGGCCAGCAGCGGTGAGCAGAGCAGCTAGAGGAAGGAGGAGGAGAGGAGCAGGGTGACTATCGAGCTTGCTAAGAACAAAGAAGCAGCAGACGTATGATACATCTGGATGGCCTGCTGGCTTGGTACATGCTCCTAGCGACGGATGGGGAAAGGAGAGGGAGAGAGTGGAGAGGAGGGTGCTGTTCCCATTACTTGAGCACGGCAAAGTGGCAAGCTGGCGGTCATGCAAGCAGCGAGGGCGAGCAAGGGCAACACATGGCCTGCAGTGCCTGTGCATGGTCGGTTCTGTTTGAACAGCTTCAAAACTCAATTCTACCTCAAAAATGCGACTGAACATCAATATTTGTCTCTTCGTAACTCCTAATCTGTTTAGTTCTGGCACAAAATGTAGTAACAAAAGTTGTATAGCTATGCTAGATCTCCAACTTTGTTTAAAGGATCAAAGTCTAATTCGGTCTAGTTAGAGAGATACAAGGTTCCAAAGTGGGGTTCACGAAACTTGAAAACTGAATATTTCAGTTCCAACACTTTGCCGATTTTTGGAGCTTCAAAATAGCACTGAGTTGATTCTTGAAATCCTTAATCAAGACACTTAGAAGTCAAATCAAGCCTTGATCCAAAAATAAAGTTTGTTCTACATAACATGGACTACAACTTTTATTTAGGGTTCCACTGCCATGCAAATATTCTAAGCCACAGTTCAAACCATGTCAAAGCAGCATCACGATAAAGCTTAAATTACCCTTTTTGATCTATTGGAGCATTTTCTGGCCACTTGCTTAACATGAACCCTTCATAACTTTTGTTCATGAGTGTAAGTAGAGTTGTTTGAGCAAGATTGCAATGTTTGTTTGTCATCACATGTTCTCATTCACCTAATAGAGCAATTCAGTTAAGGACATAACTTGTCATTTCCTGTGACTTATCGATTCCAAACTTCATGAAACTTTTCCAATCATCCATGTGGGTGGAAATTGATGTGAGGCATATGAAAGAAACACCCTCCACATTACTCAGGTGTATATCTAAAAAGGCCAATATGTGAGCAAAGGTGTGTTGCCCAAGTTTAAGTTGAAGCTCACTCTTGTAGATTTGATCTTGACACCTTCATCCCACTTAACATGTCCTGTTTGAGTTCAAATCCATTGCTTAACTGGTGACAAACACCTGGGGTGTTACACCCATGGCATAGTGAGCGCGACCCATTGCGGTGCAGGCATGAACGACCCAGGCGGGGCAGGCAGCGGCTCAGCAGCCGGAAGCGGCCAGCCCACGCACTGGACGAGCCTAGGCGCTGGTGGCAAACTTGCATGAAGGCCCCTGAACTTTCTTGAAACTAACCTATGATACACAACACTATTCATGTTAGTCATGGATTTTGCATTGGGAACCCTAGAAAAATTCTATTCTATTTTTCTCACCTTGGCTCCTTCCTATGGCATAGCAGAGGAGCAGAGGAGGGATGGCCCTAGCTGATTCCCACCGAAGGGGCGGCGACCTAGCAACACAGGAGCAACACTAGACCTAGCCATGCTCACGGGCGCTGACGGTATGTCTAGGGGCAGCCTGAGGCACCCTGGCCACGCACGCACGCGAGCAATCACATCGGCGGCGATGGCGTGGCCACAGCAGGGGTGCTGCAGGGCGCGACAGCGGAGGTGGAGCGGCATGGGGTAATGCTGGGCTCGGGCATGCTCGCACATGTGGTGGCTGGCGATGGGAGGGGCCGTAGGTGTTTGCAGTGGGCTAGCCACCCGCACGACGGCGTGCAGAGGCCGCGATGGGGGGAGCCATCACCGACAGGTCTCCGACCGAGGCAGGGAGAAGTGGTCATGGCCAACAACAGCTCAATGTCATGGCTACCATGTCGAGGTGGCGAGGTCATGTTCCCGGCCATGGACGTCGAGGCATAGCGGTGAAGAGGGCTCGGCAAGGTAACGACCTCAAGAAGCAGAGGAGGCATAGCATGGCTCCTGCATCGGTGAAAAGGAGCATGGCGTTGTAGAGGAGGCTCAGCTAGAGAGGAAGGCATGGCCTTGAGTCGGTCCTCGGCATGGTCATGGAGGTGCGGCGAGGCAAGGCTGGGGCGGTGCCATGGTGGGCATGGCATTGGGGATGACTGTCCAGAGGGCGCAGCGAGCACAGTCGATGGCATAGGAAAGGTGGTGTGTGAACCTATGGCTAGCCCGTAGGCTTCCTAATGCAGTTGGTGGCCGAGTGGAGCCGACATGGGGTGGCACAGCAGTGGGGTGCATCAGCACAGGCGATCAGAGTGGAGGGCAAAGGAGCAAGTGCTGGAGGAAGAAGAGAAAGGGGTGGCAGCGGCTGCTGTTAAGGAGGGAGAACAAGAAGCGACTCGGCATCTTCCTTTAAGGCGCTCCCAAACAAGCATGCGAGGGAGCATGCGCACATGGCGCCTACTACGCTCTTCTAGTGTGGAAGTGGCACCAAGGAGAGCAGACGAGGAAGAGCGTGAGCGGGGCAAGGTAGTTGAGGTGAGCGGCTGAGATCGCTCACTATAGGTGTATCGATTCACGAACAGAGCACCAACAACATGGTTCATAGCACGATCTAAGGAGGTTAGGGGCAATTTTTTGGGACAACAACGCAATGTCAAACTACCCCACAAACTATACCATGCTATGGTACCCGCAAAGGTGCAATCAATAGTGCCAAAACATGACGGTAGTTTTTAAGAATTTTAATCAAAATTTAAATTCCAATTTAGCATTGTCACACTATTTTCAAACTTGAAAATTGGCCTTGAGTTGAATTTGGTTTCAAGCTCCATTTCCAAGCTATTTGATGAGGACATCACTCCTTTGGATGTACCAGCTGATCCTCCAACCGTCATGCAAGGTCCAATGACCCGGGCTCGAATGCGTCAACTCAATTTACAGGTGAGCTCGTTCTTAAGCGATCATTTTCATACTTTTGAGAATAGACTACTACCTAATGATGTTATCTTGCTTAGGAACATTGGTGAGGGTCAAGAGGGACTAAGAGGACGTGGAGGAGGTGATGATGACCAGCAAGGACGTCCAACACAAGCCGGAGGCCCAGTCCAACACGAATTCGAGTCTGCCTCGGCCTCCAGGACCAGTTTGCCTTAAACTGGTCGCTTAGGACGCATCCAGACTCCGTTTTCGATGATCCACATATGGATGGAAAGCTAATTTGATAAGTAAGCCAATCCAAGTGGTTTCACATCAAAAGCTATTCGGAATCAACGGGAATTGTCGAAACAAGTTAGCATCCAGAATCTGCCTGGGTGCTGCGACACCGTCTTTTGGTCCGTTGGACCATGTATCGAGTTTGGGCCCATTAGGGGCGCGTCCAGGGGTCTTGCACAACCCTAGAGTCTTCATAAACAGCCGCCGCCCCTCCATTAGGGTTTGGGTTTTAATTAGATTATTCTGTCAAGAACAGTTTCGCCGTTCATCGATTTGTGAGACCCCAACTCATGAGATTAATCATACATTTGCAATTTGGTTGCGATCTTTCTTGTTCTTGCTTGTGTTCTTCATTGTGCAGGCAGGGATTAGCCTTCTTGGCGAGGTCAACCTGGTCCATGACTCGGTTGATAACTAGAGGAGCTGTGGTGCTAAGATTGCAGGGTTTGATCTTTCGATCTGAAGCCAGATCGGTGTGTCATTCTCCGCCACAACGATAGTTACCATCACCTGACGGAAGATCGGGATCCCCGTCTCCATTAAGTGGTAATCAGAGCTAAGGTATACCGTCAGGTTCACTTGTTATTCCCTAGTTTGAGTGTTTCGTATTCGTCCCATAGTCCAGTGCCATACTCGTTTTTCCTATCCTAGAACCTTCCGCGCCATAGCCTTTGCATATTTCAGTTTCAGAGTCCGTCGTGTTGAGTTTGTGTCCTGGTCGAGGTCTTATTGCTGGTTAGGTCGTGTTAGAGTCTAGTTCGTGTGTTTCCCCCCATCGTTTCCATCAAATCTTGGCTGTTGTGACCAATTTTGCACACA
Organism: Miscanthus floridulus; assembly: GCF_019320115.1. Taxonomy (NCBI): domain Eukaryota; kingdom Viridiplantae; phylum Streptophyta; class Magnoliopsida; order Poales; family Poaceae; genus Miscanthus; species Miscanthus floridulus. Next base: position 95,984,899 of record NC_089584.1, on the reverse strand, counting down.
TTGTTCCCGTTTTGTCCTCTAATTCGGAGCCAATTCTTAAAACTTGGTCTAGTTTTCGCATACGAACTCTGTTTTCGACGTTCCATATATGCAAATCGATCAGAAAAAATTTTGGATCCGTCCATCCCTTGCCTTATTGAGGTTTGGAATTTTTAGATTAGCCAAAAAGTGGTCACAAGATCCTCGTTTTGTGGTCATAAGGTTTTTGTCAATTTTCATCCAGTTTTCTGAAAATTCCACAGGCCACGTCTTACACTTGTTTGAGCTCATATTTTCTGTGGTTACTGCTTTTGTGCTCCTAAGTAAAGGAAAAATATCAAAAAAATAAAATAAAAAAGTTAAAATTTCCCAAAAAACAACGACAGCCCAAAAAATAGAAAAAAAGAGGGGCAAAAAAAGGAACAATATCTAGAGGAGCACATAGAGAAGCCCAAAGTGAGCTGTGTTTGCGTGTGCTGTCTGGTTCCTTGTTTGTGTTGCTGTTTCCATCCACCATACTTATTTTTCCCATACCTATCACCTTGCTATCCACCATACTTTTGTCACAACCTGGTACTTGCAACACTTTAGACCAGCAACGAGAACAAGTACTTTGGACTATAATTCAGTATTACTTTCTGTTACTGACTTGTGTGCCAAATATACATATTACTCTTTGTTTGCCTTCCAAGCTCCACAAATTCTTTAGATCAGTACAGACAAAGGGCCTTGCAATCTTGGTACCACTACCTCACAGGTATCATGAACCAGCCGCCGGTTGTACCGCCCACTGCTTGCGTTGGTAAGAACTTGGTAAGAGCTTGGTAAGACGCTTCCACTTGCTGTGAAAAGTGACACCACTACAACCACATAGTCATTTAGGTAGGGATAACTTTCACCTGTTTGTTCCTGTTTTTGTGTTTTCAATGGCAGGAGGTGAACAGACTGCAGATAACAATCCTAAGGGTTTCAGCGAGTGTGTCAACCAAGAACAACTATAAGCTATTGTAGAGGATGCCCAAAAAAGGATGAATGAGGCCGTCAGGAAGGCCGTCACTGACGCACTCATTGAACTCAACATTGGCAATAGCATGGAGAGATTGGACAAGCGAATTTCCACGCTAACCGACAAGGTTACTGAGTTGAAAACCTTCGTGGCGGGCAACAATGACGTTTTCGGCAGCAACACCGATGGTCAAGACACGGTGCATGATGTTGCTGGAAACATAGGTCGAGCAGCTATCCGACAAGAGAGATTACGGCAACGTCTACGCCGCAACATGATAGGTATGGGTGGTGTCCATCACCACCACCGTCAAGGTAATAATCACCGTGTGCCCGATGATCCTTATGCTAAGATTAATTTCACAATACCATCTTTTTTGGGTCATTATGATGCTGAGGGATATCTTGATTGGGAGATGATGGTAGAACAAAAGTTTAGTGCCCACCTTATACCTGAGCAGCATAGAGTTAGACAAGCTACTAGTGAGTTTAAGGATTTTGCCATTATTTGGTGGAATGGGCTAGCTACACAGGATGCTTTACCTGGTACATGGGAAGAACTTAAGGTAGCTATGCGTGATTGTTTTGTTCCTCCTTCTTATCATAAAGACTTGCGTAAGAAATTAATGCATTTAGAACAAGGAGATAAATCTGTACAGGATTACTATGGTGAGCTCCAAACGGGATTGATGCGCTGTAGTGTTGTAGAGGGAAACGAAGATGCCATTTGTCGTTTTTATTCTGGTTTGAGGCGTGACATTCAGGACATTGTTGATTATAAAGAATTTAACACTGTCAACCAGTTGTTTCAGTTTGTTATGCTTGCAGAAAAGGAATTGCGGGGGCGTGAACAGCAAGGCAAGAGCAAGGTCAGCACCAGCACATACACGCCATGCTCGGCACCATCTTCGGGGCTGACCAAGCCAACCACTTTTCGGACGCCTCCACCAGTGAGCAAGCGACCAACAGCCTCTGGAGTTTCCGCTACACCTAAGACACCTCCTGCACGACCTTTAGATTCAGGTAAAAATTCTTTGCAGGTGCCTACCAAGAGTTCCTCATTCGTTGCATCGACGGGATGCACTTCGGGTATTCCAGTGCCACCGCTGCCATGGCATTGGCCATGTGCAGAAGGACTGCCCAAGTCAGCGGACATATATTGCTACAGAAGATGGTTACATCAGCACCTCTGACATTGAGGATGAAGAAGACCAAGATGTAGATGAGGAGGACAGCGAAGTCCTTGGTGACGAGGCCACGGCGTCCTATAGGAGCATTATTGTACAGCGGGTGCTCAGCTCACAAGTCCAGCAGCCTGAGAAGCTACAACGCCATAACTTGTTCCAGATTTTCTTCGTCATCAGCGACCGTCGAGCACGTGTCATTATTGATGGAGGTAGCTGCAACAATTTGGTGAGTTCTGATTTGGTCAAGAAGCTTAGCTTGACCACACGTCCCACACCCACGTCCATATCATATTCAGTGGCTAAATGATTCTGGTAAAGCAAAGGTAACATAAACTTGCAGAGTTTCATTTTCCATTGGTTCTTATGCTGATTCTGTTGATTGTGATGTGGTACCTATGCAAGCTTATTCACTTTTATTGGGTCATCCTTGGGAACATGATAATAATGCTACACACCATGGTAGAAGTAATAAATACACTTTTGTGCATAAAGGAAAGAAAATTACTTTGGTACCTTTGACCCCTGCTCAAATTGTACAAGCTGATAGAGAACGCGCTGCTAGTTTGAATGATGTTCAATCTGAAAATCAGCAAGTTGCTAATTCTATTTTCCCACCTAAAAAGGATAAGTCTACATCTATTTCTAAGGCTGAGGGGATTAAATTGAAGAGTGGTGTTATGCTTGCAACAAAATGTGACTTTGCTGAAATTTCTGTTGATGATATTTACTATGCTTTGGTATGCAAATGAGCTATGTTTTCACTTGATGATATTGTTAGCTCGGTACCTTCTGCTATCACTAACCTTTTGTAGGAGTATGAGGACATTTTTCCAGCTGAGATACCCCCGGGGCTGCCACCTATGAGAGGGATAGAGCATCAAATCGATTTGATTCCGGGAGCGACCTTGCCCAACCGAGCTGCATATCGAACCAATCCTAAGGAGACTAAGGAAATTCAGTGGCAAATCCAAGACCTTTTGGACCACGGGTATGTACGTGAAAGCCTTAGTCCTTGTGCTGTTCCTGTACTTTTGGTTCCTAAGAAAGATGGAAGTTGGCGTATGTGTGTTGATTGCAGAGCCATCAATAATATTACTATTCGGTATCGTCATCCTATTCCTAGGCTAGACGACATGCTTGATGAGTTGTGTGGTTCTATAATTTTCACTAAGATTGACTTGTGAAGTGGCTACCACCAGATTAGAATGAAACTTGGAGATGAATGGAAAACTGTATTTAAAAACAAATTCGGGTTGTATGAGTGGTTAGTTATGCCTTTTGGTTTGACAAATGCACCTAGCACTTTCATGCGCTTAATGAATGAGGTTTTAAGAGTTTTTATTGGTCATTTTGTGGTAGTTTACTTTGATGATATATTGATTTACAGCAAGTCTTTTGATGAACATATGGATCACTTACGTGCTGTTTTTAATGCCTTACGTGATGCACGTTTATTTGGTAACCTTGAGAAGTGCATCTTTTGCACAGATCAAGTTTCTTTTCTTGGCTATGTTGTAACTCCATAGGGAATTGAGGTGGACAAGATGAAAATTGAAGCCATAAAGAGCTGGCCGGTTCCCCAAACCGTCATATAGGTGAGGAGTTTTCTTGGTCTTGCAGGATTCTACCACCGCTTTGTCAAAGATTTCAGCACCATTGCTGCCCCATTGCATGAGTTGACGAAGACAGGAGTGGTGTTTCATTAGGGAGAGGCACATGAGGAGTCCTTTGACACTTTGAAGGACAAGCTTACACACGCACCATTGCTGCAACTTCCAAATTTTGGTAAGACTTTTGAGCTAGAATGTGATGCTAGTGGACTTGGCATTGGTGGTGTTTTGATGCAAGATGGTAAACCTGTTGCTTACTTTAGTGAAAAATTACATGGTCCTGTTCTTAATTATTCCACGTATGATAAAGAATTGTATGCACTTGTCCATTCTTTAGAGATGTGGCGTCATTATTTGTGGCCTAAAGAATTTATTATTCATTTTGATCACGAATCGCTTAAGTATCTTCGCTCTCAAAATAATCTGAATCGTAGGCATGCTAAATGGGTTGAATTTATTGAGTCTTTTCCTTATATTATCAAACATAAGAAAGTGAAGGATAATGTGATTGCTGATGCTTTGTCTAGAAGATACACATTGCTGTCTCAACTTGATTACCGGATTTTTGGTCTTCAATCCATTAAAGAACAATATGCGCTTGATCCTGATTTTAAGGATGTGTTGCTTAATTATAGAGAGGGACGCACATGGAATAAGTTTATGATCAGTGATGGGTTTTTGTTTAGAGCTAACCGCCTATGCATTCTAGTTGGTTCCGTTCGTCTTTTGTTGTTGCAGGAGGCACATGGAGGTGGATTGATGGGACATTTTGGTGCCAAGAAGACGGAGGAGGTGTTGTCCACACACTTCTTTTGGCCTAGGATGAGGCGTGATGTGGAGCGGTACGTGGCTCGGTGTGCCACATGTCAAAAAGCTAAGTCGCGTTTGAACCCACATGGTTTGTATATGCCTCTTCCTATTCCTTCTACTCCTTGGGCAGATATATCTATAGATTTTGTGTTGGGATTGCCAAGGACTAAGAGGGGGAGAGATAGTATTTTTGTGGTGGTTGATCGTTTTTCTAAGATGGCACATTTTATTCCTTGTCATAAGAGCGACGATGCTGTTCATATTGCTGACCTTTTCTTTCAAGAAATTGTTCGCTTGCATGGTATGCCTTCTACTATTGTTTCAGATCATGATGCAAAATTCTTGAGTCATTTTTGGCGCACATTGTGGAATAAATTGGGGACCAAGCTGCTGTTTTCTACAACATGTCATCCCCAAACTGATGGGCAAACTGAGGTTGTGAATCGAACATTGTCCACCATGTTGAGAACCATTTTGAAGCGCAATTTGAAGATGTGGGAAGAGTGTTTGCCGCATGTGGAGTTTGCATATAACAGGGCGGAACATTCCACCACCAAGGTAAGTCCTTTTCAGGTAGTGTATGGTTTTGCCTTTACCTACCACTGAGAGAATACATAGTGATGCTAGAGAGCGTGCTGATTTTATTCGTAAGTTGCATGAAACAACTAAAGCAAATATTAAAAGCATGAATGAAAAGTATAGAATTGCTAGTAGTAAAGGTAGAAAAGAGATTAAACTTGAACCAGGTGATTTGGTTTGGTTACATTTAAGAAAAGATAGATTTCCTGAGCTACGTAAGTCTAAATTAATGCCAAGAGCAGCTGGTCCTTATAAGATTATTGAGAAAATAAATGATAATGCATACAAACTTGAGTTGCCACCCGAGTTCGGGGTTAGTCCCACATTTAACATTGTAGATTTGAAACCTTATTTGGGAGAAGAAGATGAGCTTGAGTCGAGGATGACTCCAATTCAAGAGGGGGAGGATGATGAGGACATCACTCCTTTGGATGTACTAGCTAATCCTCCAACTATGGGGGATATACCCCCGGGTACCACAAGATGGTACATGGGCCGCACCATCCAAGGTGGCCCGGCCCGTAAGATCAAGGCGTGCACATCAAGATTACAAGTTGTACTAGATATTATAATAGTACCAAATTGGATACTTTACTTGTAACCTTGTCTCTTCGGAGTATATAAGGAGAGACAAGGGTCCCCTAGAGGACAGGATAATCTGTATACATCTCAATACAATACGCCAAGGACATAGGACGTAGGGTATTACGTCGACCAGACGGCCCGAACCTGTCTAAATCGCTGTCTCTACGCCTTGTGTCACCATCTGGTTCCTGATTACGCGCACCGTCTACTGATAATCTACCACCACGGGCACCCCCCTCGGTGGACTGCCGACCATATTTCGTCGACAGTGGCGTGCCAGGTAGGGGTCCCCTCTAGGGGTTGTGCGTGCTAATCTTCCGGCGAATCAGATGGGATTTTTCTTGATCAACATTATCCGCGGTGACTCGGCTTCCCGTAGCAAGACTCCTTTTGCAACACGTCATGGCACGGTTCCTTGGTTTTCGTCAGCTCTTCTCGATGATTCACGGTGGTTCTTCTCTTGGCATCCCGTGACGATCGGAGGTGGCATGCTATCGCACAGGATTCACGACCATCACCACACGGCAGGATGACTCTGCCTGCGGTTTGGCAGATTAATCTATTAGCTCCCCCAGCTCCTTCAATTTCGTGGATCAGGATCAACTGCCAAGCTAGAAGACCGGACACGGGTTCAATCGTGACGGATCTAAGGACCACTGTTATGTACCGAAGTCGATCACAACAGACACGCGAGCCTCATGATCCAACACAGTCGCGTGATGCAGGCATGTCTCATCTTCATCGAGGCTCATGGGCCATGGTGGCGGCTCCACATGACACGACGTCGAAGTCTAGAGCAACATGCAACGACCCCAGAATCTATCTTGGAGCAAGCACGATCTACACCACCATGCAAGGCTAATTTAATTGCTCGTATGGGTGTATGTACACATACGTACAACATATACATGCACGAATGATGCAAGCCTGCACGCGCCCATAATGAGCTAAGTCATGTTTCTATTTTTAGATTAAGCATTCTATTGCATGTCGTATGCTTCTACCATCGGCTTCATGATTATCTGTAGCTTCCATGGCGGTAGGACTGGCAGCGTACTTCGATCTCGCTGGGCAGAGGCAAGACGACGCCAAATTTGGCACAGAAGAACGATGGTTTTGCACCGAACGATGCACAACCGTCCAAGCAAGCCACGCGTTGAGTCGTCAAGTGAGCCATCGGCGAGCCACGCCGAGCCATCAAGCGAGTCACGTCGAACAAAGAGAGCCGCTAAGTGAGCCACACCGAGCTCCGACCACGTCGACCACGTCCCGAGTAGCTCCGCCGAGCTTCGACCACGTCGACCGCGACCACGTCGACCACATCTCGAGCAGCTCCGCTGAGCTCCGACCACGTTGACCACATCCCGAGTAGCTCCACCGAGCTCTGACCACGTCGACCGCGACCACGTCAACCACGTCCCGAGAAGCTCTGTCGAGCTCCGACCATGTCGACCGCGACCACGTCGACCACATCTCGAGCAGCTCCGCTGAGCTCCGACCACGTTGACCATGACCACGTCGACCACATCCTGAGTAGCTCCACCAAGCTCCGACCACGTCGACCGCGACCACGTCGACCATGTCCCGAGCAGCTCTGCCGAGCTCCGACCACATCGACCGCGACCACGTTGACCACATCTCAAGCAGCTCCGCTGAGCTCTGACCACGTCGACCGCGACCACGTCGACCACATCCCGAGTAGCTCTACCGAGCTCCGACCACGTCGACCACATCTCAAGCAGCTCCGCCGAGCTCCGACCACGTCGACCGCGACCACGTCGACCACATCCTGAGTGGCTCCACCGAGCTCCGACCACATTGACCACCAGACCACGTCGCAATGATGATCACCATGAAGAATAGCGCTACGACAACCGCGACCACCGTCATGACGACAAGTCGGAAAGCTCGAGGACCGGACAACTTTATCGCTATCGACCAGATTTCTATCGAAAGATAAGTACACTTCTAATGTTTATATTTAATATAATTTTTATTACAACATTTCTCCACAGCGTCCTCGTCATGATTATTCTTCAAATAATATTTGTCCATGTATACCATCTTAAAGATGACATACATCTATACTTAATGCAAATCCTCGACCAGTCCTGTTGACGCTCAGACGCCTCCAGAGATGGCTCTGTCTCCGGCTCCTCCCTACACATGCACGAGCGTCTGCCCTCTGCGTTATGGGTGGTCGGCAGTGGCTCCTTAGCGACACTTTGTTCTTCCTACACATGCACGGGCTCCGCGCCCCACGTTATGGTTAATAGGCTAGCTAGGGCTGGAGACTCAGCTATACACTAACTGGTCGGGCAGTTTATATTAAGTGTAAACACAAACTTCCCATTAATACTGATGTTTACAAAGCACCAACTGCTTTATCACATCATGCTCATTTACAAATGGCTGTTGAGCGTCATTTTCTCCATAATTTATTACTTTGTACATCATGTACTACCATTCTACATATTTATATTACAGGAATTTCGAGCTACGCATGGGAACTTCGTCGCTCGCTCCTCGATCTGTGCTCAGGGACTGCCTCGACCACTCTCTGACCACAGCTTAGAGACTTCATCGCTCGCTCCTCGATCTGTGCTCGAGGACTGCCTCGACAACTCTCTGACCACAGCTCAGGGACTTCGTCGCTCGCTTCTCGACCTACGCCCGAGGACTGCCTCGACCACTCTCCGACCGCAACTCGGGGACTTCGTCGCTCGCTCCTTGACCTGTGCTCGGGGACTGCCTCGACAACTCTCTGACCACAGCTCGGGAACTTCATCGCTCGCTCCTCGACCTGTGCTCGGGGACTGCCTCAACAACTCTCCAACCGCAACTCGGGGACTTCATCGCTCGCTCCTCGACCTATGCTCGGGGACTGCCTCGACAACTCTCTGACCACAGCTCAGGGACTTCATTGCTTGCTCCTCGACCTATGCTCGGGACTGCCTCGACAACTCTCTGACCATAGCTCGGGGACTTCGTCGCTCGCTTCTCGACCTACGCCCGAGGACTGCCTCGACCACTCTCCGACCGCAACTCGGGGACTTTGCGTCTCAACTACATGCGACTGGCGACTCGCATACAGTTGGGATATTCTTTCTCATTTAGACCTTGCTACAAGGCTCATACCTCGCCTTCCAGCAAGCTCGGGGACTACATCGGTACGATGCACCTGCTGGTGCATCTTGTATCACCTGTACGACGGTTGGATTCTCAACTTAACTAGGAATTCTTTTTAGACCCTAGCACCACATGCCTACGTCACCTACTACTAGGCTCGGGGACTAAGTGGGCACACTTCACCTTGCGGTGAATGTGTTTGTTTTTCAACCGCTACGCCTCTGATGATCAAGGACGCTACGCTTCAAGACGCACTTACATTTCTTTTCAGAAATACAAGTGGGCACACTTCCCAGGACGGAAATCTTTTTCTTTCTTCTTAAGAGCACCATACATTCTTCAGACAGCCTCCTTCTCCGGCGACAACGGTGATCGGAGATGTCAAGAACTCAAGCCTCACTGTTCGGAGAAGGTTGAAACGGCGTGTCGCATCAGAATACATGGAGCTCGGGGACTAGCTATGGGGGATATACCCCCGGGTACCACAAGATGGTACATGGGCCGCACCATCCAAGGTGGCCTGGCCCATAAGATCAAGGCGTGCACATCAAGATTACAAGTTGTACTAGATATTGTAATAGTACCAAATTGGATACTTTACTTGTAACCTTGTCTCTTTGGAGTATATAAGGAGAGACAAGGGTCCCCTAGAGGACAGGATAATCTGTATACATCTCAATACAATACGCCAAGGATACAGGACGTAGGGTATTACGTTGACCAGACGGCTCGAACCTGTCTAAATTGCTGTCTCTGCGCCTTGTGTCACCATCTGGTTCCTGATTACGTGCACCGTCTACCGATAATCTACCACCACGGGCACCCCCCTCGGTGGATTGCCGACCATATTTCGTCAACACCAACCGTCATGCAAGGTCCAATGACCCGGGCTTGAATGCGTCAACTCAATTTACAGGTGAGCTCATTCTTAAGCGATCCTTTTCATACTTTTGAGAATAGACTACTACCTAATAATGTTATCTTGCTTAGGAACATTGGAGAGGGTCAAGAGGGACTAAGAGGACATGGAGGAGGTGATGATGACCAGCAAGGACGTCCAACACAAGCCGGAGGCCCAGTCCAACACGAATTCGAGTCTGCCTTGGCCTCCAGGACCAGTCTGCCTTAAACTGGTTGCCCAGGACGCATCCGGACTCCGTTTTCGATGATCCACATATGGATGGAAAGCTAATTTGATAAGGAAGCCAATACAAGTGGTTTCACATTAAAATCTATTCGGAATCAACAGGAATCGTTGAAACAAGTCAGCGTCCAGAATCTGCCAGGGTGCTGCGACACCGTCTTTTGGTCCGTTGGACCATGTATCGAGTTTGGGCCCATTAGGGGCGTGTCCAGGGGTCTTGCACGACCCTAGAGTCTTCATAAACAGCCGCCGCCCCTCCATTAGGGTTTGGGTTTTGCTTAGATTATTCTGTCAAGAACAGTTTCGCCGTTCATCGGTTTATGAGACCCCAACTCATGAGATTAATCATACATTTGCAATTTGGTTGCGATCTTTCTTGTTCTTGCTTGTGTTCTTCGTTGCGCAGGTAGGGATTAGCCTTCTTGGTGAGGTCAACCTGGTCCGTGACTCAGTTGATAACCAGAGGAGCTGTGGTGCTAAGATTGCAGGGTTCGATCTTTCGATCTGAAGCCGGATCGGTGTGTCATTCTCCGCCACAACGATAGTTACCATCACCTGACAGAAGATCGGGATCCCTGTCCCCATTACTATTAGAACTAGTAGCTAGGAACGTTATTATTCTACAGCAAGAGTTGCATTTTCATCTATTAAACTTGCGCTCCAAATTTTATTCAAGTACTAAATACAAGATATATTTTATTTTGTTTATAAAAATTTGCTTTCATGCCAATGTTTAGAACTACTTATTCTACTTTTTGCATTAGGGTTGTTCATTAATGTATATAGGCATTTATGTCACTCACTCACTATATTAATAGATCTATCTCTCAGGCCATAATCTCAGTGCTAAGCGAGCTCGTAACACCAGAGGTGTTACACATACATCCTTACTATGGACATGATTAGTGCATCTAGTCATCTTTCACATTTAATAGGCTCATTCATGAAAATCAAATGAATTTGATGATTGTATGGTACCACTATTGCTTCTATGCTTGACTTGATCTAGTGGTAGCATATGACATGTTTGTGGGCTTGTAAACCTAGTGTTTGATCTAGAAAATGAACTCTAAGTGTTTAACTCAACATGGTACAAGATAACCCTTATTTGGAGGTGTGAAGAAGCTTGTCCTTGGATCAAACCGAGCTAAATATTTTTGGCAAATGATCTAGATTAGATCAAATTTGGGAAAATGATCATCACCCCCATTGATTAACATTGATAATCTCAACCTATTTTAAATTAAACCATTGTGGTCATTAATGACAAAAGGGGAGAAATAGTATACAAAGATAGTGAGAAGATAACAAAGGAGGAGAAATTGACATAGGGGGAGAGATATGACAAAGTAAGGGATCAATTAAAATTTTGAGCAAACAAGTAGGGGGAGCAAGCTCATAAACTTGGTGGATGCATTTGAATGAGCATTTCATATGTTTGCTTGCATGGCACACATTTTAAATTTAAATATTCATGCTTGTGTGGTGTATGCTAGTTGTAGGTTTGAATGATAAAATGAAAAACTAGCATGCATGGGTTAAGTAACTAGACTCATGATCATATTATGAAAACTAGACCCTTGCTTCTAATGTTGATCTCATGGGGTATTCTAGTTTTTGTGTATGTTACTCATGGTGCTAAGGATGATATATTGGTGCACTCTGATTGGTATCACGTTTCAAAGGTCCATCTCTTATACCTTAGCATCATTTGGTAGACATTGTCTCCTATATTTCCTATCTAAGCATATGTGCAAGCTACAATCCAAACACTTAGCACATATGCAGGGAGAGCAATTGCTACCGTTTGGGGTTCATGAAACTTGTCCATATCCTTTTACACATGGTAAATATGCTTGGGCAAGCAACATAGATTCAATTAAATTTCAATTCATATCTTTATGTAAGGGTTGTCATCAATTACCAAAAAGAGGGAGTTTGAAAGCTCTAGTTTGGTTTTGGTGAATTGATGAAACCCTAAGTGCTAACATAGTTTATCAAAGTGATTATGAGATAGGTAGCACTACTCCAAGTGGTGAAGCAAATCAAGATCGTGACAAGATGTGGTGATGATCAAGTGCTTTGACTTGGAAAAGAACAAAGAGAAAAACAAAAAGCTCAAGGGAAAGGTGAAATTGATAAGAGCTTTTTGGTTTAAGTGATTGAGACACTTAGCGAGTGTGATCACATTTAGGATTGATAGACGTACTATTAAGAGGGGTGAAACTCGTATCAAAATGCGGTTATCAAAGTGCCACTAGATGCTCTAACTCATTGCATATGCATTTAGGATCTAGTGGAGTGCTGACACCCTTGAAACATTTGTGAAAATATGCTAACACATGTGCACAAGGTGATACACTTGGTGGTTGTCACATTTGATCAAGGGTGGTGAAGTTTAGGGTCAATAGGAGATGTTTCGTATTGACCAGACTCTAACCTTGTGTTTGGTCAGTGGCGTGCAATGAAGGCCACCCTCGGTCCCATGACTGGACGCTGAAGAGAAAGAGGGCCAGATGCATAGGGGATGCATCCGGTCACCTAGTGATGTACGCTAACGCAAGCAATAGAGAGAGGCTGAGTTGACCTAATGTAGGCCTAGGTCCGATCATGAGCCACTGGACGCGTCCGATCATGAATTTCTACCTCTAGAACCTTACTGGAAGTGACCGAATGCTAGGTGATAGTGTGTCTAGTCCTACACTAGTTGTCAAGCTCTTTAGTGTAGCTAGTCATGAGAGCTTGTTAGTTTGGTTAGTGTGACTCTTTAGTTAGCCTTTGAGAGCACACTAACTTAGTGTAGTAACATAGCCATTGTGTTGATAGAGACTATAAGAAACTAGAATTATGGTAGGTGGCTTGCTTTTTAGTAGGCTAGCGCAACACTCGCTTCACCTCATATTTGTCTAACCGATTTGCTAAGTGTTGTTGTAGAAATTTTTAATAGGCTATTCACCCCCTCTAGCCATTAGGACCATTCAATGGGGCATGTGTTTTGGGGTACCTAGCTAGGATACATTGATTCATAAATTGTCATTTCTGTGAGATGGTATGACTTGGCTATGGTCTAGCACCGTAGTAAGAACTAGAAGATGAAAGATGGTGAAATAGTTCTGATTGCTTAACCCTTGCTTGAAAGTAGAACAGGTGCTTACCTAGAATGGTTACCTAATGAAGTAATTATGACTGCTAACAAAACTTTACTGTAAGGATGAACTATTAGTAATGCTTTCCGTAAACAAAAAGAAAACAGCAAACCCATATTGCCTATCATATCCTTGAGAGTCGAGAAACTATTCCCACTAGTCAGGTAAGTCTTGTGAGTACATTGTGTACTCAGGGTTTATTTTACCCCTGTTGCAGGTGCAGTTAGAGGAGTAGCTCTTATGTGGAGGATTTTTCTGGTGGGCACAGACAGATCCTTGTATCATTTCCGCTAGATGTTTATTTTCATTATACTATTTAATTATCGCACTCTGAACTCTGGTATTATAATAAATAATTTCTAAGAACTCTTGTTGTATGAAATGGACTAAGTGTTGTAAGCTCGTACTCATTATTGGATCCTAATGGTAAAACGTGGATTGTTTCGAGTTCTCCCTTGGGGTGGGCTCGACAGAACTGTCCGGTGTAGCTAACTTTCAGGGTGCTTAGTGTCTAGTGGAAGATGAGCACCCCCAAAAGTGGGTTATTTGGGGTGGCTCTACCATAGGTGGTATCAGAGCCCAATAATGAGTCTACGAGTTTAAAAACTCTTTTTAAAACCTAAAATTTGACCAACAAAAGCTTTACGAAAAGTAGGATACGATAAATTACATAAATAAGTATAAGCCCTAGTAATATTGTCTATCTAGGATAGTGGCACTGGTTTTATCTAATCAATCTTTTGCTAGTACACTAACTTACGCTGCGTAAGAATCGTTTAGCGTACGGGAAGTGAGTGTGTGTTGTGCCAAAATTTATATACGAATGCTGCTATATTCTAGCTTGAGCGAACGAATAGGTCGATCCATGCATCATGAAAAGAGAATCTTGCTTAAATTAAACTCCCCCACACATATAATTTTTTGATAGTAAATTGATAGGATGATAAATAAAAAAGAAATGCTTTAGCTCTTGAGGAAAAGTTGTAGCATGTATTAATTTATTGGGCCTTATCATCTCTCTAGCCTTTTGTTTCTAAGTATGGAGGCCTGGTCCCTAATAGTGGGTTCCTATCTATTTATAGATGAACCTAAGGTTTGGTAGTGGGAGCTCTAGTGCTGGGATGGGTCGTGGTTTTGGTGAAGACTAGGGCAAAATTGATTGTGGCGATGATCATGGCAATGCCAACGGGGTGAGCCATGAGGCCCCACTCCTTGGTCCTCCTCCTCCACCACCACCACCACCTCCGATGACCTATGCTAAGATGATGGCTGATATGTTGGCTACTCATCGTGAGTCAGCCCATGCCCTAGAGATGCTAGCACATGCTATTGGTGGCTTCTCCCATGGAGGCCCTGGTGGCAATGGTAGGAACAGGGGTGGTGCCCGTGGTCCCAAGAGGTCTTGTTCCTATTAGAACTTCTTAGGGACACACCCACCCACGTTCATGCTAACTACTAAGCCTCTGGACGCAGAGCATTGGCTTTGTATTCTAGAATAGAAGTTTCAGCTGCTCAATGTCACTAATGAGCAGAAGGTGTGCTTTGCCGCACAACAGCTTCTAGGATCTACCAATGCTTGGTGGGACACTTTCAATGCCATGCAGCCTATGGACCACCATGTGACCTGGTGGGAGTTTACCACTGCTTTCTGTTAGTACTATATTCCTGCTGGTTTGCTGAACAGGAAGTTGTCCAAGTTTCTAGAGCTGAAGCAAGGAAACATGGTTGTGATGGAGTAAGTGAATAAGTTCAACCATCTTGCACATTATGTTGGGACTCATGTGGATACTGATGAGAAGAAGATGGATCGTTTCAATCGTGGTCTCTCTTGCATCTTGCAAGAGAAGCTGTATATAGGGGGGCTATCAGACCTTTGGTGCTTTGATGAATACTGCCATTGCTATAGAGGGACTTTAGTGTGACTTTTAGGCTGAGTGGAAGCACAAGAGGGTGATCACTGGGTCTTCTAGTTACCCACAATCTCATAAGGTACAAGTTGTGAAGAGGGTGTCCTATCACTCTCTGGGTGGACAGTCGTCTCGCCATACTCAGCAGACTCACTAGGCACCTCCCACTCAGTACCGTGCACCTACTCAGTAGGTGCAGCAGCCTTAGGGACAGCAGGTTCCACCTCATCAGGGATAGGGGAACAAGCTAGTGCTTGTTTCAAGTGTGGCAAGGAAGGTCACTATGCCCGAGAGTGCCCTTAGAATCAGCCTCCCTAGTCTTCTCAGCCTTCAGATAACTCTTGTTTGGTCAAGAGGACTATCATGAGGAAGAAGGTGCACGTGAGCCGCTCGGGACATGTAAACTTCACTAAGGCTGAGGAGATTCTGCAGAGAGAGCCCATGATGGCTAGTATGTTCACCATTGATTCCCACCCAGCATAAGTATTATTTGATTTTGGTGCATCACATTCATTCATGAGTATGGGGTTTGCACAAATGCACAATATATCCACTATGGCTATTCCTATTGTCTATAGAATTAGAACTCTAGGTGCACAGTTGTGTGTTGACACTTGGATGGACATAGTGAGACTAGTGCTAGCAACTCACTCTTATCATCTCCAGTTCATGCTATTGCCTGGGCAAGGCGTAGATGCAATTTTGGGAATAAATTGGTTGAGAAATTATGGGGTAGTCCTGAACCTTAGGCAGATAGTTGCTAAGTTGAAGCTTCCTTCTTCTAAGGATAGAATGTCTCTCCTTATACCCTTAGTCCTTGCCTTGCTAGTCGTTGCTCATGCTGAAGCTTCTCTTGATCTTGCTTCTATCTCTGTGGTTTGTGAGTTTTCGGATGTCTTTCCCGAAGATCTACCTGGGTTACCATCGGACTGGGATGTGGAGTTTGCCATTGAGTTAGAACCTGGTACTACTCCTATTTTGTGGTGTCCCTACTGCATGGCTCCAAAGGAACTGGCAGAAATGAAGAAGCAGCTAGAGGAATTGTTGGAGAAGGGATTCATCCATTCTAGTTCTTCACCATGGGGTTGTCCAACTATTTTGTGAAAAAGAAGGACGACACTCTTTAGATGTGTGTGGATTATCGCCCTCTCAATACGGTAACCATTAAGAACAAGTATCCTTTACCTCATATTGATACTTTGTTTGATCAGTTGGCTGGTGCTAAGGTATTTTCAAAGATTGATCCTCTTTCTAGGTATCACCAAATTAAGATCCAACCACAGGATATACCAAAGACAGCTTTCTCTACTAGGTATGGGCTCTATGAGTACCTAGTCATGTCTTTTGGTCTCACTAATGCTCCTGCATTATTTATGTATCTCATGAATTCAATCTTCATGCCAGAGTTAGACAAGTTTATAGTGGTGTTCATTGATGCTATTTTGATATACTCCAAGAACAATGAAGAGCATGCATAGCATCTTCGGATAGTACTAACTCAGTTAAGGGAACACAAGTTGTATGCCAAATTCAGAAAGTGTGAGTTTTAGTTAGATCGAGTGTAGTTTTTGGGACATGTCCTAATAGCTGAAGGCATCTCTGTGGATCCTGTGGCAGAACCTCCTAAGGAATTGGGCCCACATGCACCTATCGTTGTCTTAACAGACCTCGGATAGCGTACACGAGTTCCCAACAACTCAACAGGTCTGTCGGGTGTCCTCGGGAAACCCGAATCATCCACGATTCTCTTTTCAAACAGGATCCCAATCACAGTCATTGCAGATTACAACAGTTTATTCAAATATATACCAGAGTAAAAGATAGCGGAAGTCTTAAGATAGTATTATTACAAACCAGTTGTTTTCAAACTTACAATACCATAAGTGTCATACGACCATAGTAGCGGGATAATATTATAGTAACTTTATTTATCATACAAACTAGTGCCTTGTCCAAAAGCCATTCATCACTCCTCATCGTCATTGACTTCAAACACAGACATGCAGCAGGGACCAAAACAAGCCTGCGCATGCGACTCACCTGCAACAAGGGTTAACAAACCCTGAGTACAAAAGTACTCCACAAGACTAACCCGACGTAACAGGTGTAAGACTTTAGGGATGCAGGGGTTTGGGACAAGGTAAGGATGTAGCAAAATTCAAAGTCCTTTGCCAAAAGCTTACTATATTTATCCTATTCTCAAATTTTACCCCTAAGTCCTTTTAGTTCATTATCTCAACTAAATATACATTTCCCATATTCCATTCCTTCTCATTCCATTCTTTTCTCATATTTTAGTAATTCACCAGTCCTACATTGCTTCTGTAATGAATCGAGTCTCCATATCCGCGGAGCACCAGCAATTCGAATTGATTCAAGTCCCAGCTGGGGATTCCTTATCACACGACATATGTAGAACTTAATCTTGCATATATCAACCTCGCTACCGGATCCTCCTATACTAAGCCATCTCCACGCCACCTGAGAGCACAGCACACCTCAAATCCAGCCACATTCTAGCCACGAGGGTACACGCTACTCCCGCCATCTCTCCACTCCCAGTGCGCGGGCATTCGTCTTAGTATCGGATTAGCCAAAGTAGGCTTACCGGAGTATGTGACTAGTACTACAAAGTGTCTCGTTCAGAAGATCCACAATGAGTGGCCTTTAAGCGACATAGTCGGCAACATTACCAACATTCAAGATAAGTCACCCGACTAGTTTCTAATTCATTCTACATCCTTTCTTTCTTTGGCCAGTATGCCATCTTTGATTGTATCGAAACTTTTACTTTGAAAGCCTACCATAAAGCATACTAAGCACACTACGCCTTTATAAACGAAAACATCTTCAAGGATGGTAAACAATTATCAAGGGTAGGTAATGCATCAAGTAGGTAACATTTGAATTAAAACAACTTATGCAATAAATAACAAGGTGATAAACTTTTCAAAGTAACAAGGTAATGGCTTAATGCATAAACCGGGGCTTGCCTTCGTTGACGATCTGGTTCCGGATAGTCACAATTATCAAATCCCGTGACAACCGGGGATTCTTCCAGAACTTGCTCAACTAGAATCGTTTCTTCTCGGGTTCTACACGAAATGATAACATATGCTTTAACATGATGATAATGTAAACATGATGCTTTCACGTACATGAAATGTAAAACACCGCAATGATTTATTTCACGGTACAGTTGCAAGCCAACAAAACCAACTTGCAATCCTACATAGAACCACACATGTGACTTGACCAAATGGATCTTGAAACCCTACTAGTCACAAAACATGACCAAAACAAGATCCAACACTAATCAAACACTTAGGGTTTCTTTATTTATTTTTGAATTAATTTGGAATTAAGCCCAAAAATGAACTTGTTCCAAATGACCTGAAAATTTTATGTAAGCTTCCTCATGACAAATTAGTGTACCAAAACAAATTTCATAATTTTTGGAATTATACAGGCCTACAAAAATCATGGAAATTGCATTTTTCAATTAATGGACTGAATATTTGAACATTAAAAATTTATTCAAATTTCAAGTTTCAAATTTTTAAATATACTAGAACATGTACAGAGAGCTACACAAAATTTCAAATTTTTGGATGTGTATTTCCTACAAATTTCCAAAGATTGCTGCACTATTCAAAATCAGAAATAAAAAAGTCACTATTCTCTCTCGCTCTCACTGACAGCCGGCCCCCACCTGTCATCCCCAACCTCGGGCATTACGTGGCTACGATGGCGCTGACCGGCGCTAATTCACCGTGGTGAGCTCAACTGCAACGCCATGGTAGCAAACAATCACAAGGACTAGCGCATCAACAGGGATTTGGAGGTAATTACGACATGGCTAGGCTACGCCGACCATGGTGGATGCGGTGGCACGACGATGTTACGCCAGCGAAACAAGGCGGTTGAGTAACAAAAGTTAGGAAAGGATCAGCAGCTCACCCCGAACGTTTTGAGCAAAGCGAGACCGGAGAAGCTACGGTGACGCGGTCGACGGTGACGGGATCACGGCGGAGAGACGTCATCGACGAGTCCTCGACTGCATGGCAAAACGAGCAGGCAAGGTGGAATAAGAACTACAGCATCGAGACGAATCCATAGAGCCAACCAAGCAAGGGCAACGGCTCACCGGAGAGGCTGGCCACGGTGAAGAGACTTGTTGAGGTCGCCGCGAGGAAGATGAACTTGTACGCGAGCTCTGGCAAAATAGTGGTAGCAATAGCTCGGTCGATGTGCAAGGAGCAGGCAAACTGGAACATGGCTTTTGGGCTTGCTTGCACTGAGGAGACGAGAGAAGCTCGCCGGACTTGAGACGGCGGCGTGGGGAAAACAGAGGAAGGAAGAAAGAACGACGACGACGTCTGGGCTTTATAGCGCGGCAAGGAGCGCGCGGAATCGACACAGCGCGCTACAGTGCACGCGCGAAGCCAAGGCGGCCGAGGCGCGCCAGGAAGACCGGAGAAGGACGTCGGCGGTGGGCGGGATGCCCTGAGTTATCTAATTTTTGAATAATTAAATTTGCCACTGAGTTATTTTCAAATTACTCCAAATTTTCTAAAGAAGTTGAAAATCTCCAAAAATGAAAGTTGTTCAATTTTTCAAACTCTACAACTTTGTTTAGAACATTTTCAAATTCTGCCTCCATTTTGAAATTTGAATTTGGGGTGACATTTGATTTGAATTTCAAAATTACTCCAAATTTTATATGTAAACTTGAAAAACTTTGAATACCAAAGTTGATCTTATAAAATAATCTCCAACTTTGCTTTTTGCCTCAACCCCAAATTCCTCATGGATTTTGAATTAGTAAAAGGGGCAAAAAGGACTTTTATAATTTGAATGTGAATTCAAATTTGATTTGTCTTCCTTTTACTTAGATTTTGATTTTTGACCAGTAACATGGCCCATTAGGGTTATTTGAGTCAAATGACATATGACCTCACATGATCACATGAAATTTGACCCTTGTGGTCATGATCTTTATTTAGGGTTTTGAAACACATCACATGAAATAACAACATTATGAAATAAACCTTATTTAGTGAATGCATTCAAAACTTTATACTATATGAATGCTTTGCAATGCACATGATGACATGTCAAATTTTAGTATTAGGTCAAAACACCAGAGGTGTTACAACCCTTCCCCCTTAAAGAAATCTCGTCCCGAGATTTAAAACTTAAGGCTAAGTAATGGAAAAGGAAATGTGTCAAGCTAACACATCATAACTTTATTCAAAAGGCTAGTGAGGGGGTTTTCCATTCTGTTAACAACAAGACAAGTTACAATATAGACAAGGTATTGCAACTAGATAGAAGCGAAGAAGTCAGGAAATTCTCTTCTAAGTAATCCTCGGACTCCCAAGTAGCTTCATCTTCAGTGTGTTGATTCCATTGTACTTTGTAGAACTTGATGTACGTCTCGAGTGACTCGATCTTTCTGATCTAAGACTCTAATGGGGTACTCGGCATAAGTCAAATCAGGTTCTAGTTCTACATCACCAAAGTCGATTCTGGTCAGGTACTTGAAGACACTTCTTTAACTGAGATACATGAAAGATATCATGCACCGCTGACATGTGATCTGGTAGCTTGACGCGATAGGCGACTGGTCCACATCGTTGTTGGATCTGAAAAGGACCGACATAACGGGGCGCCAACTTTCCCCGAATCCCAAAACGATGAACTCCTTTCATCGGTGATACCTTGAGGTAGACATAATCTCCCACTTTGAATTCTAGCGGTCGTCTCCTCTTATCAGCATAGCTTTTTCTCGGGATTGAGCTACCTTCATATTAGCTTGTATGAGTTTAACTTTCTCTTCAGCTTCCTTGACCACATCCGGTCCAAAGAACCAACGTTCTCCAGCTTCTGACCAATTTAAAGGTGTTTGGCACCTACGGCCATACAGTGCTTCGAATGGTGCCATTTTAACTCTCTTGATGGCTATTGTTATATGAGAATTCAGCTAAGGGAAGGCATTCATCCCATTTAGCACCAAAGGAAAGAACACATGCTCTTAACATATCTTCAAGAATTTGATTTACCCTTTCAGTCTGTCCGTCTGTTTGCGGATGATAAGCAGAACTACGGATAAGTTTAGTTCCTAAAGACTCATGTAGACTTTTCCAAAACTTGGATATGAACAATGACCCTCTGTCAGAGACAATGGTCTTGGGTGCCCCATGCAGACTGAAGATTCTATCAAGATAAAGCTTTGCATACTGCTCTCGATATTTATCTCTGACTGGTAAGAAATGAGCTATCTTGGTTAGACGATCAACAATAACCCATATTGAATTGTAGCCTGCAGATGTCCTAGGCAACCCACGATGAAGTCCATACAAATATCTTCCCACTTCCAAGATGGAACTGGCAACGAATGTAATGGACCTGCAGTCTTCATATGAACTGCTTTGACTCTCTGCAAATATCACACTTGGCACATATTGAGCTATTTCTATTTTCATTTTGGTCCACCAATATCTCTTTCTCAGATCATGATACATTTTGTTGCTACCCGGATGAATGGAGTATCTTGTAGAATGAGCTTCATCAAGAATCTGCTTTCGCAGCTCCGGATTTTTGGGTACTACCAACCTATCCTTGAACCATACGACATCTGATTCATCAATCTTGAAACATGTTGGTTTCCAGATCTGACTTTATCCTTAATATGGGCTATGCCCTTACTTTTCTGTTGAGCAGCAATGATCTGATCTTTGATAGTGGACTCAACTACAATATTGGACAGGGAACCTTGTTCTATGATTTGTAAATTCAGATGCTCCATCTCTTGACACAATGTTCGCTGCATAGGTTCTACAATTAGGCAATGACAATGACTCTTGCGACTCAGGGCATCGGCAACCACATTAGCCTTGCCCGGATGATAATGCACTTCTAAGTCATAATTTTAATAAGTTCAACCATCTTCTTTGCCTCATATTCAGCTCTGACTGGTGAAGATGTATTTCAAACTCTTGTGTCCGTATAGATATGACATATATTGCCCAATAAATAATGTCGCCAAATCTTGAGTGAATGGACAACAGCAGCTAATTCAAGATCATGGGTGGGATAATGTTCTTCATGCTTCTTGAGTTGTCTGGAAGCATATGCTATGACTCTGCCTTCTTGCATAAGAACACAGCCAATACCAATTCCAGATGCATCACAATAGATATCAAATGGCCTCTCGATATCAGGTTGTGCTAATACTGGTGCAGTTGTCAGCAACTTCTTCAATGTCTGAAAGGCCTCTTCACATTCTTGACCATACAAACTTGTTTGATTTTTCAACAGTCCAGTAATTGGCTTCGCAATTCTGGAGAAGTCAGGGATAAACCGACGGTAATACCCTGCCAACCCCAGGAAACTACGAACTTGATGAACAGTTGTAGGTGCTTTCCAATTAAGGACTTCTTCTACCTTGCTCGGATCAACAGCTATACCTTCAGCAGATAGCACATGACCCAGAAATTGTACTTCCTCCAACCAAAATGCACATTTGCTGAATTTGGCATATAGTTGGTGATCTCTTAATCTTTGTAGAACAATACGGAGATGTTCCGCATGTTCCTCTTTGCTCTTAGAGTAGATAAGAATGTCATCAATAAACACCACGACAAACTTATCCAACTCAGGCATGAAAACTGAGTTCATCAGGTACATGAAATGAGCCGGGGCATTGGTCAGCCCAAAAGACATGACTAGATACTCATATACCATATCGGGTAGTAAACGTTTCGGCACATCTTCACGTCTGATCTTAATCTGGTGGTAGCCTGATCTTAAGTCTATCTTGAGAATACCTTAGCTCCCGCAAGTTGATCAAAAAGCAAATCAATTCGGGGTAAGGGGTATTTGTTCTTGATGGTGACTTCATTTAATGGCCTATAGTCAACACATAACCTTAAGGTTTGGTCCTTCTTCTTCACGAAAATAGCAGGACATCCCCAAGGTGATGAACTGGGTTGAATGAAACCCTTGTCTAACAACTCTTGTAGTTGCATTTTTAATTCTGCTAATTCTTTCGGTGGCATCCTATATGCTCTTCTGGACACTGGTGCTGTCCCTGGTTTCAGATCAATTCTGAACTCTACGTCTCGGTCTGGTGGCAGACCAGGCAGGTCATCGGGAAAGACATCCGTAAACTCACATACCACTGAAATTTCCTCGGCTCCTTCAACAATAGTTGCACAGACTGTCTCCACTGTACTCTTAGGAAAGGAAGTTGGATGAGAAGTTGGGTTTTGCTGTCAGGTGCATTTACCCTTATGTTCTACGCAGGACATCTATGATAGCCCCGTGTTGAGTTAGCCAGTTCATACCAAGGATCACATCTATATCTTGATCCTTTAATATCAGCATATTGGTAGGGAACTCATACCTCCCAAATCAATAGGTACATGCTGAACTACCTCCCTTGTACAGATTCGTCCCCCAGGCGACTGTATATGATAGGGTTCTTTTGTTTCCCCAATAGCTATCCCATGCTTCACAACAAATGTACGATTGATGAATGTATGGGATGCACCAGAATCAAATAAGGTAATTGCAGGATGCTTAGCAATGGGAAACATACCCATCATAACTGGTTCTCCTTCTGGAATAGATTCCACTTGCGTATAGAATACCCTTCCAGTTTTCTTCTCAGCCGACCCTTTTGATGGTTCTGAGCATTGCCCTTGTACTGATTTGAGCTTGATTAACAGGGGCTTTGGGTGCATCAGGATTGTTCTTCCTAGGATACGGACATTCTCGGGAAAAATGCCCGGGTTTACCACAATTATAGCATGGAAAATTGTGATTCTGGGGAGTAGCATTGCG
Source organism: Miscanthus floridulus (assembly GCF_019320115.1). Lineage (NCBI taxonomy): Eukaryota > Viridiplantae > Streptophyta > Magnoliopsida > Poales > Poaceae > Miscanthus > Miscanthus floridulus. The sequence goes on along the minus strand of NC_089584.1, from coordinate 95,960,968 downwards.
GTTTGCATTATTGCATTGTTCTGCTGCTGTGGTGCTTGATGAGTATAAGGTGTATTAGTTGCAGGGCGAATGAAGATTTGCTGCCTGCTTTGGCCTTGTTGTGGGCGGAATGGCGTACGGCCATGATTCTGAGGATGGTATACTATCTTCTGACGCTTGCCACTTGATGATCCGGAAGCAAATATTTTCTTCTTCTTCGCCTCCTTGTGTCGGCGGTAATTCTCTTGAAGCGATAGCAATGTTGATTGTCTCATGGTAAGTTGCATTACCACAGGCTGCCATCATTGTCTGAAGTTTAGTGTTCAAGCCTCTAAGAAAATGATTCTTTTTCTTCCTGTCAGTATTCACATACTCAATAGCATACTGCGACAGGTGGTTGAAACGCCCAACATAATGCATCAGGGTGCTCCCCTTGCTTAAGAGCCAAGAACTCTTCCAACTTCATGGTCATCACACCGTCGGAATATAATGTGCCCTGAAGGCATCCTTGAACTCCCTCCAGTTGATTTGGTGACCACGGGCTGTACTGCTACCAAATTTGCCCACCAGGCACCAGCAGCTCCTCGGAGTTGCTGTGCCGCAAACCTTGGTTTTTGAACCTCAGTACAGTGGATCAGCTCGAACTTTTGCTCTATTGTCCTAAGCCAATCATCAGCTTCTAAAGGTTCGTCTGCCTTAGAGAACACAGGCGGACGTGTGTCAGTAAAATCCACATAGGTTGACTCGTCGTTTCCATTATTACGACGGCCACGATTAGGGTATGGTGCCTGCTGGTTCTGCGCCAACTCCCTTAACAGCCTGGCATTCTCTGCCGTTGCGTTGACGAGTGCGGCTATGGCATCTGCCATAGTCGAGGGCATTGGTGGAGGATTTGGGCACTCATCATCGTCATGCGAGCCACTAGCACCAGTTCGGGTGATAGGACGAGGCATCTGTTAGAGAAACACATTTACTTACATTCTTTATTGAAAGCTTTTAAAAGGTTGCATACTACAAAGGGTTCTTATTTATATTACATGTCTTGTATCCCACAAGACAACCCTGGTTTTCTAGGAAAGCAGTAAAGGAACTACTCTACTCCAAGCTCAGTCTTCGGCATCCGTGCCCGTATCGGACGAAACCTCATCTTCATCTGAGAAGTACACTAACTCCTCAGGTCCTCCTTCTTCATTCTCGACTTCTCCTGGAGCTACAATCATTTCTTCATCGGTAACTTCACCATCCCCATGAGGAGGATGAAGTTGAGCATACAGCATGGACATTCTCATGAAGAATGGCATTGTCCATCTCAGGTCTCTACGTAGAACTCCAACTCATTGACGCGTTCATTGGCCGCATCTTCTCGTGTCCAGGCTTCATTCCGCAGCTCCATGGTCATGGTGATACCCCTTTGCATTTCCGCCAGCTCTTCTTGTCTTTGGCATGAGCTCGACGAAGAGTGTTGAGCTCCTTGTTAAGGTTCTCGACGTTGGCGGGGTTGCTGAAGATCCTTCCTCTCCTAGGTTCTTGGAACTTCCTTCACCAAGCTCGTGATTTCTTGGTGCCAATTGGTGACGAGGGACTCCATGAGGTCCGGTGGACTTGCGTGCGGTTTTCTTGGTCTTTGCCATAGCCTGAAGAATTTAGGGTAGGACTATAAGAATAGCTTGAGGATAATGGAGGTTAGCAAGAATGGGATTGACATTACTTACCCAACCACTATTAAGGGGAATTATTATGCAAGGTGCTCAAGCATGATGCATGAATCGATCTTACGAATCTAAGTACAAAAGATTATATAATCATAAGTACTAGATTTTATATACATAGGACAAACCTAATCATATTATCCGCCACAAACTTTCAAATAAGTCAGGATTGAGTCTAGATCAAAGGTAAGAAGAAAGAAATTGAACTTTCAAAATATCATGTTTACTTTCTTGATCCAAATCATTTTGAAGGTTTTCCAAAGTAACCTACAATGATCTTAGATGGGAACTGCTCTGATACCAGCTGTGGCAGAACCTCCTAAGGAATGGGCCCACATGCACCTATCGTTGTCTTAACAGACCTCGGATAGCGTACACGAGTTCCCAACAACTCAACAGGTCTGTCGGGTGTCCTCGGGAAACCCGAATCATCCACGATTCTCTTTTCAAACAGGATCCCAATCACAGTCATTGCAGATTACAACAGTTTATTCAAATATATACCAGAGTAAAAGATAGCGGAAGTCTTAAGATATATTACAAACCAGTTGTTTTCAAACTTACAATACCATAAGTGTCATACAACCATAGTAGCGGGATAATATTACATTAACTTTATTTATCATACAAACTAGTGCCTTGTCCAAAGGCCATTCACTCCTCATCGTCATTGACTTCAAACACAGACATGCAGCAGGGACCAAAACAAGCCTGCGCATGCGACTCACCTGCAACAAGGGTTAACAAACCCTGAGTACAAAGGTACTCAACAAGACTAACCCGACGTAACGGGGTGTAAGACTTTAGAGATGCAGGGGTTTGGGACAAGGTAAGGATGTAGCAAATTCAAAGTTCTTTGCCAAAAGCTTACTATCTTATTCTATTTTCAATTTTACCCTAAGTCCTTTTAGTTCATTATCTCAACTAAATATACATTTCCCATATTCCATTCCTTCTCATTCCATTCTTTTCTCATATTTTAGTAATTCACCAGTCCTACATTGCTTCTGTAATGAATCGAGTCTCCATACCGGAGCACCGGCAATTCGAATTGATTCAAGTCCCAGCTGGGGATTCCTTATCACACGACATATGTAGAACTTAATCTTGCATATATCAACCTCGCTACCGGATCCTCCTATACTAAGCCGTCTCCACGCCACCCGAGAGCACAGCACACCTCAAATCCGGCCACATTCCAGCCACGAGGGTACACGCTACTCCCGCCATCTCTCCACTCCCAGTGCGTGGGCATTCGTCTTAGTATCGGATTAGCCGAAGTAGGCTTACCGGAGTATGTGACCAGTACTACAAAGTGTCTCGTTCAGAAGATCCACAATGAGTGGCCTTTAAGCGACATAGTCGGCAACATTACCCAACATTCAAGATAAGTCACCCGACTAGTCTCTATTCATTCTACTTCTTTCTTTCTTTGGCCAGTATGCCATCTTTGATTGTATCAAAACTTTTACTTTGAAAGCCTACCATAAAGCATACTAAGCACTACGTTTAAAGAAAACATCTTCAAGGATGGTAAACAATTAACAAGGTAGGTAATGCATCAAGTAGGTAACATTTGAATTAAACAACTTAATGCAATAAGTAACATAGGTGATAAACTTTTCAAAGTAAACAAGGTAATGGCTTAATGCATAAACCGGGGCTTGCCTTCGTTGACGATCTGGTTCCGGATTAGTACCACAATTATCAAATCCCGTGACAACCGGGGATTCTTCCAGAACTTGCTCAACTAGAATCGTTTCGTTCTCGGGTTCTACACGAAATGATAACATATGCTTTAACATGATGATAATGTAAACATGATGCTTTCACGGCACATGAAATGTAAAAACACCCGCAAATGATTTTATTTCACGGTACAGTTGCAAGCCAACAAAACCAACTTGCAATCCTACCATTAAGAACCACACATGTGACTTGACCAAATGGATCTTGGAACCCTACTAGTCACAAAACATGACCAAAACAAGATCCAACACTAATCAAACACTTAGGGTTTGCTTTATTATTTTTGAATTAATTTGGAATTAAGCCCAAAAATAAACTTGTTCCAAATGACCTGAAAATTTTATGTAAGCTTCCTATGACAAATTAGTGTACCAAAACAAATTTCATAATTTTTGGAATTATACAGTGACCTACAAAAATCATGGAAATTGCATTTTTCAATTAATGGACTGAATATTTGAACATTCAAAATTTATCAAATTTCAATTTCAAATTTTTAAATCATACTAGAACATGTACAGAAGCTACACAAAATTTTCAGAATTTTTGGATGTGTAAATAAATTCCTACAAAATTGCAAAATTGCTGCACTATTCAAAATAGAAATTAATAAAAGTCACTATTCTCACTCACGCTCTCACTGACAGCCGGCCCCCACCTGTCATCCCTAACCTCGGGATTTGACCGTGGCTGCGACGGCGCTGACCGGCGCTAGCTCACCGATGGTGAGCTCAACTGCGACGACCATGGTACCAAAACAATCACAAGGACTAGCCGCGTCGACCAGTGGGATTTCGGAGGTAATTACAACACGGAGCTAGGCTTACGTCGTCCATGGCGGATGCGGTGGCACGACGATGTTACACCGGTGAAACAAGGGCGGTTGAGATCAATCAAAAAGCTTAGAAGGATCAGCAGCTCACCCCGAACGTTTTGACGCAAAGAACGAGACCGGAGGCGCTACGGTGACGCGGGTCGACGGTGATAGTGCTCACGGCGGAGAAGAGTCATCGGCGATGGAGTCCCAGCGACTGCAATGGACAAAACGAGTAGGCAAGGGTGGAATAAGTACTACAGCATCGAGACGAAGCCGTAGAGCCACCAAGCAAGGGCAGCGGCTCACCGGATGAGGCTGACCACGGTGAAGCGACGTTTTTGTTGAGGTCGCCGGCCGCGAGGAAGATGAACTTGTACAGCGAGCTCTTGGCGAAATCAGACGGAAGCAACAGCTCGGTCAGATGTGCAAGGAGCAGGCGAACTGGAACACGGCTTTTCTGAGGCTGGCTTGCGCTGAGGAGACGAGAGAAGCTCGCCGGACTTGAGACGGCGACGTCGGGAAAACAGAGTGAAGGAAGAAAGAACGACGACGACGGTCTGGGCTTTATAGCGCGGCAAGGAGCGCGCGGAATCGACACGCAGCGCGCATACAGTGCCAGCGCGAAGCCAAGGGCGGCCGAGGGCGCGCCAGGAAGACCGGAGAAGGACGTCGGCGGTAGGGCGGCGATGCCCTGAAGTTATCTGAAATTTTTGAAATAATTACAAATTTGCCACTGAGATCATTTTACAAATTACTCCAAATTTTCTAAAGAAGTTGAAAATGTCCAAAACGAAAGTTGTTCAAATTTCAAGTACTACAACTTTGGTTTAGAAACATTTTCAAATTCTGCCTCCATTTTGAAATTCAAATTTGGGGTACATTTAAAGATTTGAATTATTTCAAAATTACTCCAAATTTTATATGTAAACTTGAAAAACTTTGAATACCAAAGTTGATCCATAAAATAATCTCCAACTTTGCTTTTTGCTTCAACCCCAAATTCCTCATGGATTTTGAATTAGTTAAAAGGGGCAAAAAGGACTTTTATAATTTGAATGTGAATTCAAATTTGATTTGTCTTCCTTTTACTTAGATTTTGATTTTTGACCAGTAACATGGCCCATTAGGGTTATTTGAGTCAAATGACATGATCTCACATGACCACATGAAATTTGACCCTTGTGGTCATGATCTTTGTTTAAGGTTTTGAAACACATCACATGAAATAACAACATTATGAAATAAAGATTATATAGTGAATGCATTCAAAATTTTCTACTATATGAATGCTTTGCAATGCACATGATGACATGTCAAATTTTAGTATTAGGTCAAAACACCAAGGTGTTACAGATCCTGGCAAGGCACATGACATGTTAAATTGGAAATCTCCAAAGTCAGTGCATCAGATTCGTCAGTTCCTTGGTCTTGCTGGGTATTATCGGCGCTTCATCCCTGAGTTTTCTAAAGTAGCTCAACCAATGACCAAGTTGCTCCAGAAGGATGTCAAATTTGTATGGAGTCTGACTTGTGAAGAAGCTTTCCAAGCCCTGAAGAAGTTTCTTACCTCTGCTCCTGTTCTTACCCAACCAGATATTGATAGGTCGTTTGATGTGTATTGTGGTGCCTCTAGGACAGGACTAGGATCTATGCTTATGCAAGGTGAATGTGTGATTGCTTATGCTTCACGTTAGCTAAAAAAGCACAAGTTGAATTATCCCACCCATGATTTAGAGCTGGCCACAATTGTGCACGCTCTAAAAATTTGGAGACATTACCTTTTGGGAAATAAAGTAAAAAATTTTATGGATCACAAGAGCATCAAATATATTTTCACTCAATCCGAGTTGAATATGAGGCAACGGAGGTGGCTTGAGTTAATCAAAGATTATAACTTAGAAGTTTATTATAACTTAGAAGTTTATTATCACGCTAGAAAAGCTAATGTGTTGGCTGATACCTTAAGTCAAAAGTCGCATCAAGTTGAAGAAGAATCTTTGTCTCTCAACCATTCTGAGGTGTTAGCCCATATTGCTCTAGTCTTGGATTTACTTGAGCAAATTATTATAGAGCAATGGCAAGATGCTTCAGAAATTCTGCATATCAAGAAGTTAATTGCCGAACGGCATGGTCCTCATTTCAGTGTTGATGATCAAGGTGTAGTGAAGTTCAAGAACTGATTGGTAGTTCCCTCAAGTGATGAGCTTAGGAGAAAAATTTTGGATGAGGCCCATAACTCCAAATTATCCATTCATCCAGGAAGTAACTCTAGAAATGTCTTGGTACTCGTCTCCTTAGAAGTTCAGCTTATCACCCACAAACTGATGGTTAGACAGAAAGGGTCAATCAAGTACTTGAAGACATGTTGAGAGCTTATGCCATTTCTTATCTAGAAAAATGGGATGAATGCTTGACTTTAGTTGAGTTTTCCTATAACAATAGCTATCAAGAGAACATTCGAATGGCACCGTTCGAGGCCCTATATGGTAAGAAATGTAGAACACCTCTTAACTAGGTTGAAGTGGGTGATCATGGTTATTTGGACCTGATTTTATCAAAGAAGCTCAAGAGCAAGTCAATGTTATTCAAAGTCATTTGAAAGAGGCTCAGAACCGTCAGAACGCTTATGCGGACAAGAAGAGAAGGCCCTTGTAGTTTGAAGTTGGTGACCATGTGTACCTAAAGGTATCCCCGATGAGAGGTGTGCATTGGTTTGGAGTCCATGGAAAGTTAGCTCCTCATTATGTTGGACCTTATAAAATTTTGGAGCGGTGTGGTTCTGTTGCTTATCGTCTCCAACTCCTGGATATTTTATCAGCAGTCCATAATGTTTTCAATGTCTCCTAGTTGAAAAAGTGTTTACGAGTTCCCGATGAAGTGGTGGAAATTGAAGGACTCCCTCTCTAACCTGATCTTTCTTATATTGAGCATCCTATCAAAATCTTGGATGAAAAAGAGAGAGTCACTAGGAACAAAGTGATAAAATTTTATAAAGTCTAGAGGTAAAATCATTTGGAGGACGAAGTTACTTGGTAACAGGAGAGTTATATTCTAGAGCATTATCCTCATCTTCTCCCTGAATTATCGAGGTAATGGGTTAAGTAAAAGTTTATTTCCTATCTGTTTTTCCACACTAGGCACACACATGAGATCTCAAGACAAGATTTTATTTAAGGGGGGAGTTGTAACACCCTTGGTGTTACACCCTAAATCAGTTACTAAACCATGTCACAAGTGTCATGTTTATGTGATAATGCATGTGACGGGGTGTGTAGATCAATTTCTTGTAACCTAAAATGACAAATAAAAATGTTAAATGAAAGTCGATTCAATAGCTCATGTATAACAAGTAGGGTTTAAAACTATTTTTTATTGAACAAAAACACTATAGAACATATGTGTAGCGCTTAAATAAAGTTTGGAATTTGAACATTGTGGATGATAGTGAAATACTTGTTGTTGAAAAATGATATTACTAACTAATATTTCTAGTAGGCTAGAAATTGCAAATTAAAATCAAGTTCAGCATAAAAACTTAGAAAAATTTCTAAGTTTGTCAATAGCTAGACATTGCTATGTTTAGCAAATTGTTTTGAGAGATTGGGTTAAGGGGTGGTGTAGTGTTATAGCCTGATTTGGTAGTCTCATATGTCATCTTAAGCATGGTGAAGATGGTTTAGGTCTAGAAGCAATCATTTAGTTTTTATAGACCCTTTAAAATTTGTGCACGGCATGGTCTCGGGCTGGTTGGCCGCATGGGCGCGGTCACCATGCTCAGGCGCTCGGCGTCGCCATGCTGGCTGTCCCACGTGCACGCGCGCTGCCGTGCGTGGCCAACCATGGCTGCTCTGGCCTGGCTGTGGCCTGGTCGCCGCTGCATCCTGGCGTGCAGATCCGCCGCTGCTGCCACTGCCCCCGCAGTGCTGCCGCACTACTGACCTGCCCCACGCTGCGACACAGCCACTGCCAGTGCCATCACCTCGTTGTCATGGTTATGCCTCCCCCTACATCTTTGTGCCACTGTCAGCCCAGTGCGATGCCGCCTTTATCCCGCGCATGTGGCCGAGCTCGTCGTCGCCTTATCATTGATGGCACTGTGGCGTGCGAGCCACGAAGGTCATGAACACGCACGCCTATGTGCTAGCGCCTACGTGTGGGCCTCCACGATCATGCCGACCGCATCCCACTAAGGCGAGGCTGAGCCGAGCCCACCTGCCATGCCATGTCTCTCTCTTTCTCCCTCTGTTGCCACCGTCGAGCCACGCCATCAAATTACCCAGCGAACGATCACCTCCATTTAATTCAGTGCATGCACGGTTTCAACATCATGTCCTCTCATTGCTCGACCCTACCTAGCCTTGAACCATGCAAGGCCAAGCTCCAATTTAGAGTTTTTCCCACCGCTGTGCCATTAAGGCTGTGCTCGGCCATGGTCGAGGGCAGCCCTCCTACCATCCCTCCCAAACCAATTCACTTGCACCACTAGCATCGCCTTGACCCCCTCTTCACCCTACGTGCCTTAGCCAAACTGCTACCATCTCCCTGTTGTCGCTGACATGATCATGCCACCATGGTGCACTACCACATGGGTCGGCTACACATGGCTAGCCCTTCTTTGTCACCCTCTTCTCCAACTGTCACCTCAGCTAGGTCCATGGTAGCCTCCTGATGCTCGCACGCTAACCAATTAGGTCTGTAGCTACCCTAGCTCCCCAAAATAGTGGTGCCACAATCACGGATGGCTATGTGCTGCTGTAGCCTTCCCCAGCGAGTCATGTCACCCTGCATCGCCACTTAGCATAGCCGCTCAGGTGAAAGATGGTGACCGGCCCGTTAGGAGGGTCGGCGCAGGTCCCAAGTGGCCGGCGTGGCCACACTATGTCACAGCCACCGCGCCATCATGCGCTGAGTCATCGAGGGTGTGCACGAGGGAATTTTAGGAAAGCCAGGGGGTTAAGTGAGAAGGTTTGAGAGAGGGGGAAATAGTGTTAGCTCTTAGATGTAATTCAGGAGAAGTTCGAGGTCTCTTTTGCTAAATCGCCAGCGCGCGCGGGCTTTCCTTGATGTGGGCCATCTCTGCATGGGTCGGCCTCACATGGGCAATGCCTATGGGCTGCTACGCGCACGCTGTGTCACGTGGGCCACGTGAGATAATTCATTTTTCCTTTTCATAAGGAATTAGAAATAGTTTTCTAATTTAATTTTTGAGCTGATCTTTAGTAAATCATATAAAATCAAGTAGGTATCCAAAAATTATGAAACAAAGTTTGTTAGGTTCCTAAAATTGTGCTCTATCTGTTAGTGTATTTACTTCATATATGTACATGTTGAAACCAGGAGCTATTAAATCATTTGAAAATGTTTAATATTATTAGGAGAATTATTATAGGAATTTTTGTGGTAAAATTAGTGATAGCTTTAGTCCTGAAATTTTAGTAGTAGCTTTATTGTATTATTATGTGCTGACTATAATTTTTGTAGCTTTAGAATAGACTAAGCATTAGGGTAGTTAAATGCTCTTTGTTTCAAATATACATTAAATCACTAGTAGAAATAAAGATATATCCTTCATTTGTAAAGCTAGGTGTTTCTTAGTTGAACCCAACACTTTGCTTGGTAAAGATGATAGGTAGCTTAGTACCTTAGTCATTAGAGCTAGCTTAGTAGCTTAGTATGCGTATTATTAGTTTAAGAGTTGTTGTTGCCTAAATGTTAAGTATTGCATCATCATCGCATGCATGTAGAGAATGAGTTGGAGGAGATCGTGACCACCGGCGATCACAAGTTTGAGGAGATCATCAAGGAGTGCAAGGAGGAGATTCTCATGTAGGAGGAGGTCCTAGAGCCACCACTAACTGACTCAGCTGACACCGCGCCTGCCCAAGGCAAGCACCAATGCATATAACTGTCCAATGAGTCCTACTAGTACATGTTTGAGTAGCTGCTATGCTTAGGTTTTCGATAGCGTGAGTAACCTATCGTTACTCACAATAGGTGATTATTATTACTCTCATAATAAATGATGAAAGGAAAAATAGAGATAGGGTAGGGATATGGTATGGGTATTGGTGGGTGTAACAGGTTATGTCCCGTGACCAATGGGGCTTAGCTTGGTTACACTATTTTCCTTATTCGTGTCGATTAAGAACTGTCTGTTGCTATGGATGGTAGCTAGATCACATATTTATTATCCTGAGCACATACTTGCTTATGGAAGCGGGAAGGCTCATTATGCTCTTGTCGTGGGTTCTGGCTCTTTTCAGACCAACTGATTGGAGGCAGGGAAAGGTGGAGGTCTAAGCACCATATGGAGACCGGGCCTCAAGCATGGGGGCTTGGAGTCCAAGTTTGGATGGGGACCTAGACCCCGTGATAGGAGTGGAATGGGTTGGTCTTGTTTGTGCCCGGGGTACAAATGGGGCGTGTGTTTTAGAGTACCCTGCTAGGATACATTGGTTCACGAATCATTGTTTTCATGAGATGGTACAACTTGGCTATGGTCTAGCACCGTAGTAAGAACTGAAAGATAAAAGATGGTGAAATGGTCCTGATTGCTTAACCCTTGCTTGAAAGTAGAACATGTGCTTACCTATAATGGTTAGCTAATAAAGTAATCATGACTGCTAATAAAACTTGACTGTAAGGATGAACTATTAGTAATGCTTTCCGCAAACAAAAAGAAAACAACAAAACCATATTGCCTATCATATCCTTAAGAGTCGGGAAACTATTCCCACTAGTCGGGTAAGCCTTGCGAGTACATTGTGTACTCAGGGTTTATTTTATCCCTATTGAAGGTGCAGTTTGAGGAGTAGCTCTTGTGTTGAGGATTCTTCTCATGGGCACAGACAGATCCTTGTATCGTTTCCGCTAGATGTTATTTTCATTCCACTGTTTAATTATCGCACTCTGAACTCTGGTGTTATAATAAATAATTTCCAAGAACTCTTGTTGTATGAAATGGACTAAGTGGTGTAAGCTCGTACTCATTATTAGATCCTAATGGTAAAACATGGATTGTTTTGAGTTCTCCCTTAGGGTGGGCTCAACAAAACTATTCGATATAGCTAACTTTTGGGTGCTTAGTGTCTAGTGAAAGACGAGTGCCCCTGAAAGTGTGTTATTTCAGGTGGTGGTGGGAGCAGAGCGATGCTCGCTTCCTTGGCATTGGCGATAAGCCTCTGTAGCTCTGCTCGCATCGTGTCTAGCTCCCGTCTGTGTTCCACTAGGGCGGCCTAGCCCTCCACCGACACCTTTGCCTCCACCTGTAGCTAATTACATAGGTAGTCACACTCCACCCATGCCTTCTCCACCTTCTCCAGCTAGAGAGCATTGCTGTGCTTGTCCACCAGCTCCACCCATAACCCTGTGCCACGTAAAGAGAGGAACTGGGTTCATGGTGGCTTAGAGCAAGAGACCTCACCCTAGAGGCGAGGGAAAGAAAGGAGAGGAAAGGACACACCTACCATGAGTTGCTAGGTCCCATGGAGCTTGGAAAGGGCAGCATCTCTCATGGACTCCAATAGGCCTAGGGAGCCCCTCAACTCCATGAGCGTACCCTCAGCCACCAGCCAGGTCTTCTCCACCTCAGCAGCCTTCTGCCAAGAAACCTCAACCCTCGCCTCCATAGCATGTCTGGCCTCTAGCTTTACTGCTAGTTCAGACTCTAACCATGCCACGGTGCTACACATGCTATCATGCTCCCGAACGAGCGCCTCTGTCAGCGCTGTCACCCGCTCACCAGGCGTAGGACAGGGGTTGGGCAGCGAAGCGGGCAAGGACCTCCTGCCCCTTCTAGGGGGCTAGAGAGCGGCTATAGGGCGACCTTCTCCCACTCATGGATGAGGTCTGACTTCCTCTGAGAGTACTCTAGCAGCGCCTGCAACAATAAAAACAAAGGAGCTTAGGCAAAGATCATGGCACTAGCCACAACATCGGTCTCATTCGACTGACACTCATCCCACAAGAGTCATACATCCCTTGCTAAAGGCCAAAGAACTCCCCCACGTGGCCTACCATCACCGTGAAGGAGTCATAGAAGAAGGCAACCAGCTCATCAAAGGTGTCGTGCCACTTGATCAACTCTAACCATGCATCCACCTTAGGGCTATCATCCAAAACATGGGGCCCTCCTGCCAGCAGCGCAAGGGGAGTCAGCACAGCCATCGATGAAGAGCTGGCTACCTCATGCCCCAGGGGCAAAGGGAGGCCGGTGATGTTAGCCACTTCCCGGTCTACCTCTGCTTTGGAGGGGAAACTCCCTGAGTGGGGGCATCCCCATGTTGCATCAGATCCTACCTAGCATGCTGGGGCCATAGGGACCGGCCCTATTGCGGCAATGTCTAGTGTTATTACTCCATTCACTCGGGGCAACAGCAGCGAGCGGCGACGCACCTTCAGCACCAGCGGTCGGATCGAAGCTATCGCACTGCCTAAAGCCTCCACCGAGGAAGACTCCCTCCAAGTCAACATCCATGTCATCAAGCAATGAACAAGCCACCTCTAGGTAGGGGTGGCCTAACCAGCAAGGACTCTTACATGCCGCATGAAGAGAGCCTCAGAGCGGAGCGTCTTTTCCATGGAGGTGGCCCTACCCTGGGGAACTCGAGCAAGGACGCTTCCTAGCAGACTAGGTGGTCGGTGACTCCCCCAAGGATAGCGTGAGGGACCCACCTCCTAGCAGGGAAGAAGAACCCTAGAGGTGGCCTTGGCCCCCTGCCCCCCAAGGCTGGGGGGAATGGAGACCACCCCTAGATACGAGAGATCACTGGGTCTTGGTTCGTACACTGAGAAGGGAGCTGAGCCTTCACCAATTGCCAGCTCCCCTAACACAGATCCCAACACCATCCATGCCACTCTAGCCATAGACTCCTCTAGAAGATTGCCCTCCACCATCGTGGATGGATCATCGACCCTGATGTACTCTGACATCGGGGTCGGCCTCGCCATCAACGGGAGGATCCACCGGAGTAGGAATTCATAGAGCACTATTTAGTCGATCAGCCCAACATCCTTTAGGGCAGTGATCTGGCCTAGTAGCCTCTCGATAACCTTGAGGGCAGACCCTTCTAGTAGGCTCTTCCAAGATGAAGGCAGCACCGACCCTAGGCGATCTAGGGAGAAGGTCAGAAGGGACCCAGAGTGGTCAGAGAGGTAGAACCTTTTCTATTGCCACCCCTTCTCTATGGTAGGGAAGGAAAGCTCTAGGTACCATGACTTTAGATTGTTGTGCAGCTAGATGGCGGCGATGCTAATCTGTTGCATGGATTCAAAATCGTTCTTGTTCAGGTTCAGGTGGAAGATTTGCCTCCATAAGTTGAAGTGGGGCTCGATGCCCAAGTAGCACTCACAGAGAGTGATGAACACTGTAAGGTGCGCCACCCCATGCAATGTCAGGTCATGAAGACACAACCCAAAGTGGCAAAGGAACCTCCCCACGAATAGATGCACGGGGCCCTAAACCCGGTGAGCTAAAAGGGGACAAAGGATACGACATACGACTCCCCGTGTGCAGATTCTGATGCCTCTAAATCTAGCAGATCTCATCTAGAGGGGGGAATAATCAACCATGGCTGGCCCACCTCCAACCCCTCTCCCTTAGCTTTTAACGTGTCCCACTCCACCATTGAAGCTTAACCTTGGGAGAGGCACAAGTAGGTGTGGCGATGCTTGGATGGAGAAGCAATGAGGGAGCAGGAGAGAAAGGTACGCCCACTCTCTTCTCAGTCTAGCCCTTTATTTTACCCTGAGCATGTAGGTGTGGACATGGGCCGGCCCACGCGTGTCGCCCTCTTCATGCATGCCTCCTCACAGGACTTGGGGGATTCGCCTCCCCCGAGCCCATCGGCTATCATCGACAGCTAAAATCCATGCACACCAAGTGATGCGGCTCCTCCTCCACCAGATCTACTCCATGTGGCCCCGACGTCCCATCTCCCAAACGAGATGGGATGGCATGGGGGGCACGCACGTCATAACTCCTCCACTAGGCACAATGGCCTAAACAACATCAACCACCTATGCAAGGCGTCAGCGGATAGGACACGCCCAAAAGCTACCCCTTCACTAGCAAGGAGGCCCCACAATGGCCTCGGGGGCTGCGTCGGCTCCCTAGACAAAGCAGCCTGACCCCATGATCAACGGGTGCTCAAGTGATGCATCCCCCAAAAACCAACCACTGTCCAGAGTTGGGTCGGGAGCCACTGAGCAGTGGGCCCAATGAGGGCCTCTATCTGAGCCTTGATGCGCTCCCACTTCCTCGATCTATGGCTACAGAGGGTTGGCCCTAGAAGGTTGGCATGAGATGATCAGTACCTGTTATCATAGCCCTCAAAAGGGCGTAGAGCTCCGAATGATTAGATGGCCCTAAGCTAGAGCCCAGCGCTCTTGATCACCCGACCCATGGTAGGCTTCGGTCAGAAAGGAGGGTGGCCTAGGGCCTACAGTTGGTGACTCCTAGACGAGTCCATCGAGCTCTTACTCAAGTCAAAGATCCATGCGACATGGACTCACGAAGAGATCAGCATCGTCTTTGCTCAGCCTCGATAGCCGAGCACCATCCATCACACTTGAGAAGAAGGCCCCAAGCAGGACACATCACTCTTGCCAACAGAAGCCATCCCCACCAAGGAGGGTTCAGTCACCTGAAGATCCAACTTCGTCACCATCACGCCAGGTGAGGCCACATAGGGCTCGGGGGCTCCTAACGAGATCCTAACATACAGGTATATTAAGCCTTAGGTCTAATGGTTCCTGAACAAAGAAGACCCCCGGACTGACCCCTTCAGGATCGCCTAGGGGCACAGGGGCTATGCTCATCGGGCACGCTCACGCACACCCTCTGGCAAAGAGACTTGGCCAAGCCTAACTCGACCGCAGCTTCCGCCTAGGGCTCGGGGGCTTCCCTGAGCCTTGGGCTCTCGATCTACGGCACGATCAAGCCCGGTCCTTGGCTCTTGCCTGGCTAACAATGCTAGCCAAGGCCCAGGCACAAGAAGACAAACCCTAGGCTACCGATGCCCGGGGGCTCCATAGCATCGTTCCCTAGGCATGACCCTACCACTCCAACAGGGTCACGTCCGAGTCATGACACAAGAAGACAAAGCTTCCCACGGCCTCTGGGGGCTCGGGGGCTTCTGCGCCCATGCGTCAGCGCCTAGAGCCAACCTCCTTTACCACCAAGAAGACTCTAGAAGGTCTCACCCAGGGGAGGCCGTTCCAAGCCAACACCGTCTGACACGTAGAGTGTTAGAATAGAGCAGTCGGACGACACCTAGGCCTCTTCGGCTCCAAGACACCTCGACGGTCCATGGCGCACTGCTGCAAGCCTCTCCTAGACTTCGACGCATGTAGACCACAGACTAGAACCCCCAAACCGCTTTGTACCCAACCTATCTCGTTATATAATGAATAAGGTCGGACCTAGAGGGGGGAGGATCCTGATTCGATCACCAGACACTCCATCCCATTCCATCTGCCTCCGCTCTACTTTGAGAGCAAGGCAACCCGAGAGGTGCACCGAGAGCCCCTGCTCCACTGCATCCCATCGTCTCCTTCCTCTTCGATGAGGGGGTGACTCCACCGGTGTGGGGGGTATTAACCCCTATACCCTTACGGCTAAGCTTGGGCTGGCCCGGATCGATGGGTTCAGTCCACCCGAAAGATGACGTGCGGCCCAGTTAACCTGATCGGAGTCCCGCACAAGGAATCAAGGACGGATTTGGCGACCAAGCAGGATCCTGGTCGATTAGAATAGGAATCCTTATCCGGCCAGATATGGCAATTGTAACTGACTAGGATTAGTTTCCAGATCTGTAACCTTGCCCCCCGGACTATATAAGGCGGGCAGGGGACCCCTCTAAAAAATATCTCTCATTGACATACAGCAATACAAATCAGACACAGGACGTAGGTATTACGCCTTCTTGGCGGCCGAACCTGGATAAAACCTCGTGTCTGTCTTGCGTCACCGTCTTGTTTGGGGCTTGCGCATCTGTCTGCCAATAATCTACTACCTTGGGCATACCCCTAGGTAGACTGCCGACCATATTTCGTCGACAGTGGCGCGCCAGGTAGGGGGTGTGCGTACTGCTCTCCAAGCAAACAAGACGGTCATCATCTCCGGCTCCATGGCTACGCCCAACGGCCTCACGTTCACCGTCGGCCAGATCACCTGGACCACCAGCTCCGACGACTCCATCACCATGGCCACGGAGGAGGCATGGATTCAGCCTGCGCCGACGACTACTTCACCTGCATCGGCTACGGCTCCGACCACGGTGAACACAGCTCCAACCACGGTGAACACGGCTCCGACCACGGTGAACACGGCTCCGACCACGATGGACCTGGCTCCGACCACGGGACATCTGGCTCCGACCACGCCTACAGCCACGCCAACAACCCGTCAGTCCGCTTCCCGCTACAGAGGGAAGCAGATCGACAACACCGACCTGCTCGACTCCGTTGATCGGGTCGGCATCCAACTCGCTGAAACCCTGGCTCTGGTAAGTACGATTCAAATCCAACCTAACGAGCAGGTAACAGCTCTCCACGACAGATCTATCCGACCAGCTCGGACCAGTCGTCCTGTGCGACTTGGAACAGATCTTGTGGTCGTATCAACTCCTGAGGGGCGTTTCGCTCATCGCCGGCCAGACATCGCGACGGGTCTCCGACTCTGCGAGTACGAAGCCCCGACGGAGAACCACCAGGTCCAGCCCTACGGCCTGCAAAACGCTGCCTCCAGCTACGCGTACAACCTGCGACACCGCTCGGATCTGTGTCCTGTACACCGATCTCGGCCGAAGCCATGCAACATCGTCAACATGGTCCGGATTGAAGATTATCAGGAAGGATCCGTCCACACAGTCCGAGAAGGTGACTCTAGCTCCTCATTCGGCATCGCGTCCAACGCATCTGTCCACATCGAGCTTCAGCAGTCACGAAGATGAAGGCGTCAAATATGATCTGGATCTACCAGACCACGCCCCGGGTTTCCCCCAATTTCTGTCTTTCCCGCCAAGACGAGGGGATTTGATCCATGTTGTCAGCAACGACGAGCCGCCAGCAGTTGGCTGAAACAGAACAAGAAAAGACTGCACGCGAAGCACGCAACATTGACCGGTTTAATCGCCGGCAAACCGAAGCTGAAGCAGACCAGGAGGCACGACGCATAAGGGTCCAACCGCGTGACCTCAACAATGCTTTCGACAGGGTGGGGGATAAACAAGTCTTCAAGACCCCAAGCGCCAACGTAGCCGTCGCCATGGCGACAATGCAGCGGCTGCCCAACACTCCCGAGACTCAAGTAATCCGTGATGACATACAAGCTTATCTGACGGCTGCTATGGCTCAGACCGCAGAGATGAACCAAGCCCGGGCTCCATCCGTTTCTGTCGAATCAAGCCACAGCCGCCAATACTCAAGTCGCTCACAGCCACTCAACCTACATGGCTCGCGCCATAACGACCCATCAGACAACCGTCAAGGCGGAAACGGTGGTCATGATGGTGGTCGGGACGACAACCGCCGCCGGGAGGATAACCGCCACGACGTTCGAGGCGACAACCGCCGAGATAACCGCGACAATCGCCATGATAACCACGGTCGCAGGGCTAATCCAGATGGCAATCGAGATCGCCGCGATGGCAATAACGATCTCCGCCATTACCTCGGTGGACGTGATCTGCGTGCTCGCATCAACCAGAGAGCCGATGATCGTGCATCCCATGAAAGCTATCGCCGTATGGAGTATGACACCGCCCACGGTCCGCCGGGTCTGAAGCAGTTCACTCCACACCTGCGCCAAGTCATATGGCCCAAGAATTTCAAGCTCGAGAAGCTTCAGAAGTACGACGGCAAGGAAAACCCCGAATTATGGGTCATGCTCTACGAAACCACGTGCCGCTCAGCCATGGCTGACGAGCACGTCATGTCTAACTACTTCCCAGTCGCTGTTGGTCATGCAGGTCACCAATGGCTGGTTAGCTTGCCAGCCAACTATTTTGACTCTTGGCAGGAGCTCAGGCAGGCTTTCATCGACAACTTCATCGCTACTTGTGAACAACCCGGCAACAAGTACGATCTGCAGCGGATCCGAGATCGAAAGGATGAACCACTGCGCGAGTACGTTCGGCGTTTCTCGGAGATGCGCATCAAGGTCCCATCAATATCTGACAACGAAGCAATCGAGGCTTTTCGTCACCGGCCTCCGCTTCCACGACGCCCTAAGAGACAAGCTCCTCCGGAAGAGACCCGAATCGGTCACAGCGCTTTTGGCCACCGCTAAGAAATATGCGGACGCTGACGACGCTAAAAAGATAATCGTTGAAGAAGCAGCAAGGGTTCCACGCTCCGACCACCCCCCACACCACGACGATTACCGTGGCAATCGTGGTCGGAACGACAATTTTGACCGCCGCAACCAGCGCAACGACTCCCGCGACCACCGTGATCAACGTAATCAGCGGCGCAACCGCCGCGACGATTACAGGAGCAAGCGCGTTCGGGAAGACGACGGCGAAGGTCAATACTGTGAAAAAGGGCAGCGGACGTCGAAACTACGAGGACGACTACGCTAAAGCATTGAAGGGACCCTGCCAGCTCCATCCTAAATCAAACCACACCATGGAGAATTGCTGTGTCCTCAAGACTATCTACACGCGTCAATAGGCTCCGGATACGTCCGACAAGCCTAACGACGTGGGGGAACAGCGCAACGAGGACAACGACGATGATGATGCAGATCCTCATCATAAATACGTCAAGCCAACTGATCGCGTGCACACCATCATCGGTGGCAAGGTGTCCACTGAGACCAAACGAGAACGCAAGCTGCTCGCCCGTGCTTGCTTGAACGTGGCAAACACCGACAACCTTCTCACCGATCCGCGGCTTCCTCCGTGGTCTCACCGTGAAATCTACTTCAGCAGGAAGGACCAATGGGCCGCCATACCCGAGCCAGGGCGTTTTCCCCTGGTCCTCGATCCTTGTATCAACAAGGTTCAATTCGACAAGGTACTGATCGACGGCGGCAGCTCCATTGATATACTGTTCAAGAACAGCCTGCCCGCTCTGAAGATAGCTCAGGCGGACCTGAAGCCATACGAGGCACAGTTCTGGGGCATTCTCCCCGGACAGAGCTCCACACCTCTCGGGCAGATCACGCTACCTGTGCAGTTTGGGACTCCGGACCACTTCCGCACCGACTACGTCAACTTCGTGGTCGCTGATTTCGATGGCACCTACCATGCTATTCTTGGTCGACCGTCGCTCACCAAGTTCATGGCCATACCTCATTACAGGTATCTGGTGCTCAAGATGCCTACTGAGAAAGGAGTTTTAACCCTCAGGGGCAACGTATACGCAGCTTATACCTGCGAGGACGACAGCTTCAAAATAGTAGAGGCCCACGACCTCTCTATTCGCATGGCTGAGACCATGCTCGACGCTAAGAAGACCACGGCTGACCACTTGGAGATCCCAGAGCTCGAGGCTCTGCGCAAGAACATCAGGTCCAAGGAGCACAAGACGATCCAGCTGGTCGAGGGCGATCCCAGCAAAACGGCCCTCATCGGGGCCGACCTGGATCCCAAATAGGAAGACGCGCTCGTCAGGTTCTTGAGGGGCAACGTGGATGTGTTTGCATGGAAACCTTCCGACATGCCCGGTGTACCTCGGGACTTGATTGAGCACTCCTTAAATGTCAACAGCAAAGCCAAACCAATCAAGCAGAAGCTACGACGGTTCGCTCGCGACAAAAAGGAGGCGATTAGGGTAGAAGTTACACGGCTTTTGGCAGCCGGATTTATCAAAGAAGTGTATCATCCAGAATGGTTAGCCAACCCAGTTCTTGTACGCAAAAAGAATAATGAATGGAGAATGTGCGTTGATTACACTGATCTCAACAAACACTGCCCTAAGGACCCCTTTGGCTTACCTCGCATAGACGAGGTCGTAGATTCAACGGCCGGTTGCGAGCTGCTTTCCTTTCTCGATTGCTACTCTGGTTATCACCAGATCGCTCTCAAAAAGGACGACCAGATCAAGACATCTTTCATCACGCCTTTCGGTGCCTACTGCTACACGACTATGTCGTTCGGGCTCAAAAACGCCGGTGCTACCTACCAACGCGCTATACAGGCCTGCCTCAACGACGAGATAAAAGGCGGCCTCGTCGAGGCTTACGTCGACGATGTAGTTGTCAAAACCAAGGAAGCACATACCCTTGTTGACAATCTGGAACGCACCTTCGCAGCCCTTAATACGTTCCAATGGAAATTAAACCCAAAGAAGTGCATCTTTGGTGTCCCTTCTGGCATACTGCTCGGCAACGTCGTCAGTTACGACGGCATACGCCCTAACCCGGAGAAAGTCAAAGCTGTCTTAGACATGAAGCCCCCAAAAAAGGTGAAGGATGTCCAGAAGCTCACCGGCTGCATGGCTGCTCTAAACCATTTCATATCAAGATTAGGAGAAAAAGGACTACCGTTCTTCAAACTGCTCAAATCGTCCGAGAAGTTCGAGTGGTCGGAGGAAGCAGACGCTGCCTTCACGCAGTTGAAACAATACCTCACGTCACCTCCGGTACTTACTGCTCCCAGAGAAGACGAAACTCTCTTACTTTACATTGCGGCAACTGATCGGGTGGTTTCCACTACAATGGTGGTCGAGCGCGACGAGCCGGGCCACGCCTACAAGGTACAGTGGCCAATCTATTTCATTAGTGAGGTACTCAACGAATCCAAGACCAGGTACCCACAGATTCAGAAACTGCTCTACACCATACTGATAACATCCCGAAAGTTGAGACATTACTTCGACGGATATCGTGTGGTGGTCATGACCGAGTATCCTTTGGGGGACATCATTCGCAATAAGGATGCGAACGGGCGCATCGTCAAATGGGCAATGGAGCTATGCCCCTTTTCCTTGGAATTTGCAAGCCGTACTACAATCAAGTCTCAGGCACTCATCGATTTCATCGTCGAGTGGACAGACTTAAGCACGCCTGCCTCTCCGGGATCCGACGAATATTGGACGATGTACTTCGACGGTTCTCTCAACATTGACGGTGCGGGAGCAGGAGTTCTTTTCGTATCACCATCCAAGGAGCAGCTCCGGTACGTCCTCAGGATTTATTTCCCAGCATCTAATAATGCCGCCGAGTATGAAGCATGCCTGCATGGTCTACGTATTGCGGTTGAGCTTGGAGTTAAACGTCTCTATGTTTATGGAGATTCGGCTCTGGTCATCAACCAACTCAACAAGGACTGGGACACGGCCAGTGAAAAGATGGACGCATATTGCAAATCGATAAGAAAGCTGGAAGGCAGGTTCTATGGCATCGAGTACATACACGTGGTCTGGGACAAGAACCAGGCAGCGGATGCGTTGTCAAAGTTAGGATCATCCCGAGCCAAAATCCCACATGGCGTATTCGTCCAAGACCTACTCACGCCTTCCATTGAAGACGAGGATTCAACGACCGACAAAGTTTCAGACCAGCAATTAGTGGCTACGGTTCCGGCGCCGAGCACAACCGAGCCGCTTCCGACCACTCATGTGCCGGATTGGAGAACACCTTTCATCAAGTACTTAACAGACGGTAGCGGTTATATCGATCGAACAGAAAATGAACGCCTGATGCGTCGTAGTAAGCAGTATCTGCTCGTTGATGGCAAGTTATGGCGCAAAAACGCTAAGGAGGAAATCTTGATGAAGTGTATAACCCAGGAGGAAGGCAAGCATCTCCTAGACCAAATCCACTCTGGCTCCTGCGGCAACCACGCGGCCTCAAGAACACTGGTCGGTAAGGCTTTCCGAGCAGGGTTCTATTGGCCGTCAGCAGTGGCCGACGCAGAGAAGCTAGTCCGCCGCTGTGAAGGTTGTCAGTTCTTCTCCAAGAGAATCCATGTACCAGCACATGAGATCCAGACGATTCCAGCCTCTTGGCCCTTCGCATGCTGGGGACTGGACATGATCGGGCCTTTCAAACCAGCTCCTAGGAAATTTACATGCGTCTTCGTGCTAATTGATAAGTTTTCTAAGTGGATAGAATACATGCCTCTGGTACAGGCATCCTCAGAGAAAGCTATCACATTCCTCGACCAGGTCATCCACCGTTTCGGCGTGCCCAACAGCATCATTACTGATCTGGGTACTCAGTTCACCGGGAATGCTTTTTGGGACTTCTGCGATGAAAGGAGCATAGTTGTAAAATACGTCTCGGTGGCGCATCCTAGAGCTAATGGACAAGTCGAGCGGGCAAATGGCATGATCTTGGATGCATTGAAGAAGAGGATGTACAGAGAAAACGATAAAGCTCCTGGAAGATGGCTCAAGGAGTTACCAGCCGTTGTCTGGGGCCTCCGAACTCAGCCCAGTCGTAACACCGGCGTCTCACCATACTTTATGGTTTACGGCGCTGAGGCAGTTCTCCCACCAGATATAACTTTCAGATCAGCATGGGTAGAGAACTTCGACGAAGGCAAGGTCGACGAAGTACGGGAGCTAGAAGTCAACAGTGTAGAAGAGAAAAGGCTTGATTCTTGCGTACGCACGGCCAAATACCTTGCTGTTTTGCGCAGGTACTACAACAAGAACGTTAAAGAGCGTTTCTTCGTGGTCGGGGACTTAGTCCTGAAATGGAAGACGAACTAGGCTGGTGTCCACAAACTCGCAACCCCATGGGAGGGACCCTTCATGGTCAAGGAAGTCACACGTCCAACGTCTTACAGGTTAGCTCATCTAGACAGCACGGACGTACCGAACTCATGGCACATCAACAAGCTTAGACGCTTCTATGCTTAACTACTGAGATATGTACTCTACTTGTATTTTCGATTTACTTTACTAAAGCAACTATGATTTCTCCGACCACTCTAATGTGTCACTCCGAATTTTATGGTTATTCTAACTAAAACCAGTACAAGCCGACCACCACTCCTTCTACGGTTTTCGGAGCAGGCCCTGTCTCCGGTTCCGCCCAACACGTGCACGGGATCTGCTCTCTACGTTGCGGGTGATCGGCAGGTCCCCCCTGATTTGACTTGTCTGCGTCCATGTGTGCACAGGTCATAATACCTCACACTCCGACCACATGCCAGACTAGGGCCGCACAAACTTTTCAGGATGACGTGTCGAGCAAAACGGTACAACTAAACAGAACGTTAACACGTTCCCACTTAGTTACACCAACAAAAAATCTCAAGCTTATAGTGCGTTTTGCATAAAACAAACAAGCTTCTAATGATATACAGTTACGTTATTACAAGCTTGCCTGAAAAGGCTCAAGTTTACAATAACACAACTATGTCCTCCTTCTACAGCCTTAAGCCTATTACATTGGCTGGTCAGGGCGCATGGCATTTAGTGCTCGCCACCTCTGATACCCTACTCGAGTCTCCGGGACTCTAGAGCTAGTCAAGCTGAAGGGGATGGCCCCGCCGGTGCCTGGCTGGTCGAGACCGCAGGCTTCGTTGGTTGGCTTGCAGCTGACGGCATTTCCAGCTGGCTTGTTGATGGCATACCCTACACAGGTGCTGTCCCACCTCCGCACAGGTTAATATCGCCAATTATCTTTGACGACAAGTCCAGCTGGGCCGTCCGAAGCTCTTCGGCCTTGTCTGGGTCTATCTCCTTCGGGTACCCAGCCTCCAAGCGTTTGAGATCGATCAGGGGGTAGTGAGCACGCACCATGCTTAGCACATGGGCGCCCATGTACTCACCCGCCTCCTTCACGAAGTCTTGGAACCATCCCCATGCTTGCTTGCATCTCTCGACCAGTCCGAGCTGAGGCGTCCTTAGCTCTTGCTCTGTGAGCGCCGGGTCAATAAGGTCGAGGACGGGCACAATGCCAGTTGCCATTTCTTGGCACCGCTTGCTCCACGTGTCCCACTCCTCGGTGGCCTTAAGGCATTGTGCTTTCCAGTCGTCACGCTCCTTGATCACGGTTTCAAGGTGCCTCTTGGCATTGGCTTTCAAAACTGAAAACAGTACAAGACATCAAACATGATGACACGACAAGGCAATGTGGGCAATTGAATGAGAAAGGTGGTCTGGAGTGCTTACTTTTCAGGTCGTCCTTCATTCTATTAGTGTGGTCTTGGAGTTCTGACTGGCGGCGTGCCAGTTTCTCGTTGTCCTCCTTCAGGCGACCACATTCTGCAAGCGCACGGCTGTTCTCCCCCTGGAGGCGGGTCACTTCAGCTTCTAAACCTGCATTACAGCTATTACTGTCAAGAACAAAATAACACAAGTTCCGCACTTGCTATGATACGGTGAACACTTACCTATTTTCTCCTGCTCTTTGTTTTCGAGCTGGCCGACCAGGTTTTGGTTCTGTGCTTTTTGGTCTGTCCTCTCCTGGTCGGCGACTTCAAGTTGGCGCCGTAGGCGTTCTACTTCAACCGTCAGCTTCTTATTGGTCATCATGGTTCCTTCTATCTGGTCGAAGCACCTTTTTCGGTATCTTGCAGTTTTCATCAAGTCCTGCACACAGACAAGCTACGTCAGATAGTTCGACTACACAACAGGGTCAAGGACTAAAGCCAAATATACCTGGACTTCAGTCACCAGACGCTTGGCCACCCGTTCGACTCTTAAGGTCTCTTCGACCTCTGGGATTTCCTCGTGCATGACCCATTCGTTGTTCCGATAGCGCGACACATATACATGTTGTCGCCTATCTTGGGGACGGCCCAGGACTTCTTCCACTTCATCCTCTTCAGCCTCCTGTTCGGGAGGCAGCACTGGTCTGGAGTTCGCAGACTCCACGACCACCAGGGCTTTCCCACGAGCCGTCGCGTCGGAAACCATGTCTCGGGCAACTTCTGGCTGCTGCCCCTCGGCTAGATCCAGCTCCCTTGGCGCCGTGGTATCCGCCTCATCAGGGTTCGTGCTTGGAGCACTTGTATTCTGCTCGGGGACTGGCGTCTGGTCGTCCACCTGCTGAGGCCCAGGCGGAGTCCCTGCCATGGGCTCCTCCGCGGCTGGTTGCTGAGCATTTTGTCCAGCTGTTGTTGGTAAGGACGTTTCGCACCCAGCTAGCTGGTCGGGGCTTTCGGTGGACGCCGATCTAATACATTCAGAGACAAATTCAGAAGATAATAGCATCCAATGCAAAATGCAAAGCTTACACCAAAAGTATAGATACTTACAGTTTTGACTTGCGGAAGGATGTGAGGAAGGAACGTCTCCTCGACCGCCCCTGCTCCGCTTGCTCGGCAGTTTCCACCGGGACTTGTTCAACCTCCGGTACGGGCGTCGGAGTATGATGCAGCATGTTCTCTTTGTCTGTGCTCTGTGTTGCAGTGGTCGGTGCTGTGACCACTGCTGGCACAGAGAAGCCACCCTGCTCTGACAGTCCCACCTGCTTTCTCCTCTTTCGGGGGACGAGCCGGAAGATGTCCGCATCCTTTGCTTCGTCGTCCGACGGGGGGAAGATGGCTTGGCGTCGTTTGCTGGCAGCCGGACGCTTGCCAGCGGCTCTGGTCGAGGCGTCCTCTACGGTCTCGAGTACCACCCAGTGAACGTCGTCGGTCCTGGCGCTGGTCTGGGTGGCTGGCCCAGTAGCTTGTGGCCATTCTACACCAGGGGGAGGCGACACAAACACTCCTGCCCGGTCATGGCCATTACACTAAGACACAAAATGAAGGAAAATACAATTATTTTCTTGATGCAACATGACTCTACAGTTAAAAGGAGGCGTCATTTACCTTTGGGGGAGGGCGAGCCAGCTTGAAGGCGTGTTCGATGGCGTTCAGTGCAACATAATTGGGATCGGCCAGGTTGAACAGCTCTCCAATCCTGGCCTTGATTTCCATCTTATCGAGCGGCTCCTTCCTGGTCCTCGTCGGATCAGCGCCTCCTTGGTACTCGAAGCCGGGGTGAATCCTTTTCTGGCAGGGCTGAATTCTTCGGCTGATGAAGTTGCCGACAACGCTCGGGCCATCAAGCCTTCCCCACGGGATCATCCCGAGCAGTTCGGCGATCTGCTCCAAGTTCTCGGGCCTCTCCGACCAGCTGCTTTTCTTCTCTGGAATCAGTCCCACATCGCACAGAGTGATGGTGTTCGGCTCTTCATGGATGTAGAACCACTTCTTGTACCACTCGTCCAATGAGGTGTTCCAGGGGTAGTGCAGGTATTGAGCCTTCATGCCGTCACGCAGGTTCAGGTAAACGCCTCCCGCGATCTTCGAGCCACCGCTTCCTTTCTTTCGAAGACAGAATAGGTGGCGAAAGAGGTCGAAATGGGGCTGGAAGCCACCATAAGCCTCGCAGAGATGGATAAAGGTGGAAACAAGAAGAATCGAGTTGGGATGCAGATTGCAAATCCCAATCTCGTAGTACAAGCAGAGACCCTGAAGGAAAGGGTGCACTGGAATCCCAAAACCCCGTTTGAAGAAATCTTCAAAGACCACAATCTCACCTGGTTGTGGATCGGGGAAGCTTTCTCCTTCTGGTGCACGCCATCCCGCAAGTGCCTTGTTGTGGAGCACTCCCATGGCGACGAGGTCCTCGATGGTCTGCTCGTTGCTCCGCGACTTCCACCATTCTTTCGCCATGACCCTGCCTTTCTTCTGGGCGTCTCTCTTCGCCATTAGTTCGTCCTTACTAAGTGGGTGGATGCGGGAGACCGTGGGGATTGGTGATGATTTTTGGGGGAATAGGGTTTGGCAGGAGGAAGAAGAAGGTTGCGGCGGTGGATGACAATGGGGAATGGTATGAGTAACTTACCAGATCTTCATTATATAAAACAAAGAGCACCGTCGCTTCGTCCGCCCGAGAATATTGGGAGTCGTGCGCACGCGCCGCAGACGGTTGTTCACACAACCTCAAAATCTGCGCCAATAAACGCGCTCCTTCGTTAACAGTGTACGCGCCTCTTCGTTGATGGTGTAAGGGGGCCCACACTGACACACCTCAATACAGGTGTCAACCGACTGTTAGCAAAAAAAAGGGAGGCGTCATTTACAATAAAAAAAAAAGAGAAGAAGACGGAATGACGTACTATACCTATTTACTTTTTTGACCAGACGTGTCAGACTGGCCTTGGCAGAGAATAGAGAAAAGTACACAAAATAATAGTACAAGCAGCGCAAGTGATCGTGGATTTGCCTTGACCACTACTGTGCTTGGATACTACCCAGACCACTAATGTGCTCGGGGACTGCACAGACCACTACTGTGCTTGGACACTGCCCAGACCACTTTTGTGCTCGGGGATCGCTCCGACCACGGCCGTGCTCGGGGACTGCCCCGACCACTGCTTGCATAATGGTTCTCCTTGGCTACATGTGATCTGTACTCACATACAGTTAAGATACTTTTCTTTAGACCTCGCTACAAGGCTCATATTTCGCCTTCCAGCAAGCTCGGGGACTACGTCGGTACGATGCACCTGCCGGTGTATTTTGTTTTGCCTGTACGGTAATTGGATTCTTAACCTCAGCGGAATTTCTTTTTTAGACCCTGGCACCACGTACCTGCGTCACCTACTACCAGGCTCGGGGACTAAGTGGGCACACTTCACCTTGCGGTGAATGTGTTTGTTTAAATCGACCCCTGTGTTTTGAATGATTATGAGGATTATTAGTATGCTCGGGGACTACCCCGACCACTGCTTGAATAATGGTTCTCCTTGGCTACATGTGATTTGTACTCGCATATAGTTAAGAGACTTTTCTTTTAGACCTTGCTACAAGGCTCATACTTTGCCTTCCAGCAAGCTCGGGGACTAAGTGGGCACACTTCACCTTACGGTGAATGTGTTTGTTTTTCGACCCCTACGCTTCTGATGTTTAAGGATGCTATACTTCAAGACCACTTACATTTCTTTTCAGAAATACAAGTGGGCACACTTCTCAGGACAGAAATCTTTTTCTTTTTTTCTTAAGAGCACCATACATTCTTCGGACAACCTACTTCTCCGGTGATGACGGTGGTCAGAGGCGTCAAGAATTCAAGCCTCGCTTGTCGGAGAAGGTTCAAATGGCGTGTCGCAGCATAATACATGATGCTCGGGGACTAGCTGTGGGGGTATTAACCCCTATACCCTTACGGCTAAGCTTGGGCTAGCCCGGATCGATGGGTTCAGTCCACCCGAAAGATGACGTGCGGCCCAGTTAACCTGATCGGAGTCCCGCACAAGGAATCAGGACGGATTTGGCGACCAAGCAGGATCCTGGTCGGTTAGAATAGGAATCCTTATCCGGCCAGATATGGCAATTGTAACTGACTAGGATTAGTTTCCAGATCTGTAACCTTGCCCCCCGGACTATATAAGGCGGGCAGGGGACCCCTCTAAAAAATATCTCTCATTGACATACAGCAATACAAATCAGACGCAGGACGTAGGTATTACGCCTTCTTGGCGGCCGAACCTGGATAAAACCTCGTGTCTGTCTTGCGTCACCGTCTTGTTTGGGGCTTGCGCATCTGTCTACCGATAATCTACTACCTTGGGCATACCCCTAGGTAGACTACCGACCATATTTCGTCGACAACCGGTGGCGAGGCAACCTTAGGATTAGCACCGAGTTAACCTCCTACCAAATCTTCTTCCTTTACACTATGTTGTAACCCCCCAGATTTTGGGTGCTCTTGAGTATAAGGATCATCATCAGCTGGACATAGGGACTGAATTGGCCTGAACTAGGATAAACCGTTGCGTCTTCTCTGCGTGATTCTTGTGTTCCTGAGTACACCCGAGCCACCGGAGACCCCGTACTCTGACACCGACTCAAACAGCATGCTTGTCGTGGTTTCGACCCCACGACACCCATCTTATGTTGGTTGTGCGGCACCCGATTGCAGGTTAGGCGTGTGATGCCTATTAGTGCATGAACCTTCAAGTGGGTGAATCGCTACAACGAGGACATAGCTTGCTGACAAGCAAGTGAACCTCGGGAATAAATCATTGTGTCATCATTGTCTCCGGGATTCTCATTGTGATTGATTGTATATCTCTTGCCATGGCAGTATAAACCTCACTATCTCTCTTGTATTTACTTTCTTAGTGTAGCTAAGCTCTTTAGTGTAACTAGTTTTGAGAACTAGCTTGTGTCTTGTTAGTTTGATTAGTGAGGCTCTTTAGTTAGACTTTGAGAGCTCACTAACTTAGAGACTAGTGACTTAGCCATTGTGTGTTAGATATCATAATCACTAGAATTGTGGATATGTGACTTGTATTTTTAGTAGGTTAACGTAACACTCGCTTCGCTTCATATTTATCTAACCACTTGGCTTAAGTGTTGTAGAAATTTTTATAGGCTATTCACCCCCGCTAGCTATTAGAACCTTTCAAAAATGTACACAGATAATTTGCCAGTCCAGCCAAACGGCCAGCTTATTCTGACAGTAGAATCTCCAGATCGTGTGAATAATAGAGTAGTTGTATGGACCACAAGATGTATACGCGAAGTTATGGTACTTGTAAACTTCTGCTATGATGTTTAATGTTAAACTAAGTTTGTGGTTGTTAAACTAAGTTTGTGTTGAACGAAGAAGTGATGTAACTTAACTACTTTTCTGTAAGGACCTATTCGAGCTATGTGATATCCTCTTATGCAATAGATTATCAGTGTTATGTGCATGGTGGATAGCACAGATGATTACGTAGATGACCAAATTAATTATATTAATCGAGTGCAGCCAATGGATAACAGTTTGATAGATGGTAGAATCACTTTGTGAGACCATTTGGTTAGTAGATTGGACTCTAGTTCATAAAGAAACATATGCTTTTAAAATCGTATAAATATAAAAATATCCTTAAAAATTTCATACTTTTTTGTGGATGAAGAACAACTTAAATACAACCCATTTTAGTTTTTTGCACTAAAAAGGATTATAATTGAAAAAAATACAATTACTATCATAGAAGAGAGGCAAAGAAACAAAAGAGAACCATTGCAAAACCATGGTATGGCTATTTCAAGTGCCAACGAAGAAAGAGGAAATCATTTTGAGGAGAAATAAAAATGATTCATTTGCCCTAGCTACGTTTGGCACTGATTCTTGAGAGAAGCTAAAACTATTTGTTTATCCAAATGCGCCTTAGTATGATGGATTGGAGGATTCTCATAGCCAAGGCTCGCCTCAAAGATGTTAGCAAGCTCTTTTCATATGTTTTGCTCCTATATATGACCACCTCCATGTTATTTTGAATGTTTTTAACGTTTTTATTTTGCCTGTGTTTGTAAAAACATTGTGCGCCATTATCAAAAGTTACAGAAATATATTACTGTCCCTGATTGAAACAACAAGATTTAGGGCCAGTTTGACAGAGCTCCCATAGCAGATTCCAGGCTGAATCCAGGAGAGGCTCAGCCAAACATGTTTTTATTGAGAAGTGATTCTTTGTTAATTATATGGAGTGATTTTCTGAAATGAACTAAGGGAGCGGGGAGCTCAAAAAATTAGCTTCTCCTGATTTACTTCACGCATAGAATCACTACACGCATAAAGTTTATCCAAGAGAATCATAGTGAATCAATTTCAGTCAAAGAATCACTTCTCACAGATAATCAGCTTCCATAGAGAACCTAAAGGAGGAAGAGAGCTCTACCAAACTAACCCTTAGATTTTGCCAATCCAATTGGTGGAATTTTCCCTTCTTCATATGGTTTATATTAAAGATTATAAATTTTCATATGAATCTGGATGGTTATATATGAATCTGGATGTACATAAAGATTATAACTTCACAAGCTTTTTATTTGGGACCATCTTAACGCGATACTTCAATTTTTTTTGCTTCGAGATGGCTTCAAATGATATTGCCCCAAATTGTTCATTTCTTATCGAGCACTACAATCTCATAAACCTTTTTATCCATTAAATAAACTTCACAAGGGCAAAATTCTCAAAGCGAAAGAAAAATAGATGGATTGAGCGACCCGACATAAACGTGGATTTAGCCATCTCTCTACTATCTACTAGCTAGTCCTCAGTGTAGAGCAAAACATGAACTTAGCTTCAAACCATCAATAAGATTAGGGGTGTTCGGCTGCGGCCACAGTGGCTACAACTACAATAACATGTGAGGAGAGAAAAAGGCACTACAACCATAGTTGCTGCTACAACTTTTTTCTCATTTTGCTACAGCTGCAGCTGCTGCGGATGCAGCCAAACACTCCCATTGACTCGAACAATATTGGTTCTGATGAAAGTGAAGGACACGAGCTCTTTGGGTATCTCGAATGCGAGTTCGAGGGTGTGCTTGAGAAACACAAAAGTTTTACGTGACCCGTCGCGCGGACGCAGACGGTGTGACCCTCTCCCTCTCCCACGCCACGCGCCCCGCCAAGAGGAAGATGATGACATCAGCGTTAGGTTAGGGTTCTGGCGGGGTTAGGGAAACTCAACCCCAGTGGCTCTAGAAGGAGGTTCGGAGGGAGGCGGCCGCGACACGACGGTGGTGGCGGGTTGAAGGACGGCGAGCGAGGCGGCGGGGGACAACTAGTTGGGCGGGTTTGGTGGCGGGGGGCGTCGCGGCTGTGGTTAGGATGCGCAGGAGTGGGTTGAGGGTGGCACGGCGTGGCGGCTCGCTGCCGGCCGCTAGTGGTAGGGGCGGGGGCGGGACGAGGACGAGAACGACGGAGCTTGCCGGTGCCCTAGGGTTAGCGGAGGCCGGGCTGAAGAGGCGGGGGCGAGAGGTGGGTGGCGTTGCAGGCGGTGTGACGGCTACTGGCCAGGGCGGAGTGGGGGAGGGAGGGCGCATCTGAAAGTTGAAGACGACGCGGCTTAACTCTGTCCATTGAGAAAACTTATGCTTTTTATTAAGATATACAGCACAGAAAATAAAAGTTCCACCATTTGAATGGTCAGAATAATCTCACCATTTCAATTGGCAATTGGAGTATATTTCTGCTAATTTATCTGGGGCAATTATTTTCAATAAAACAATTAAAGAAAATAAATAAAAATCAAAACAGATTTCCTTGTTTTGGAGGAACTCTGGAGGATGCGTCGGACGGTGACCGCCTGCCGCCTCCTCGCTGTTTGAGTTCTTGGTTCAGTCATTCCTCACGCTCCTCGGCATTCCGCCGAACACCTGTCTAGGCCTACCTCACCACCGCCCCCATGCCGCCGGCCAACCCCACGCCACCCAAATGCCCGAAGACCCTCACGGCAGACCACCTCCACCGCCTAGTTCGGGCCGAACGGGACCCTCGCCGCGCCCTTGCGATTTTTGACGCTGCCACCGCCGCTTCCACTTCTGCGCCAGACCTCATCACCCCGTCTCCGGCCACCGTCTCTCTCCTTACCTCTCGCCTCGCCTCCGCCGGCCACCTCCCCCTCGCCACCTCCCTCCTCTCCCGCTCACGCGGGGTCTTCCCCTCCGTTGCCGCCCTCGAGCCTCCCTTCCTCGGCCTCCTCCGCGCCTTCTCCCGCACGCACCGCCCGCTTGCCGCCCTCCACCTCTTCCGCTCCGCCCCCTCCGACCTCGCGCTCCCCCACTCTGCTCGCTCCTACAACGCCGTCCTCGCCGCTCTCGTCGCGCACTCGCACCTCCCCCTGGCCCGCTCCCTACTCGCCGACATGCGCGCCGCCGGATTCGCCCCCACCACTGCCACCTACAACGTCCTCCTCAAGGCCCACTGCTCCGACGCCACCGCTCACATCAAAGACGCTCTTCGCCTTTTCCGGAACATCCCCAAACCCGACGTCTGCTCCTACAACACCATCATCGACGGGCTCTGCCGCCGTGGCCGCCTGGCCGAGGCCCTCGAGATGTTCTCCGAGATGGTTGGGAAATGCATTGCACCTACTGTTGTTACTTATACCACTGTTATCCATTGGCTCGCAAGGGAGGGTTGCTTTGATGATGCGTTAAAGATATTTGATGAAATGGGGAGGAGAGGGGTCTCGCCTAATCTGGTCACTTATAGTTCGCTGATTGATGGACTGTGCAAGGGTGGACGTGCCGCATCAGCGTTAGAATTGATGGATAGGATGATCAAGGAGAAGAAGCTGCCAAATACGATCACATATAGCTCAGTGATTGATGGACTCTGTAAGGAGCACTTGCTGAGTGAGGCAATGGAGGTCTTGGACCGGATGCGTCTACAGGGGCGGAAGCCTGATGCTGGGTTGTTTGGGAAGCTAATTGTTGGGCTATGTGATGCAGGAAGGGCTGTGGAGGCTGCAAATTACCTGGATGAGATGGTTCTTGTAACACCCCGGTGTTTATCACCAGTTAAGCAATGGGTTTGAGTTCAAACATGACCGATCAAGTGGTGTTGAAGATGTCAAAGTCAAATGTATGAAATTGAGTTCAGCTATAATTTGGATAAAACACCTTGTTTACATGATAACCCTTTTCAAGATATATGTGTGAGTGATGTTAATGAAGCTTGTTTCATGTATCTCACATCACTCTCTATCTATAGTGATCACTGGAAAAGTTTCATGACATTTGGAATCAAAAAGTCACATAAAATGATAAGTTATATCCTTGTTGGAATGGCTTTACTAAGTGTTGAAATTGCACTATTAAGTGAATGGAGATATAAGTCATTAGCCAAACCTTGCAACCTTGCTAAAAAGACTCTAATTAAACTCTACAACCAAAGTTGTGAAAGGTTCATGTTGAGCAAATGTCCAGAAAATGTTTCTAAGTGTGGGAATAGCTAAAATTGTCTTTTTCATGATAGGATTTTGACCTATGTTGACCAACTGTTTGGAGTGCTTGCATGGTGGTGGGCCCTAAATACAAGTTGGAGTTCATATTATGTAGAACAAATTTTGTTTAAGGATCAAGAGCTAAATTAGTGCCTAGCTTAGTAAAATGCCGCTCACAATATCAAATCCATTGCTGTTTTCTGGGTTCGAAAATCGGCTAAGTCTGGATGACTGAATTTTCGTATTTCAGTTTTCGTGTACCTATCTTTAGCGAATTATTGTTTGAAAACCGTTGAGAATTAGATGAGACTCCTTTAATAAATATCGTAGTACACACTTAGCTCTAAGAAACAGTGCAATCGGTTGATCAAATAATTGATTAGCTGGAGAGTTATGGAGGGGAGAAAATCGAGTTTCAGTCGGTCTGAAACTGAACTGCTGAATTCAGTTTGGGGTGTCCTCCTTCGGACCTTCGTATATTCCAATACAGTCTGAGTTAGCTCTCGATTCTTAAAGCAATATTGTTCACCTCGCAAAGACCTACAACTTTGCCTCTTGCTCCGTTATCAAATGACCACTGGATCAGGAGATAGAGGATGGTAAAGTTAGACTTTCAGTCGTAATTTCGCAGTGGTATTGGCTTGCTGTGCTTGCACACGTTCATGGCAGACCGGCCGCAGGCGCGCAACACCGCGTGGCGTCCTTGCTCTCTTGCATGTCTGCCACCGCACCGATCGGATGTGAACAGGCCGAGCCCGAGCGCTCGCCTCCCTCCTCTCCATTCTACTCGCTTTCTCTCCCTCAGCTCGGTCTCCTTCTCCTGTCCGTTTCGCTCGCCATGACCGGGAGCTCACGGCTGCCATCGCTCCCTCCTCCAACCTCTCCACCTCTCCATCCCGTGACGGCCACGCTGCTCCTCCTCCGCTGTCCATCGCTGGAGCGCCGCTGCTCACCGCTATGGCCGCCCGCCTCCAGCCGCCAGTGCCGTCCGCCAGTGCCGTCCTACTGCTCGGCTGCTACGCCACTGCTGCTGCCTACAGCTTGGGCCGGCCAGGGCTAGGCGTGGCCATAGCTGGCCGCGGCTAGGCCAGGCAGCCCTCCTCCGCTGTCGCCGGCATGGCATCCTCTGGCCGAAATCGCCGTCCCCGACGAGCTCCCCTGCTGTGTTCTACGACCAGGGGCCTCGGGCTCAAATTCGACGAAGGTCAAGGGCCTAACTGCATTGTCATTGACTCAAGTGAATAGTACCTCGAGGGACCTATTTGTTTTAAATCGGCTGAAAGTTTAGAAAATCATAGTAATTCATAGGAAATCCGTAAAATAACAAATGAGGACTTTTTGGAATCCTTATAAAATTCTCTATGCACTAGATCTATAATATTACATGTTTTACTTTAAAGTTTTGGCTGTAAAAATATATTTATGCAGCTAGGTTTGTAATGCTAGTGGTATTTGCCTTTTTCATAACTGTAGATCTAGGGCTCCAAATGAAGTGAAATTTTTGTGGCATGCTACTCATGTGATAGTTGATGTGTGGTAAAAATTTCATGAGTATTGGATGAAGTATGAGTGAGTTATTGGTTTATCTTGCTCTCACATGATTTCTTGCTTTAGCGACTTGTCTTTTTCATAGAGGTTGCTATACATACTAAAATGGAGTGAAATTTGTACAGTAGACTATTGAGAGGATATGTGAGCCACAGTAATTTTTGTAGAATTTATTGTATACTTTTGTTATATGTCCATTAAGTCACCTTGTTATCTAAAATAAATTAAGAAATGCATTAAAAGAATTTATTTGGTCATGGACACTAGGTTCTCTGGTGTTCTTTAGTCATGGGTGAAATATTGGTAAAGTTGGTATAGCCCAATTATGTGTTTGCAATATAAGTTAATAATTATTTTCTTGCCGATGTGGTTTATGGACAGATCTGAGAACTTAGCAAAGTTCTTCATGATAATGTGCTTTGTTGTGAAACTTGTTTATACAAAAGTTGTATATAATTCATGTATCTAGCTACTGTTAAAATTTGGTGTCATTTGGCCAAGTAGTTTAAGAGTTACGACTGTTTAAAGTTAGAGTACAGGATTGGTTGCTCTCTGTTTTGTATGAACCAGTTTCTGTAAAGGTATAATTTCGACCTACTTAACTTAGGAATCATGCTGTGATGGTTATATATGAAATGTAGATAATTTCAAAAGATTTCCAAAATGTCTTCTTGCAAGTCATTTGGATTTGTGTAACTACAGTTATGCTTCTCTGAAGTTGCAATCAGTTTTATGTCCATGTCTGGACAGGTCTGAAACATCTACATGTTTGACCTGTTTAACTTTGTAATTAGCTTTTTATGTAAACATCAATCTTGTAGACAATTTCTATGGATTTTCATAAGGTCTTAGATCATCCTTGTGGGATGTTTGTAGCTTAAGTTATGTTTGAAACAAGTGACTGTTTGCTGCTGTCCAAATCTGCTTGTATCTAGAATTGTTTGCTTCTACTTGCTCTTGTTTGTATGATTGCAAATGGTTATCTTGGACACCTAGAGTTAAGGTAGCAGGCCTAAAATGTTTTGCTAAATTGTGAAGTACTTGATCATGTATAGCTAGCTGGTTGTATGACATGCTTATGTGTGTATAGTGTAACATATGCTTGTTTAGTATGCTTGTTGCATTCCTTCATGTGTATTCTTTATGTTCATGCATCTGCATCTATGCATCTCATCCTAGGTACGCTAGGTACAGCACGTGGACGTGGAGCGCATGATGTGGAGACAGACAATGGTGTAATGGTGGGCTGTCCAGAAGATGGAAGAACCCCTGAATGCAAGTGCTAGGACCTGAGATGTCACCAGGACGGTGCAACCTAACTGAACTGACTTGTGTCGGATCCCAGGCAAGCCCCGGAGCATATTAAGCCTCCCATGTTTTTACAAATACATTGAGTATCTTTTATTGTTGATGATGCATTAAGTATAGGAATTGGTTGGAACCAATTGCTGCATTATATATCCTTCCTTGTCCAGATATCGCACTGGAATCCTATTTAAGTTCAGGAACGAGTTAAATGCTTAGCCATGCTTAGTGCGGTAGAAGTCAGGTGATTTCCTGTCACCTACGAGCTTTAGGATGAGGTGGATCACGGTTGGCTATATTTGCTATCGTGGAAAAGAACCATGTGAATAATGAATTAAGACCGGGCGGGGTCTTGTGTAGGTTTGAACATAGTGACTCCGTCTGAGTCGTTTAAGGACCGATACGCTGTACGTCCTCATGTCATGTTGAACGTAGCCTAACACTTAGCTGGCCGGATAAGTCGTTCCGACCGCGAAGCCTAGTAGCTCGATTCAGGCCGGGAACGCGAGCAGTGGCGGCACTCTGGAGGTAGTAAGGATGTGCGGAGAGCCATTGGCATAAGTCCAAGGCGGGTTAGAGTCCCGAACAACCTTGGCAGAGTGGTTCTCTGAGAATGCCGATCTGTTCGGACCCGCGACTCCTGAATTGTACCAAAGATGACTTGTTGCAACCCTGACAGGGGAAGCAGGGTTTGTGTTAGGAATACCCCTCCAGCTGGATAGGAATCGATTCGAATCGCCGTCTCTCCCGGATAGTGAGAACTTGACTGAGCAGCGGCAACGTAGACTCACTAAATTTAATGATATGGTTAAATGATGATGATGATGATGACTATGATAATGAGCCATGAATTACCTGATATGGTTATTATTGTTTGCAACTTAATTAAGTGATTGATTAGTATAGGTGCTAATATAGATGGTAGGTAATGGCTAAAAGTCGCTGCTAGTATAGGCGGATAATGATTATGATTACTCAAGCTTTTATGCAAAAAGGTTGTCAGCTCAGCTCCATCAAATAAAGCCTTGCATAATCCTTGGTGTCACTTTATTTCTGGTTTACGACGGGTAAGTCTGGCTGAGTACATTCGAGTACTCAGGGTTTATCCCACCATGTTGCAGGTGAAGTTCTCGGCCTGTTGAAGATGGTGGATAACCGCCGGTGGGCTCGGTGATTCTATACTTACTTCTCATCTATATGCTTTTATCGGATGATGTCACTTATGCTAGCAATATATTTGGAACTTATATTAATGTAATCATTGGAAAGCTGTGTTGTTTTCACTAAGCGGTTTTAAAACCAAAACTTGTACTATTATTTGTGAATCCATTTGTAATATTATTTTCCGCTGCAACCCTGTGTATGTGATGTGTATTTGCTTAATCCCGCGATCTTGGTTGTGATGTTGATTTACCGAGGTCTTTCGGGACACTCGGCGGACTACTGGGTTTATATGAGTGAAAGTATGCGCGTGTCAACGTGTTAGCGGGGACAGCCGTACTTGATCTTGTATAAATTGGGCAGTTCTGTTACAGTTCTTGCCGGTATTGAACCAAATCGGGTGACTTGGAGCTTGCATTCCAGGATAAACAATACCATGCTGATAGCATTGTGTGCTAAGGGTGAACTTGGCAGGGCTTTTCAGGTCTACCAGAGCACAAGGACTCGTAGTATTTCTACCGACCCAACCACTTTCCATCTTCTTGTTGAGAGCTTGTCCAAAAAGAACATAGAGAAAGCTGCCCATGTTGTGCTTGACATGCTGTCAGAGAGATGCATCCCTGAGAGGGAGACATGGGATGTTATTATCAGTGGGTACTGGAGTAAGAAGAAGGTGAGGCAAGAAGCCGAGGAAATCTGGGACCGGCTAACTGTTAGTTGATTTGAGAAATTTGGCTCTATGCTTGTGCTATTACCTGGTGTCGCCTAGAGCAAGCAAACATCTTGGCAAGCTTACTCGTCAGGTATGATGTGATTATATCTCCCATGTCCCTTCTGTATACTACAGACCTGCTTTCATAGAGTATTGTTGTGCTTTGCAGTGGATTGTTTGATGTGGATGTGGCGAGAGGCTTTCCATTGCGAGAAAAGAAACGAAAGAAAGCCCCCTAAATCAAAGACCCAGAAGTAGGAACTTAATGTTCATGTTTGTAAGTAGAGGATACAGCTTAGCTTGTAGCTCAAACTATTGCATACCAAGAGTAGTTAGATGTAACTATTGAAACATTTGTGCTAGCAATATTGAGAACTTGAGATTTATAATTCACCAAGTAAAATAGAGTTAAGTTCTTGTTTGCTGTATGTGGTGGTTATGTTCCTTTGATGGATAGTTGAATCTTGTGCTTGGTGTTATTGGACAATGGAATAGAAGACATAAATGCTGTGTTGGCGTGGTGCTACTTCTCTATTATTGCCATCTTATTCATAACTAGAAATGATAAAATATCTTTGTTCTTTACATATGCTCTAGTTTTGCTTTCTAACAAAGGAAGAAAATATTGTATAGATAAAACACAAAGAAAAAAAACATAATTGGTGTTTGTACTGGAAACAATTATAGTTTTGTTCAGGATCCAGACTAGATGTTGCAAAATATTATTGCAAGAGATAGATGTTGCAATGTTATACATCTCCAACCTACTCAAGGGGCTTACAAGTTACAACTAATTGATTCAGCAGGAACCAGGGCGGACAAAAAATTGAAGACCGTATTATTGTGAAGAGAGTGTGGAGCCAATGCTGTGATGAGTGGTAGGGAAGCTAACAAACAGCATGCTTCCAATGACTCCAATCGCAACTGGCAATGCTGTGAGAAGTTGCTTTGTATCCTCGGATGATGTTGGATAGAAGCAAGACACCACATTTTGGTCAAACAGTGGGATTGCTACAAAAATCATAGCTGAAACAATGGCATGTACAAAGTCTAGAATTCGCATCCTGAATCCTGCTGCTGCAAATGGCTCAAGAGGAGCCCCACCATCAATGACCCACAACCCCCTGAATGTGGCAAACCCATATCGTACCTTCCCTTCCTCATCCCTGAAGCTATCAGTGAAGCTGAGAACAAAGCAGGACAATGCACAGAGCACCACGAGCCCTCCTGTCATCATCCGGTTCATGTCACTGCAGTGGCCTTGTTTTGCCAGGGTGGGAGCCAGGATCTGGAAAGAAAGAACGGTGCCAGAAGGAAGGAGTTTGGCGAGGTGGGCAGTGCTCTGGTATGTTTGGCCTATTGCTTTTTGCATGGGGCTCATGTTGTTTCCATCAGCTCTGTTCGATAAGAGAGGACGTCTCTCACTGTGCTGCAAGTCAGCGTCGAGGTGTGTAGCAGCCATTGTTGCTGGCCTCATTGGTTTTTCACCCAAACAAAGTTCAGCAGATCTTATGTCGGAGATTTGAGTAGAAGATGGTGTTTCTGCGGATGGAAGGGGAATAAGCTGTAGTCGTTTGCTGTTTGTTGCCATTTTAAATGTTCAACAATAACAACAACAATAAAGCCTTTAAGTCCTAAACAAGTTTTTAGTAGTCTAGAATTGAAACCCAACAGAAGCTATCAAAGTTCAGGCACGTGAATAGCTGTTTTCCAAGCACTCCTATCTAAAGCTAAGTCTTTGATATATTTTATCTTTTCAAGTCTTCTTTTATTGCCTCTACCCAAGTCAACTTCGGTGTCTCTCTTCATGTTACTATCCTAGCTTAGGATTTTACTACGCATCGGTGCCTCTGGAAATCTCTGTTGGACATGTCCAAACCATCTCAACTGGTGTTGGACGAGCTTTTCTTCAATTGGTGCTATCCCTAATCTATCACGTATATCATCGTTCCGAACTCGATCCCTTGTTGTATGATCGCAAATCCAACGCAACATACGTATTTCTGCGACACTTATCTGTTGAACATGTTGTCTTTTCGTAGGTCAACATTCTGCACCATACAACATAGCAAGTCTAATCGTCGTCCTATAAAACTTGCCTTTTAACTTTTGTGGTATCCTTTTATCACATAGGACACCATATGCTTGGTGCCACTTCATCTATCATGTTTGATTCTATGGCTAACATTTTCGTTAATATCCCTGTCTCTCTGTAGCGTTGATCCTAAATATCGAAAGGTATTCTTCCTAGGCACTACTTCACCTTCCAAACCACTATCTTCCTCTTCCCGAGTAGCAGTGCTGAAGTCACATCTTATATACTCAGTTTTAGTTCTACTGAATCTAAAATCTTTGGACTCTAAAGTCTCTC
This sequence comes from Miscanthus floridulus, assembly GCF_019320115.1. NCBI lineage: Eukaryota > Viridiplantae > Streptophyta > Magnoliopsida > Poales > Poaceae > Miscanthus > Miscanthus floridulus. The sequence goes on along the minus strand of NC_089584.1, from coordinate 95,919,986 downwards.
GCTGTAACTCTAGTTTTTGATTCACTCAATAAAAATAAAAATAGGATCAAAACTGATACGAGCTGGGAGTTATATTTTTAGGTTTCTGACGAGACAAACTTAGAGAATTTTGGTGCTGCAGTTTCTCTTCTGCGTTCCAGCTGTTTTAAACCACATTTGTGTAACAGCGGGAACAGTAACCAGTAGTGCTTGCTTATGTAAAGCGTGCGGTTACAGTATGGCCGTCGGCAAATTCATAATTATGGCCTATGGCTTTATTTTTCTTGTACGGGGATAATTGGACATGCCACGAACCAGGAGATGGCTTGCTATTGCGACCAAAAGTCGGTGCCCCCGCTGATCTGTAAATTCTTTGACGATAACATGGTGTTATTTGGTACGTTAACAACTACCCCAACCCAACGTTTGTTTGTTGTTTTCTCTAAAGAGCTAAGTTGTGAAACTGATTGGATAAAAGGAAGGAAGTACTCTCTCCGTCCCAAAATAAATGTATATTTCACTTATTGAAGAATCAAACTCTTTCCAGGTTTGATCAAGTATAGACAAAATAATATCAACATTTGTAGTTTTAAATAAGTTTATTATAAAAATATATTCTATAACCTCTAATGATACTCATTACACATTATAGATATTAGTATATTTTTATATGTATTTGCTCAATTTTGAAAAGTTTGACCGTTTGATAAGGAAGATGTGTGTTTATTTTAGGATGGAGGAAATAGCTAGCCTGCTATAAAAAGATTAAAAAGGGCACCACGGAAGCTGAGACAGAGCTCAACATTTATGGGCCGATCTGTTGATCTAAAGCCCAAGCCAAGGCCATGTGGCCATCTACTGACCATCTGAACATATAACTTTTCCTTTTAGCAAATGATTAGAGATTTCATTAGCTGGGTTACACGATGCAGATAAAACAGGGGATGAGCTGGACGGTGGCCAAAACCTCCTAGCTGTTTTATTTTTCCTTCATATATGTGGTCTCATGTCTGGAACTCAGTCTCTAGCGTGAGCGGGGTCAAATAGTCATCTGAACATAACTGATGCAAAGAGCATGTCACCTTGTCTTTGACAAGCTCCAGAAGAATAATGCAGGTAAGCATTTGCTTCCATCCTCCATGAAAAAAAAGACAAAGATCATATGCTTGCATGCATGTCTTGTGCATGGGACCATAAAGATCATGGGCACAATCCACTTTAGTCTCCGACAAGTAAAATGCTTTTCTTAAGACAAAAACCTCCTGCAGTGGCCCCAGCTGCTCATCCCAGCATCTTTGCTGACGGCACCAAAGATACCATCAGTCCACAACACTGCGGCAGCACTCGATCACCAGGAGTCTGGGGGAACATTGTAAAGTCGCCGAGAGATGACAGCGCACGGCTTTGAGAAAAACATTGTTACTTCGCTGAAAAAGTACGGCCGATAAGACAAGCGAATAGTGCCTCATGATCATGTGTGTGCAGCAGTTGTCCTCAGTGTACATATAATTCTATAAAAGAAAGAAATACTATATGCCTAGATCTCCTAGTTAATTTGCCAACTCGGGAAAAACATTCATATGAGTTTTTAGTGGTAGGTTATTCACGAGTGACCATATGTCAAGTTTAACTAGTTCTTTACACTCATTTTATCAGCGGAGTTCAGAGTCCCAACTCCCAAGTACCTCTTTCACACGAAGCACCATCCTTGCGCTCTTTTACAGAAATGATATACAACACGTGTGTTTTAGCACAAAAAAACACATGGATTTTTTATGTACTACGGGACCAGGAACGCAAAGGGGTCGGTCGGCGTACTTGGGCCGGGTGTGGCGTGTGTAACAACCCAAAAATCCATACACCTAAAAATACCAACTACAAAATTTTTCTTAAAAACTCCCATGTAGTGATGAGTGTCATGTATTGAAACCCAACCTAGGAGTTGCATTAGAAGTAACCCAACCTAAGTCGACACATAAGCATAGCATGTCATATGTTGATTATGATTATTTAATTTCTAACAAATAGATGTTGCATACATGTTAACTTAAATTGTGATTTGGATCTTCATTTGCTTTACGTTATGCTTAATAATTCCATTAAAGTAATAAACCATAAAATTATTATTAAACAAAATTCCCTAAAACTCCAATGAATAAGTTACCTCAGTTGTGAATTCAAATTCTAAACTAAATTTGAATTCAAACAAATGGAAGAGATATGAAAAATAAAGAAAGGGAAAGAAGAAGTGGGCCTCGCAGCCAGCCGCTCGGCCCAGCCAGCCCAGCGCGCGCACGCAGGCCCAGCAAGCAGGCCCAGGCTACCACAGCCGCCCGTGCGCCCAGCCCCGCCAGCTGCCGCTGCCACTTGGGCCCGCGCGTCAGCCGCGCGCTGTTCACCCGCGCGCCCCTTTTCCCTTCGCCGCAGTCGCTGCCAGCGGACCCCGCCCGTCAGCCATCCCCTGCTCATCTTCCCCACGCCGCGCCCAACCGTCAGCCGACCGGAGGCCGACAGCGAGGGCAGAGCGGGACAGGGGGTCACGCTCGAGCCATGGCCTTGCCCCCCCCTTGGCGCAGCGCCCACGCCAACTCCGTGCCAACCACCCACGCCCCGCGAAGCCGCTTGATGCTCTCGGCGCAATCCTCAGCCGTCCGCCGTGGAGCTCGAAGCTCCGGCTATAAGAGCCCCAGCCCGGAGCCCTAGCGATCGTCCATCACCCGCCGCCATTTGGTGGCCATACGCTGTGCACCGGAACCAAGAGAGAGGAGGGAGAAGGGGAAGGAAGGAGAGGAAGAAAGCGCCGAAGCCGCCACGGAGGGGGAGGTCGTCGGAGCCGAAGACGTAGCCGGTGTTTCATCACTGATGCGGTTCGGCACGGCACTGCACGGCCACACCGGAGCTGCACGGCCTCGAATCGACACGGCATCACCACCCACTCTTCCATGCCACCCACGGTGAGCTTTTTCCCCCCTTCCGGTCTCTCTCGCCGCCAGACCCTGCTGTTCGGCCATGGCGCTCCACACCGGGAGCGTGAAGGCCAAGGCCGTCTCCGGCCGCTGGGAACACCCGCACCCACGCACACGTCTGTGACCACACTGTGACCACCTCGCTGGAGCCCGTAGCGGACCGCGCGCCTCACCATCGTCACTGTTCACCGTAGCCGCCGGGAAGCCCTACCGGCCGCAGGAGAACCCGAAGCCCCACCTCGAGCTCGGGACGCCCTCGCCACGTCCACATGAAACCGTAGAAGCCCCATCTGCCTAGCACTAGCCACCGGGGAGCCGACGTGCGTGACCTCGCCATCGGCGAGCACTGCCGAGCCGCCGCTCACCATGGCTAGCACCTTGGGGAGCTCTGGTCGCCACCTTGACCCCGCAGACGCAGTCGCCGTGGCCCGGGGAAGCTTTTCCCCACACCAATCGGACACTAGCGCCACCACAGGGGCTCACTGCAAGATCACCGCCGGTAGGAGCACCGCCGTGGGAAAAAATAGGGGAACACCCCCCCTCGCCGGCCACCTGCGCGTGCACCCGGAGTACCTGGACCACGCCTGGGAGGCGAAGGGTGGACTCGGTCCACCATAGACCAGTCTGTGGTCCATGGACCAGCATCACTTGGTCCACCGTAGACCGCAGCCATGGACCACAGCCCAATAAGAGCCTACGGCCGTGACATGGCAGCGTCACAGTGTGCCATGTGTTCGGCCCAGCCTAGACCGACCCAACCCGAAGCCCAACCGGCCTAGTTCGGACCCGGTCCGTATTGACCGTTGATTGGTCAACGCTGACCGTTGACCTAGCCCCACATGTCAGTGACACGGACACCCTGGACCCACACGTCAGATGTTGACATCGTGATGTCGTCACGTGGGACCCACATGTCAGAAGCCAGCACAGCCGAGGTGACATCATGCTGACGTCACGCTGACATCAGCTGCTGACGTCAGCAGACCAGGCCCCACATGTCAGTGACCCTGACTGTTGACCGTTGACCTACTCATCGTTGACCGACGTTGACTTTGACCGGACCCACCTGTCAGTGACCCAGTAGCCTTTGGCCCCACCTATCGGTGAGGACGACGTTGATGATGTCACGCGGACGTCATGCTGACGTCAGCTGGGCCCCACCTGTCAACTCGGAACCATGATGCTGATGTCATGCTGACGTCAGCAAGCCACATGGACCAACCACAGCATGACACGTGTCAGCCCAGGATTAACTTCAGCCTTTTTGCATTTTCAGAAATAGATTAAACTTCGAAAATTCATAACTAATTCATATGACCTCAGAAAAATACGAAAACCAGAACCAAAATTATCTAAAATCAAGCTCTACGCAATGAACCCATGTTTGAGTGCATTTGGCTCTTTTGAATTTTCATTGCTTCTTTGTGCTATTCTATAGACGTCGCTAACGCGACTATATTATGATCGTTTGCAGACTCGGAGGAGAAATAGACAGACAAGGATCGTGAATACCGTGAGGAGTACGGAGACGACTACACTGAAGGTGCCACATCCCACCCAATCTCGTAGCACCTATTACGCATGGCTAACATAGAACTATTATCGCTTTACTTTACTGCTACAGTCATATTATGATAGGACTTGCATGGTAGTATGCTTGCTTGAAAGCCATTACCTTGGCGCAACCTTACCCCGGCATACCCTGCTATTAGGCTAGACACACGCTTACTGCTATACATTACATTATATTACTTATACTTCTACTATGCTTATACTACGTGCGTGGTGGATACTGGTGTTATCTGGACCATGGGAAGAGTGCTGCGTGTGTGACTTGGGTGTGTGGAGGGTGAGGGTGGTGTCGACCAAGTTGGAGTATACGACAAGCCTAGGGCAAAGTCTTGCTATGGGGTGCTACCTGGGCACCCCTGGAAATGGATACCTGTGGTGGGTAAATGGTATATGAGGTGGACCTGGGTGTGAACCTGTGACGGGTGGAGCCCGGGATGGAGGTGCTATGGTGGCACGATAAATGGAAACCCTGATGAAGACATTCTGGCTTGGTCACCCCTTAAGGACTTACTAGTACTCAGATTCATCGGGAAGCCTTACGTACCACTCACCCTATATGGTGCGGGACGGCTGGAACTACTTGGTAGGATATTGCCACTACTGCTAGGTTGATAGCGGACAGTGTAAGGAGGTACGGGGTGCGGAGGATTTCCCCCACACCCTTCCAAGACTTCATGGAGACCTTGTGGACCCGGCTCATGACTCACAGTTTCAGCCACCCCAGACCTGACTTGGGGTGAACCAGGGCTGAATGGTAGAGTGGCATTATCCTAGGCTAGCAAGCGGTCTAAATCAGCCTAGTTGACGACGGTCAGCGAGGAAGGCGGATCTTGTGGTTATGTAAAACCTCTGCAGAGTGTATGATTGATCGATCGATACATGTGCCGACCTATCGGCTATGGACCTTTCCTAGGTTTCGCTTAAACTAGATAGAGAGATGAGTCCTTCTCTTTCTTCCCCCGTGAGAGAGAGTCGGTCAGTAGCCAGGGGCTACGGGCCTTGAGACAGTGCCGAGAGGGAGTTGGCATGTCGACTAAGCGATGGTATGGTTTGGTGATGGTATGGAGATGGTGGTATGTCGGTCCCTAGGATCGAAACCTGGCTCGAAAAAGGGAATGGAGTGGAAGGTGTGTGGGTATGGTGTTAAAACTTGACAAACTATTACTATTTACTTGATATGCTATTGCATAGGAAACCCCAGCCTTATAGGTTCATTTTGCTTATATCCAACTTGCATCCAATTTCCACAAAGCAATGCTCATAGGGTTGGGAGTGGCCAGTACAAATCGTACTGATAAATTTTGGCACACAGGTTCCGCTGAGGAGTATAGCTCCGAGGAGTTTGATGGTTGAGGGGTTCATGCCTACGCTCGAGTTTGGCGATCTTATCTTCAAGCTGTTCTGAATGAATGCTACTTTTGATTCCGCCAATACGGCGATGTAATAAATTATGTAATTCTGCACTATATGTACTCTGATATTATCGTTGTATGGATGTGATATTCGACTAGAATTTAGGTAATATGATCTACAATGATCTTATTACACTTCGACGCTGTGGATTTCCCTTCGTGGAAATTAGGGTCATTTCAGTTGGTATCAGAGCCGTACTTGACCATAGGACGAAACCCTTAAAAATGGACGATAGAATAGGACGTGAATAGCCCTTCTTTCGGTTATATACCGACCCTGCATTTACTTTTATGCAAGGCTTATCTATTAATGACCTGCTAACACCTGTTCCTTAAAACATGCAGATGGCAACGAACGTCGACTGGCCGCCACTAGGACCGCTACCTCTAGACCACGCCAAGCTTACCTTTCGACTTACGTGAGCTCAGGGGTTTTGCACAGACCCTCTACCGAGTTCTAGTCATGTTAGGTGTCCCCGATGAGCTTGTCAAGGTCACCTGCACCGGGAAGCCAGCTGAGGAAGGAGGAGTTGAAGGACTGATTATCACCTCAGTCGAGTTCCCAGCTAGCACTACCTTACCTTCTGTCCCAGCTTTCACTAAGTTGACTATAGAGGACATAGTCGAGGAGGGACTGTGAGCTATCTCACACAAGGCACTTCACAGAGTGATGAGGGACCACTACGAGCACCTGAAGACGACCGAGTTCCGTCTACTTCCCTAGGCCCTCGACCTCAGCCTTACCCCCAGTGAGCAGAGTTTTGTAGCCGGTAGAGTTATCCCTTGCCGAGGAGGATAGATGCCTTCGTGTCTCAGCTATTCACCTACTGGAGCAGGACAGGTACGTGACCCAGTTGGAGCAGAGGAGACATCAGGACCTAGGCCCTTCAGTGGGAGTACCAAGAGCAAGACTCGTAGGGAGCACAGGAGCGAGCTAGTCTACTGGGGACAGTTGCCAAGCTACAGGACAAGCTCAACCGTCGTGAGGAAGTCCACAGAGCCAAGGTCGCTGACTTACAGGATAAAACAGCCGACCTAGGCAACAGGAACTGCTACCTTGACAGCAAGGTCTTGGAGTTGCAGAGTGAGTTGGATGACAAGAAGGCCGAGTTCAACCGCAGAGGAGATAGAGAGAGATCCAAGGGGATTGATATGCTGAAGATCCAATCTCGGAACAAGACCCTGACTCAGGAGCTAGAGGAGTTCAGGAAGAAGGCTGTTCGCAACTAGGGTCACCTGATCGAGGCACTCAGGCAGACCGAGTACCTATAGGACAAGTGTGAGAGGACATGGTAGGCTTGGCAGAAGTCTGATAGGAAGCGCCTCAGGGAGATGAAGGGTATGTGGGATCAGCTACCCAAGGAGGTTCACAGCAAGATGAAGCCTAGGATAGAGGAGTTTGAGTTAGCCCTGACTCGCCTCAACCTAGACGCCTGCCCTACCCTACTTGGAGCGAAGCCTACTGAGGAGCTCGCCGAGGCCTTGAAGTACGTGTCCCGACTTCACAAGTCTGACGAGGAGATCGAGATCGAGAACAGTCGTATCCCAACTATGGTGTACGAGTTAGAGTAGATGACCCTGCATGGTCATGAGTCATGTCAGTAGCTTCCGTAAGTTGTACCCCATGATGTACCCCTTATGAGATGTATTATGAGACAATATGAGTAGAACGATTCTCGCACGTCTTCAAGTGTAGCTACTGGGGATGATGCTATGTAATAAAAACCATGTAATGAATGTTTCGGATCTTATTGCATCTTTATGAATCTTATTGCTTCTTTTGTAATGAGTGTTGGATAGCATAAATGTTTTTCTTTAAATCATCAAAATCATGTAATCATATTGAATTAAAAGCACTTATGGCACAAGCACTAAACTCTCTATGACCCGTGTTGCAGATGCCAAACCACCATTCTAATCGCCTAATGAATCGAGGACGTGTGCCCACCCCTGAACCAGTTGAACCCAATGGGGGACGTGGTGGCAACAACCATGGTCATGGCCATGGCCGTAGACGTGGAGGTATACCCTTCCACCTAGAGAATACTCCACCGCCTGAGGAGAACATTCCACCACCACCACCGAACCTGGCAGAAGTGATGGCACAACAGACCCAGCTTCTTGCAGCTCTTGTTGAAGGAGCAAACCGTCACTAGGGAGGTCAGTAGAATGACTTCCAAAGGAAGCTAGAGGGATTTCTGAAGCTAAGGCCACCTACCTATGATGGCACCGACCCTGACCCGCTTGTAGCCGATGACTGGCTCAAGGAAATGGAGAAGAAGCTTGACCTCACTACTTTCACCGATGATGAGTGTGTTGGAGCTGCCACACACCAGCTCACGGGTGCAGCACGGCCTGGTGGGACAGTTTGAGTGATTCCCATGAGGACCCTACCCACATCTCGTGGGATGAGTTCGCTGAAGCATTCACTGAGTATCACATTCCCAAGGGTATCATGGAGGCCAAAGCCGAGGAGTTCCGCAACATCAAGATGGGAAAGGACTAGGGTGACTGAGTACACTACTCGTTTCACCAACCTTCTGCGCTATGCACCTTCCTATGTTGTGAACTCTGAGAAGGAGAAGCTATACTATTACCGCAAGGGACTTAACCCGCACATCAAGCTAAAGTTTGGCAGTATTGAGAGCAACACATTGCGTGCTCTGGTGGATCGCTGCATCTAGATTGAGAAGGACCGTGCTAAAGCTGGAGAAGAGTATAGGGAGAGGAAGCGTAAGCCTGAGAAGTCTCTCCGTGGTTGTGATCGTAAGAGGTTTCATAGAGATGCACCATCCAGGGAATGCTCTCACCATAACAGGGATGACAACCTTGGATTGAGTAGGGGAAGTGGAGGCTACACCGCCAAATACTCCCGCCCTACTCAGGATCGTTACACCCGGGACCGTTATGCCTAGGATCGCAACACTCAGGACTATTTCAACCGTCCCCACTCAATGAATGAATGCCCAGCACAGAACCGCTCCGCACCAAGCATTGGAAACTAGAAGGCACCCACGTCAACCCCTACAGGTGGTATGCCTTTCACCTGCTTTGCTTGTGGCCAACTAGGTCACAAAGCCGCTGAGTGCCCTCAGAACTCAGCTGCTTAGAAGTCTTAGTTCAAGGGATCAGCTACTCGTGGACGTCTCAACCATCTGGATGCCGAGGAAGCACAAGCTACCCCTGACATGGTGTACGGTATGTTTTTAGTTAATGGCAACACTGCATCAGTTCTATTTGACTCTGGAGCAACTTGTTCTTACATATCATCCAAGTTTGCATGAGAACATGACCTATTTATAACCCCATGTGAAGGGCCTATCATCACCAGCTCACCTTTAGGAGACCTAAAGTGCACCCACATCTGTAAGGGAGTGAGTCTTACCATTGAGGGTCTTATCTTTAGGAGCCGACCTAACCCTGTTACCTTCCACTAACCTAGATGTCATCTTAGGTATGGATTGGTTAACCATTCACTGAGGTATCATATCATGTTCACCTAGATATGTCCAAGCGACCCACCCATCAGGCCAAGTCGTTAGATGTGAACCCCAGTCTAGAAAGTCCACCTCTATCCTATGTGCCCTTAAAGCAAGTTCAGAATCACAAAAAGAGGAGAAGACAGTTCATGATGTGCCAGTAGTCAGAGACTATCCCGATGTATTCCCTGAAGAATTACCAGGTATGCCACCAGACCGTGATGTAGAGTTCATCATTGATTTGTTACCGGGAATGGGACCCATTGCCAAGAGACCCTATCGCATGTCAGCTGATGAACTAGCTGAGCTCAAGAAACAGCTTGATGAGCTCATCTCGAAGGGGTATATCAGACCCAGTGCTTCACCCTAGGGATCCCTTGTTCTGTTTGTCAAGAAGAAGGATGGCTCAATGAGAATGTGCATTGACTACCGGAACTTGAACGCAGTCACCATCAAGAACAAGTACCCCCTACCAAGGATTGATGATCTGCTTGATCAGCTTTGAGGTGCCAAGTATTTCTCCAAGATTGATCTCAGATCTGGCTATCATCAGATGAAGATTCGAGAAAATGACATCCCTGAAGATAGCTTTTGTGACTAGGTATGGTCAGTTTGAGTTCACCGTGGTGTCCTTTGGACTCACGAATGCTCCCGCATACTTCATGAACATGATGAATAAAGTTTTCATGGATGAACTGGATAAGTTCATGGTGGTATTCATTGATGACATCCTTGTCTACTCAACCACCGCTGAAGAACATAACATCATCTGAGAACCGTGCTTGAGAAATTGGCCCAACATCAGCTCTCTGCAAAGTTTAGTAAATGTGAGTTTTGGCTATAGAAAGTTGCCTTCTTAGGCCATGTACTATCAGCTGAAGGTGTCGCAGTTGATCCAGCCAAGATTGAAGCTGTGAAAGAATGGGATCAACCCCACAATGTGATAGAAGTCAGGAGTTTCTTGGGATTGGCTAGATATTATCGCCGATTCATTGAGAACTTCTCCAAGATAGCCCATCCAATGACCAACCTTCTGAAGAAAACTAAGGAGTTTGAATGGACGCCCGCGTGCGAGCAAACCTTCTAGGAACTGAAACTAAAGCTTACCACTACTCATGTGCTATCATTGCCTGATATCAGCAAAGATTTCATAGTCTATTGTGATGCATCTCGTCAAGGACTCGGTTGTGTGCTGATGCAAGATGGAAGAGTGATAGCTTATGTTTCTCGACAGTTGAAAGAACACGAGAATCGTTACCCAACCCATGATCTAGAGTTAGCAGCAGTTGTGCATGCCTTGAAGATCTAGAGACACTACTTGATAGGCAACAAGTGTGACATCTACACCGATCACAAGAGCTTGAAGTACTTTTTCACTCAAGAAGATTTGAATATGAAGCAACGCCAATGGCTTGAGTTGATCAAGGACTATGACCTGGAAATTCACTATCATCCAGGAAAAGCTAATGTAGTCGCAGATGCTCTTAGTCACAAGAGTTACTATCACACCTTGATCACTGAATCAGTACCACCTAAGCTCAAGGGAGAGATTGATGATTTCCAACTAGAGATACTACAGCATGGCTTGCTGAATGAGCTCCGCATATAGTATGATCTCACAGATCGCATCCATCAGGCTTAGAAAAGTTGTGAAGAGATTGAGTATCTCCATGGTCTAATGAAACTAGGCTACAAGACCCACCACCAAGAAGATGAATAAGGAACCATCTGGTTCAAGAACAGAATCTGCGTTCCATCTGACCCAGTACTACGAGGGGAAATTCTATCGGAAGCTCACGATTCCAAATACTGTATTCACCCTGGAGGGTCAAAGATGTACCAAGACCTAAAGAAACACTTCTGGTGGAAAGGCATGAAGATAGACATTGCAGGACATGTGGCATGTTGTGACACCTACAACAGAGTCAAGGCTGAACATCAAAGGCCTACAGGATTGCTAAAGCCTCTTGACGTTCCCTGAGTGGAAATGGGAGAACATATCTATGGATTTCATAGTTGGATTGCCCCGTTCACAGAAAGGAAATGATTCCATTTGGGTGATTGTTGATCGCTTGACCAAGATTGCTCACTTTGTACCAGTAAAGACCAAGACCAACATCGAGAAATTAGCGAATCTATATGTTGAGCATATTCTTAGACTGCATGGAGCTCCCTCTAGTATTGTATCTGATCATGGTCCTCAATTTGTGTCTCGATTCTGGGAAGCTCTGCACAAATCTATTGGAACCAAACTTGATTTCAGTACCGCTTACCACCCACAGACAGATGGACAGATAGAATGAGTAAATCAGATCTTAGAAGACATGCTTCGCGCTAGTGTACTAAATTACGGCTCTGATTGGGAGAAATGCCTACCCTATGCAGAGTTCTCTTACAACAACAGCTACCAAGCCAGTATCAAGATGTCGCCATTTGAAGCTCTGTATGGTAGACCTTGTAAGACACCTTTGATGTGGTCCCAACCGGGAGAAAGATCATTCTTTGACTCCGCTAAGATTCAAGATGCAGAAGAGGGAGTTGCTCAGGTAAGAGAGAATTTGAGAATTGCTCAAAGTCGATACAAGAGCTACGCTGACAAAAGGAGAAGAGAACTTGAGTTCAATGTGGGAGACTTTGTCTATCTCAAGGTATCCCCGCTAGTGGAACGGTCAGATTCCATGTGAAAGGAAAGCTTGCCCCTAGATTTGTTGGCCCATACAAGATTTGCAAGAGGATTGGAAAGCTCGCCTATGAACTTGAGCTACCCTGAGGAATTGATGGGTGTACATCCTGTATTCCATGTCTCATAGCTACGCAAGTGTTTAAGAGTACCCGATGAAGTAGTCCCAACTGATACACTTGACATTTAGGATACACTAGGAGTATAAAGAACATCCTATCAGAATTCTAGGACAGAGATACCAAAGAGACCCGAAGCAAGACTATTCCTATGTGCAAGATCCAATGGAGTAATCATACTGAGAGAGAAGCAACATGGGAGAAAGAGTCTGACCTCTGGCTACGATATCCTTACCTCTTCGAAGAGTACGTTACGCTTTAATCTCGGGGATGAGATTCTGTTAAGGGGGTAGGACTGTAACAACCCAAAAATCCATACACCTAAAAATACCAACTACAAAAATTTTCTTAAAAACTCCCATGTAGTGATGAGTGTCATGTATTGAAACCTAACCTAGGAGTTGCATTAGAAGTAACCCAACCTAAGTCGACACATAAGCATAGCATGTCATATATTGATTATGATTATTTAATTTCTAACAAATAGATGTTGCATACATGTTAACTTAAATTGTGATTTGGATCTTCATTTGCTTTACGTTATGCTTAACAATTCCATTAAAGTAATAAACCATAAAATTATTATTAAACAAAATTCCCTAAAACTCCAATGAATAAGTTACCTTAGTTGTGAATTCAAATTCTAAACTAAATTTGAATTCAAACAAATGGAAGAGATATGAAAAATAAAGAAAGGGAAAGAAGAAGTGGGCCTCGCAGCCAGCCGCTTCGGCCCAGCCAGCCCAGCGTGCGCACGCAGGCCTAGCAAGCAGGCCCAGGCTACCACAGCCGCCCATGCGCCTAGCCCCACCAGCTGCCGCTGCCACTTGGGCCCATGCGTTAGCCACGCGCTGTTCACCCGCGCGCCCCTTTTCCCTTCGCTGTAGTCGCTGCCAGCGGACCCCGCCCGTCAGCCATCCCCTGCTCATCTTCCCCACGCCGCACCCAATTGTCAGCCGACCAGAGGCCGACAGCGAGGGCAGAGCGGGCCAGGGGGTCACGCTCGAGCCATGGCCTTGCCCCCCCCTTGGTGCAGCGCCCACGCCAACTCCATGCCAACCACCCACGCCCTACGAAGCCACTCGATGCGCTCGGCGCAATCCTCAACCATCCGCCATGGAGCTCGAAGCTCTGGCTATAAGAGCCCCAGCCCTGGAGCCCTAGCGATCGTCCATCACCCGCTGCCATTTGGTGGCCATATGCTGCGCACCGGAACCAAGAGAGAGGAGGGAGAAGGGGAAGGAAGGAGAGGAAGAAAGCGCCGAAGCCGCCGCGGAGGGGGAGGTCGTCGAAGCCGAAGACGACACCGGTGTTTCGTCACCGACGTGGTTCGGCATGGCACTGCACGGCCACACCGGAGCTGCACGGCCTCGAATCGACATGGCATCACCACCCACTCTTCCACGCCACCCACGGTGAGCTTTTTCCCCCCTTTCGGTCTCTCTCGCCGCCAGACCCTGTTGTTCGACCATGGTGCTCCACACCAGGAGCGTGAAGGCTAAGGCCGTCTCCGGCCGCTGGGAACACCCGCACCCACGCACACATCTGTGACCACGCTGTGACCACCTCGCTGGAGCCCGTAGCGGACCACGCGCCTCACCATCGTCACCGTTCGCCGTAGCCGTTGGGAAGCCCTACCGGCCGCAGGAGGACCTGAAGCCCCGCCTTGAGCTCGGGACACCCTCGCCACGTCCACGCGAAACTGTAGAAGCCCCATCTACCTAGCACTAGCCACCGGGGAGCCGGCGTGCGTGACCTCGCCACCGGTGAGCACTGCCGAGCCACCGCTCGCCATGGCTAGCACCTTGGGGAGCTCTAGTCGCCACCTTGACCCCGTAGACGCAGTCGCCGTGGCCCGGGGAAGCTTTTCCCCACACCAATCGGACACTAGCGCCACCATGGGGGCTCACTACAAGATTGCCACCGGCAGGAGCACTGCTGTGGGAAAAAAACAGGGGAACACCCCCCCTCGTCCGGCCACCTGCGTGTGCACCCGGAGTACCTGGACCACGCCTGGGAGGCGAAGGGTGGACTCGGTCCACCGTAGAACAGTTTGTGGTCCATGGACCAGCATCACTTGGTCCACCGTAGACCGCAGCCATGGACCACAGCCCAATAAGAGCCCACGGCCATGACATGGCAGTGTCACAGCGTAGCCACGTGTTTGGCCCGGCCTGGCCCTAGACCGGCCCAACCCGAAGCCCAACCGGCCCAGTTCGGACCTAGCCCGTATTGACCGTTGACTGGTCAACGCTGACCATTGACCTGGCCCTACATGTCAGTGACACGGACACCCTGGACCCACACGTCAGATGCTGACGTCGTGATGACGTCACGTGGGACCCACATGTCAGAAGCCAGCACAACCGAGGTGAATGTCATGCTGACGTCACGCTGACATCAGCTGCTAACGTCAGTAGCCCAGGCCCCACATGTCAGTGACCCTGACTGTGGACTATTGACCGTTGACTCATCGTTGACCAACGTTGACTTTGACCAGACCCACCTGTCAGTGACCCAGTAGCCTTTGGCCCCACCTGTCGGTGAGGACGACGTTGATGACGTCACACGGACGTCATGCTGACGTCAGCTTGGCCCCACCTATTAGCTTGGAACCATGATGCTGATGTCATGCTGACGTCAGCAAGCCACGTGGACCAACCACAGCATGACACGTGTCAGCCCAGGATTAACTCAGCCTTTTTGCATTTTCAGAAATAGATTAAACTTCGGAAATTCTTAACTAATTCATATGACCTCAGAAAAATACGAAACCAGAACCAAAATTCATCTAAAATCAAGCTCTACGCAATGAACCCATGTTTGAGTGCATTTGGCTCTTTTGAATTTTCATTGCTTCTTTGTGCTATTCTATAGACGTCGCTAACGCGACTATATTACGATCGTTTGCAGACTCGGAGGAGAAATAGACAGACGAGGATCGTGAATACCGTGAGGAGTACGGAGACGACTACACTGAAGGTGCCACATCCCACCCAATCTCGTAGCACCTATTACGCATGGCTAACATAGAACTGCTATCGCTTTACTTTACTGCTACAGTCATATTATGATAGGACTTGCATGGTAGTATGCTTGCTTGAAAGCCATTACCTTGGCGCAACCTTACCCCGACATACCCTGCTATTAGGCTAGACACACGCTTACTGCTATACATTACATTACTTATACTTCTAGTACGCTTATACTACGTGCGTGGTGGATACTGGTGTTATCTGGACCATGGGGAGAGTGCTGCGTGTGTGACTTAGGGTGTGTGGAGGGTGAGGGTGGTGTTGACCAAGTTGGAGTATACGACGAGCCTGGGGCAAGTCTTGCTATGGGTGCTACCTGGGCACCCCTAGGAAATGGATACCTGTGGTGGGTAAATGGTATATGAGGTGGACCTGGGTGTGAACCTGTGACGGGTGGAGCCCGGGATGGAGGTGCTATGGTGGCACGATAAATGGAAACCCTGATGAAGACATTCTGGCTTGGTCACCCCTAAGGACTTACTAGTACTCAGATTCACCGGGAAGCCTTACGTACCACTCGCCCTATATGGTGCAGGACGGCTTGGACTACTTGGTAGGATATTGCCACTACTGCTAGGTTGATAGCGGACAGTGTAAGGAGGTACGGGGCGTGGAGGATTTCCTCCACACCCTTCCGAGACTTCATGGAGACCTTGTGGACCCGGCTCATGACTCACAGTTTCAGCCACCCTAGACCTGACTTGGGGTGAACCAGGGCTGAATGGTAGAGTGGCATTATCCTAGGCTAGCAAGCGGCCGGAATCAGCCTAGTTGACGACGGTCAGCGAGGAAGGACGGATCTTGTGGTTATGTAAAACCTCTGCAGAGTGTATGGTTGATCGATCGATACATGTGCCGACCTGTCGGCTATGGACCTTTCCTAGGTTTCGCTTAAACTAGATAGAGAGATGAGTCCTTCTCTTTCTTCCCCCGTGAGAGAGAGTCGGTCATAGCCAGGGGCTACGGGCCTTGAGACAGTGCCGAGAGGGAGTTGGCATGTCGACTGAGCGATGGTATGGTTTGGTGATGGTATGGAGATGGTGGTATGTCGGTCCCAGGATCGAAACCTGGCTCAGAAAAGGAAATGGAGTGGAAGGTATGTGGGTATGGTGTTAAAACTTGACAAACTATTACTATTTACTTGATATGCTATTGCATAGGAAACCCCAGTCTTATAGGTTCGTTTTGCTTATATCCAACTTGCATCCAATTTCCACAAAGCAATGCTCATAGGGTTGGGAGTGGCCAGTATAAATCGTACTGATAAATTTTGGCACACAGGTTCCGCTGAGGAGTATAGCTCCGAGGAGTTTGATGGTTGAGGGGTTCGTGCCTACGCTCGAGTTTGGCGATCTTATCTTCAAGCTATTCTGAATGAATGCTACTTTTGATTCTGCACTATATGTACTCTGATATTATCGTTGTATGGATGTGATATTCGACTGGAATTTAGGTAATATGATCTACAACGATCTTATTACACTTCGACGCTGTGGATTTCCCTTCGTGGAAATTGGGGTCGTTTTAGCGTGGCGCCGCCAAGTCAACGTGGAACAGCCTAGCGCTCAGAGTCACCGCTGCTGCGGCCGTGCCCGTGCCCGTGTGCTAGTCCAGTCCAGCGTTGGCGTGCATGGACGGGACGTCGCATGTTGGAGACCTGACAAGCTGACGGAAATAATACACTGCAATGCCACGGTGCCACGGTGATGTCTTCACCGCCATTCTCCACACTTCATGCTGCACTGCACTGCACTGCACTACGGGTGAGTCGGTACTCCAAAGTCCAAACGCAGATTGGCAAGTTCAGAAGTTCGTTGCATCTCGTCATCATATTCGTCTTCGAATCTGTGATTTGTCATTTCATAGAAAAAAATATTTCCTATGATCTATGGATCTGTGATCTTGTGATTTGTGATTGTCTGAAAGTAGAAGAAGGCTGGAGGTAGAAGAAGGCTGGAGGTAGAAGAAGGGTGGAGGCTGTTGGATCTTAATCATATGGTATAAAAAATTCATATGTTGAAACTGTATAAAACATATGGTTGTGTAGTAGACAGACTCCTCTTTTAAGGCGGGCATGTCTTTGTCCACTTCGCAACGTAGCACATGAATGTCCCAAAACAGTAGTACATGTATCAATACTATATATGAAAATTGTTAACAACTCAATAGGCTTGTACAAGAAATTTGTCGATGATAACTATATGAAATGCATTCGATGGATATAGTGGAGACACATGGAAGAGTACAAATTATAGTCAAAATGAATAAACAGTACTACTCGAAAAATGTTTTTAAGTAAAAAAAATCTAAATGTTGCAATTTTAAAATACATAGCTACCTGCGCTATTTGCTTGGGCCACTTCCCTACTATCTCATTTCAATAGTGTTAAAAGAAACCATCATATTAGCTGAGAAAGTCTAGAAATTATGACAATACTTAGAAAAAAAATAAAACATGCCCTTTGGATTTTATGATGGTATAAAAACATAGATAAACTAAAGCTTTCATGCATTAATAATAGTAAATTCAAAATAACAAAGTAATAAAAAATAGCAACTCTGGGTTTCATGAGTTTGAAGAAAAATGGACAAATAAAGAGTACATATAAAACACAATTAGTAAAGGTAAATTTTGAATAAAAACTATTAATAATTAATAGTTTGGTCACCAAAAAAATTGGAAAGAAAAAGAAACCTAGATAAATAGTCCACATAAATTGTTATTAGTAAAATTATTAAATAGTTAATTTCAAAATGGAAAATTATAAAAAATAGTAGTTGGATTTCCATAAGTTGGGAAAAAATACCTAAATTGAAAGTACGTGTATTGATATAAGTTTAGTTTTTTTGAAGAAAAATGTACTCTCTTTTACCATCAAAGTCTAAAAATTACCACAATATATACAATAAATAAATCAACAACCAAAAAATGCCGACCAAGTATATAATGAGATAATTGTGCATAACTGTGGTAGAACTGCTGAGTTTTGCCTTGATTTGGCATGTCCAATGATCATTTGACACTTAAGACACTTAATCCGAGTCAAACCCGATAGTCTCTCAAGCCACCCCCATTTGACACTAAGGCACGCTTAATCCGAGTCGAACCCGAGCTCAGGCCACCCCATGGGAAGATCTGGAACATCCATGTTTCTCACAAGGACCACATCCATAATTATTTGTTACAAAGTTTGTTTTTCCAAACCAAACACTTTTCAAATCCAAAGCCGAGCAAATTGAACATAGCTTTACATCAAGGCTCACCAGAAGAATTCATAATATAGTGGAAGACTAAATAGTACACAACAGAAGCAATTCCGTTTACATCAAGATTACATAGAGGTTGGGTACAAAACATAAAAGAACCTCCGCAACATATTACCACGTTCATGGGACTCTGACACTACATAGATGCGGCAAGACACAAAAGAAACAATAGTTGGGCATCACTATGCCCACCATTAGCTCTCGAGCAATACAACAGGTTAGCTGAGTGAGCAATGGGCATAATTTGCTCGGGATGACACTCGACTCACTACCGATTAGCATGTTCTCCACTTGGGTTCTCACTTGCAACAATATAAGAATAAACTCTAAATACACAATGTACTCAGCAAGACTTATCTGACTAAGTGGCATTATACTTAGCCCGACTCCCACAGTGACCCAGGCAGAAAGCTTACTAACTATTGATCCTTAACTTTCAAGTTTAAGCATCGCTATTTGTCGGTATTTCATAGCACCAACAAGTAAGTTTAGAGACACGCATTGAGTTTGAATGGATTAACACTTAGAGACTTAGGGGTATCTACACCGATTTAGGCAATGTGCCCTACATCCAGCGGCGAGAATATTCGTGTTCTTGAGCATGAGTGCTCTGCATCTGCAGTAGGGGCTATGAATGAGGGGTGAAAGGAATTGGGAGTTCATGGAGGGGTGAAAGGAATTGGGAGTTCATGGGTGATACTAGCTACTAGAGATGACTGAGAGTCGTAACAAGGGGTCCTTCTCTAGAGAGTGTAACCGTGTGAATGATCCCCTGCCTCTCCTTATATAGATGGGATGGGAGGTAGTGGGTACAAATTTGCACGGCCCACACGGTCTTGTAGGCAGTCCCTTGGAGATTACGACGATGTCATGTTAGGATGCTGCAGTAGCGCCCACCCCCACCCCATTGCCAGATAGGTAAATAATGGTGCCGCTGGCGCCACATCGATGTACAATCGGCTTTGTGGCCATCCACGATGCACATGACAACCATAATGTAGACTTTGTGGCCATCCACAATGCACATGACAACCATAATGTAGGTTGCTTGTACTTCGTATCATTTTGTACTGTTTATGTATTGTTCATGTACAAATAGCAATGGAGAAGGCTAGAAAGCTCTCTCTCACTCACTTGGCAGTCGCTCGACCAGGAGCTGAGGCTAGCTCGCTCCTACTCAATCAATAGTCATTGGGCCAGGAGTTGAGACTCACTTGCACTCACTTGGTAGTCACTCAGCTTGGTTAAACAAGTTCCTATGTGTTGATGATAGAAGTGTCATTCAGCCTTAAGCGCAACATCTTAATAACGATGCTAGTCAGCTAGACTTGCACTTCAGACCTTATTATGTTCTCAGGGAGTCCAATACTAGTTACTTTTAACAATATGCTAAGAGTTGTCTGAGGATTGTTTTGAGTCGATTGGTGAGTTAATATGCATTTCATGTGTGCAGTTTTAGTAAGTCGTTATTCATTGATTTTATAGTCTTTTATCATTACTCTAATGCAAAAACATGCTTAATCATGCATAGCTAATGATGATACCCATGAAATGCATATGCTTAACACCAAGAGTGTTACAAAATCCAATCTTACAAATTTTGGGTTTTGCCATGGTAATAAAAAAACAATGAATGTTAGAGAGATTACACAAATACAAAAATCCAATCTTACAAATTTGTTCGCTTGAACTTATCAGCCCGGCTTATCAGTCATGGTACAATATTTTTTCTCACAACAAAACAGCATCAGTCGGCTTATTAGCTACAGAAGCCATCAGTCGAACAGCCTTAAGCTGGATATCAATGTGTTGGTACACACCCATAAAAAAATACTGGAGCACTTCTAAACCCCAAAACCACTTCTTCCCTCAGATCGTGCGCTCTACACACTTGGCCATTTCAGCTTGCTCTCTTGCTATAGTCCCAACGTGTCACTCTTTCCCGGTATTTCTAGCTACAAAGTTCTGGTATCATTATTGATGTTGACGAAGGGGAAACAACCAAACAGAACACGTCGATTTTGCGAGTAAGAAAAACAGTCGTTCTCTATTT
This sequence comes from Miscanthus floridulus, assembly GCF_019320115.1. Taxonomy (NCBI): domain Eukaryota; kingdom Viridiplantae; phylum Streptophyta; class Magnoliopsida; order Poales; family Poaceae; genus Miscanthus; species Miscanthus floridulus. Next base: position 95,899,424 of record NC_089584.1, on the reverse strand, counting down.
TTTCTCGACGTTGACGACACAGCACCAAGAGTTAACGGCCAAACCAAGAAAACCTGGCGCAACTTTCTGGCCGAATAAATTTCATACACAGTAGAGTAGGTAGCAAGAAGACGTGCATCCCTTGCAGCATGCTTTTGAGCCCATCTGTTCAGAAAAACGTCGAAATCAAACTTGATCCCTATTGGGAAGTACCTGCCGCCATATTTCAACATGACGGAGTTAGGACGACGGCGAGGCTTGCCCTACAAGATGACTAGGATATCACCAGCTAGTACGTGATCATAGATTATATATCCATGTTTGTACTGGTACTCATCAACGCATACTCCATAAGACCATAACCAACAAAGGCATTGTATGGCCCCGTTCGCTAGTCTGAAACTAGCTGAAAAACACTGTTCCGGCTGAATTGTTGTGAGAGAAAAATACTGTTCTGGCTGAAAAAAGAAGCCGAACAAGCCGAATATGGGGTAAGCCAAAACGGCTGATTATATATATATATATATGTTGTACTTGTGGAGCGTCAGATTGGCATGGTTCACCAAGAGAGAGACTAGCTTGCATGTCAAGTTACAACTATCGTTAGAAATATTATAAGGTTGAAAAGAGGTAATAAAGCTGTATGTTGGAATTGAAAAAAGAAAAGAAAAAAACTATCCCGATCTCGTATGAAAGCCAACATAAACTTTTGATTTGCACACGGTACTTCAGATCTCGAAGTAAGGGCTCAACTGAAAATTTTGGAAGGTTTCGAAGGAGAGGGAGAAGGTAAAAAATGAGATGGAGAAACTAGAAATATTCAACGTTTGATGGATTACCAACTATATTAGCACTGACAAGCGTGAATTAAAGGCTGTGTACTGCAGACTACTTTGTCCATATATCAGCAGCCTGTTCGGTTGGCTGTTTCGTATCGTTGCTGGTTCATAAAGAAATATTACTGGCTGGTTTGTGTGAGAGAAAAATACTGTTCCGACTAAAAATTTACGATCCTTTAGGTTCGAAGGATGGTAGCTAGCTTGTTAGTAATCTCTAGTGTGTCGGAAATAAACAACTCGTGATCTTAATTTTGGATTATTAAGACCTAACAAGTACTCAGAAGTGGGGTCCAGGCACATATGCTTGAGCATTTTTAAAAATTGATTTCTCACCACCTAAAAGCGCTTCGCGATGATGTTGTGCACTTGTCAGCTAGAAGAACTGCTGGGGAGTGGCCTCCAACTCCAAAATGGAACCACCAATTGGTTCCGCACATTCCCAGTACGAGTACCAACACCCACAACAAAAATCCCTGCCTTGTAAAGCTTGGCACGCAGGCACGAAAAACCAGGGTTTTCAGCATGCATTTGCATGTCTTGTGTATGATAATAAGGATAATAATAATAATATCCGCGGTGGTTCCGTCAGACAAACAAGGGCGATGCATTGCCGATTTGTCGTGGCAGACTGCAGACTGCAGACTGCAGACATACATGCGTGTATGCATGCGCTGCCACACCCGCGCCCGGCTTTGTTTGCCACGCAGAGGTCCATATGCGCGTCCTTCCCTCATCGCGGCTGATCTCAAAAACAGAGACCGTCAGTTTCGTTCATCAGCACCAGAACATGCTAAATAAATGGTCCAGTATATATGTACACACTACACTACACAGCGGGGCTGTCCTGGACGCATTGCCGCTGGGCGCGTGCCATCCAGCGCGTACCTTTCCCCGCCGGACGGACGGACGGACGCCACGACCAGCAGCCAGCAGCTAGCTACTCGGCTGCTGCCTGCCTGCCCGCACCGCACCCTCCTCCCACTATCTCTCTCTTCCCCGGCCGGGCGGGGGCGTCGACGTCGCCGCTCTCGGACGCGCGGTAGATGGACGGTTCAAGTCTTTAGCTGTTGGGGTATCTCTCTTCCAAGACACTCTACGGTGACCTCGTATCTAAAATAAAGCAGCTGATCTCTCGATCGAGTCGGTCCTCCGGCCCTTTCCCACAGCCACGAAGACGCCCGGCGTTGCGTTGCGTTGCGTTGCTGCGCGCGGCACGTAGGGTGGCGTGAGGTGGAACGTCCGGCCTCCCTCGATCGGGCACGCGAATCAGGTTGCCCCATCTCCACTCCACCACCACCCCGCCCGGCTGCGCTGCGGCTAGCTGGCATGCCACCCTCACGCTGTAATGATGAACGAACAGTGAACAGTCTTTGTTTTCCTGCCCGCTGGTGATCTGTAGTGCGTGCCGATCGTGTGCGTGCGTGTAATGATGGATTGCAAGAAGCCTGCTCGACCGATCAGCCAGCCAAGTCGACGGCCGGCTCATATATTATCCTGGTCTGCTATGTGTGTGTACTGCTATATATATGGCAAATTGCCAAATCGGTCAGGCCAGCAGGAGTCGTCAGATAGATGGACGTCGACGTCAGATAGGGAGGGGCACGCCGCACGCACCATCGTATCCCATCCCGCATGGATGTGCACGCAGCAACTCGCGATGTGTGTACGTGGACGCCGCGCAGAGAATCCGGCGCCCGGCCTGGCCTGGTTTCCGGCTCACGGCTTCCTCCGTTGCATGCCCAGACTTGAGGGACAAGCAATTCGCCCAGGTCCATCGCCCCTGCCGCCGCCTCCTCCCCCTCCCACCCTCTTGTTCTGCCAAACGTGTTCCCGCACACGCAATCACGCATGGACACACGGATCCGTAGCTACAGCGACTGCGGCTCGGTCGAGATCAGCTAACAACCTTGCTGCGCGTTCCATCTCTGTCCGTCGGCCTTGCCACTATCGGATTTTTGAGAATCGACGGTGATGTGTCTTTACTGCTGATTATGAACTCGAAAATGAGAAAATGATTGGGGCTAAATTAAAACCGACAGTGAAGCATCACATCACTGTCGGTTTGTGGCTTGAATCGGCAATGTTTTGGCGGTCACTCATCACAGCCGGTTTAAGCCACAAACCGGTAATGATTGGGCTTTATCACTGTCGGTTCTAGCCAAGAACCGACGGTGATAAGCCTACAGCACAAAAAGGTTGTAGCCGTCCTCTTCTTTCTCCTCTCTTCCATCCCGAGAACAGAGGCGCGTGTTTGGGCCCTTCCCTCCATTGTTGCGGCTGCTCTTCACCCTGAAGCTAACGCTTGGATTTTGAAGAATGGTTTGATCTTTTTGCTTTAAGGTTAGTAACAAACATCCACTTCTTTGATTTAGTTGCTTAATTAGCTTTGTTTTGATGGTTATATTGCTTGATTCTCATTCTAGTTTTTTCTCCATTCTAGAGAGCACTTTTTCAATTAGACATTTGTGCAAGGCTCAAAAATGTGGTGAATCTATCATCCAAACGATTGGTGTCTATGAACATATTTAAATTCGTGGCTAATTATTCCATGGTGGTCAAGATCATCATTGTTAGTATGTGATGCTATAATTAGTTCTTAGAAGTAGAGTAGAATAGTTGTTCTTCAATATTGTGCAATAATTATTTTTTACTACGATTTTCAATTTACAGGGCCGGGGCTACCAATTTCAAATTTTCAATAATTAGTGTACAATAATGTTTTCCAAAAATAGTACTTTCGAGCTATAATTGTTGTTCATGAAGTTCGATTTCTTATTAATTCTTTGTAATTACTGTCTCAGTATTTTTTGTGCAGAGATGGATCGAGAGTGGATGCATCTGTCCTGAACGGACAAGCGGTACATGCATGGCGTCAGCCAGTTTATCACCGATGCCAAAGCCCATGCTGGGAATGGGAACCCTGTCTTCTGCCCATGCAAAGGTTGCAAGAATCAAAGGAACTTTGGTCAAATTGAGTCTATACGATCACACTTGATTATCAGGAGATTCATGCCAACTATACGATATGGACTATGCATGGCGATGTTGGTGTGAATGTTCTACAGGAAAACGATGATGATGTGGACATGCCTGACGTAGCCATCCACGATGGTGACGAGGAACCCGGTGTCAACACGGAACCTATGCCCACAGTTAATAATGTGTTTAGGAACACGCTAGCTGACGACACCGAGGATAACGATGGTATTTCTCAGCTGCTACGTAATGTAGAGAGTGGATGTCTTAGTGAAAGACAGCTGAGAAAACTAGAGAAAATAAGACAAGATGGCAAAACACCATTGTATAGCGATTGTCCAATAAGCAAACTGGAAGCCGACATCATGCTGGTAGAGTTCAAATCGACAAATGGATTGAGCGATAAAGGTTTCGATCAGTTGTTAGGTATAATAAGAAAAATGCTCCCAGAAAAAAACGAGTTGCCAAAAAAGATATACTTGGCCAAGCAAATGATCTGCCCCATCGGCCTCGAGGTTGATAAAATCTACGCGTGTTCCAATGATTGCATATTGTACCGTGGAGAAAAATACAAAGACTTGGACAAGTGCCCCAAGTGTAGAGCTCCATGGTACAAGGAAGGACCGTCAGATCAGAGTACCAAGACCAGAGGAGGTCCTGTAAAGGACGTTTAGTATTTCCCTATAGCTCCCCGGGTGCATAGGTTGTTTGCATGTGCAAAGTCAGCCAAGCTGTTGCGCTAGCATGGCGAAGAGCGTAAGAAAGATACAATGATGAGGCACCCCGCCGATGGGCATGACTGGAGGACTGTCAATACTATGTTCTATAAGACATCGGTGGAGATGTAAGGAACATTTGGTTTGCTTTGAGCACAGATGTGATAAATCCTTTCGACCAGGTTAGAAACAATCATAGCACCTGGCCAGTGACGCTCTGTATATACAACCTTCCACCTTGGGGTCTGTATGAAGCGGTCATACATCCATATGCCACTACTGATCCAAGGGTCAAGACAACTTGGGAATGACATCGATGTGTTTCTGGAACCAGTGATCGATGAACTAGTGGAGATGTTTAAAAAGGGTGTGCCGGATGTTTGGGACGAGTATAAAAAGGAACATGTCACGATCAAGGGAGTACTTATCGCTACAATCAGTCGAGGTCCGTTGTCCGGAGAGAAGACAAAAGGCTATACTGGATGTGTCGAGTGCTTGGACGACACCGATGCGGTAAATCTGCCAAATAACTCAAAGATAGTTTATATGGGACACCGTAGGTTCCTACCTAAGAATCACCCTTACCGCAGGAACAGAAAAGATTTCAACGGTACTATTGAGAAACGCTTAGCTCCAAAATATCGAGACAGGCTTGCGATACTTCGAGAACTCAACAAACTTGGAGGTTGTCCTTGGGAAGGGGATAATACAGTAGCAGCGCCTGATGGAAGCGTTTGGAAGAAAAAATCGATTTTCTAGAAACTACCTTATTGGCCACTTCTGAGTATACGCCACTGTCTTGATCCCATGCACATCACTAAATACGTGTGCGCTAACACTCTTAACACCTTGATGGACACCGGGGGGACATCAAATGATTCACTAGCCACACGCCAGGACATGCAACACTTGGGAATCAGGAAGGAGCTACATCCCGTGGAGCTAGAGAATGACCAGTTCGAACTTCCGGTTGCGTCATGGACATTGAAAAAGGAAGAAAAACGTGCGCTTATTTCTTTCTTCAATGAACTCAAAGTCCCGATGGGCTACTGTGCGAACCCGAAGAGGCTAGTGAACATGAGAGAACTCAAGTTCAACTATGGCTCCATGAAGGCCCATGACTGTTATGTCATTATGACTCAGCTGCTCCCTGTTGCCCTGCGTGGTATTCTTCCCCCAAAGGTCCGAGCCCTAATCAGAAAGCTTTGCTCGTTCTTCAACGTGATCTCAAAAAAGGTCATTGATGTGTCCACGTTAGAGTAGCTTGCAGCGAGACATAGCCAAGATATTGAAAAAAAGATGGAGTATTTTCCATTGCACGATCCGTGAGTACAAGGATCAGTATGGCCTATAGCGGCTCGCCGGATTATTGTAAGAAGTCCGAGAACATTTCTTTTTTATTTTGATGGATCGAGATCTGGATAAGAACATTTGAACTGTAACCGTAACATTTGTAATGTTTAATATTGATGGGCCTGTCGTCTACGTAGCGTATATAAAGCGAAATCCGATTCCACGAAAAAATATAAATTAAAATCAATTATAAAATAATAAAATGCGAATGGGCCATCACTGCCGGTTAGCAACGAACCGACAGTGTTGTCTTGCAAAACACTGCCGGTTATCAACAAACCGACAGTGTTGTCTTGCAAAACACTGCCAGCTTGAGCCATGAACCGACAGTGTTGTCTTGCTCAACACTGTTGGTTTGAGCCCTCAACCGACAGTGTTGGCTAGTTCAACACTGCCGGCTTGAGCCATGAACCGACAGTGTTGGCTAGTTCAACACTGTCGGCTTGAGCCATGAACCGACAGTGTTGACTAGCTCAACACTGCCGGCTTGATCCATGAACCGACACTCTTGAAGCAACATTCATTGTCGGTTAGGGCTACAAACCGGCAGTGTTGTTCAACTAGACACTGTCGGGTGGAGCCAGAAACCGACACTGTTTCCTGTAGATTATTGTCGGTTTCTAATAACCGACGGTGATGTCAACCCCCATTACTGTCGGTATGCCACTGTCGGTTCAAAATCTGGAAGTAAAGGGAGTTTTTGAACCGACAGTGATGTCTAGATCTGGGACAGTGTAGCTTCAATTCGCCTTGCTGTCCTGTCCGTGTCCTGCAATCGATTGATCATCCTGAAGGCACGGTCCATCGTCTCTAGCCCCGTCGAGCGATCGAGCCTTTCCTACCAGCTGCGTACGTGCTGCCGGTTTCTTTTTTAATTTTAATAGCTGTTGAATTATATTGCCCGGGCGGGCAGCGAGCTCGTGGCGCATCGATCGATCAGGTAGTAGTGCGATCGATCTCTTGTTGCACTGGGATGCAATGCAACAACCAAAAAAGTTGGTGACAATTCTTTCTCCTGTACCAGACAAACAGCGAGAGACGGGAGGTGGCGCCGCGCACCAAGCGACCGACTGATCGAGCATGCACGCAGGCAGGCAGGATATAGGGGCCGGATCGACTGATGGTCCGTGGTGTGCGTGGTGGCTGCTGGTGCCAGGCGGTAGCTTTTAACAGGGACAAGCTTCCTCCTCCTGCCCTCTTTTTCTCTTTGTTCTCTTCTCGGCCGCTTTGTTCCCTCGCGCCCTCTTCTTTTGCGCTCGCCGCCTGTCATTCCCCTGGGGATCAGCCTTAGCGGCGTTGCCTCATATGGGGGCGAGCTGAGCAAAGCGCGCGGAGTATGGTGTTAAAACTTGACAAACTATTACTATTTACTTGATATGCTATTGCATAGGAAACCCCAGCCTTATATGTTCATTTTGCTTATATCCAACTTGCATCCAATTTCCACAAAGCAATGCTCATAGGGTTGGGAGTGGCCAATACAAATCGTACTAATAAATTTTGGCACACAGGTTCCGCTGAGGAGTATAGCTCCGAGGAGTTTGATGGTTGAGGGGTTCATGCCTACGCTCGAGTTTGGCGATCTTATCTTCAAGCTGTTCTGAATGAATGCTACTTTTGATTCCGCCAATACGGTGATGTAATAAATTATGTAATTCTGCACTATATGTACTCTGATATTATCGTTGTATGGATGTGATATTCGACTAGAATTTAGGTAATATGATCTACAACTGATCTTATTACACTTCGACGCTGTGGATTTCCCTTCGCGGAAATTAGGGTCGTTTCAGTTGGTATCAGAGCCGTACTTGACCATAGGACGAAACCCTTAAAAATGGACGATAGAATAGGACGTGAACTAGCCCTTCTTTCGGTTATATATCGACCCTGCATTTACTTTTATGCAAGGCTTATCTATTAATGACCTGCTAACACCTGTTCCTTAAAACATGCAGATGGCAACGAACGTCGACTGGCCGCCACTAGGACCGCTACCTCTAGACCATGCCAAGCTTACCTTTCGACTTACGTGAGCTCAGGGGTTTTGCACAGACCCTCTACCGAGTTCTAGTCATGTTAGGTGTCCCCGATGAGCTTGTCAAGGTCACCTGCACCGGGAAGCCTGAGGAAGGAGGAGTTGAAGGACTGATTATCACCTCAGTCGAGTTCCCAGCTAGCACTACCTTACCTTCTGTCCCAGCTTTCACTAAGTTGACTATAGAGGACATAGTCGAGGAGGGACTGTGAGCTATCTCACACAAGGCACTTCACAGAGTGATGAGGGACCACTACGAGCACCTGAAGACGACCGAGTTCCGTCTACTTCCCTAGGCCCTCGACCTCAGCCTTACCCCCAGTGAGCAGAGTTTTGTAGCCGGTAGAGTTACCCTTGCCGAGGAGGATAGATGCCTTCGTGTCTCAGCTATTCACCTACTGGAGCAGGACAGGTACGTGACCCAGTTGGAGCAGAGGAGACATCAGGACTAGGCCCTTCAGTGGGAGTACCAAGAGCAAGACTCGTAGGGAGCACAGGAGCGAGCTAGTCTACTGGGGACAGTTGCCAAGCTACAGGACAAGCTCAACCGTCGTGAGGAAGTCCACAGAGCCAAGGTCGCTGACTTACAGGATAAAACAGCCGACCTAGGCAACAGGAACTGCTACCTTGACAGCAAGGTCTTGGAGTTGCAGAGTGAGTTGGATGACAAGAAGGCCGGGTTCAACCGCAGAGGAGATAGAGAGAGATCCAAGGGGATTGATATGCTGAAGATCCAATCTCGGAACAAGACCCTGACTCAGGAGCTAGAGGAGTTCAGGAAGAAGGCCTGTTCGCAACCTAGGGTCACCTGATCGAGGCACTCAGGCAGACCGAGTACCTATAGGACAAGTAGTGAGAGGACATGGTAGGCTTGGTAGAAGTCTGATAGGAAGCGCCTCAGGGAGATGAAGGGTATGTGGGATCAGCTACCCAAGGAGGTTCACAGCAAGATGAAGCCTAGGATAGAGGAGTTTGAGTTAGCCCTGACTCGCCTCAACCTAGACGCCTGTCCTACCCTACTTGGAGCGAAGCCTACTGAGGAGCTCGCCGAGGCCTTGAAGTACGTGTCCCGACTTCACAAGTCTAACGAGGAGATCAAGATCGAGAACAGTCGTATCCCAACTATGGTGTACGAGTTAGAGTAGATGACCCTGCGTGGTCATGTCAGTAGCTTCCGTAAGTTGTACCCCATGATGTACCCCTTATGAGATGTATTATGAGACAATATGAGTAGAACGATTCTCGCACGTCTTCAAGTGTAGCTACTGGGGATGATTCTATGTAATAAAAACCATGTAATGAATGTTTCGAATCTTATTGCATCTTTATGAATCTTATTGCTTCTTTTGTAATGAGTGTTGGATAGCATAAATGTTTTTCTTTAAATCATCAAAATCATGTAATCATATTGAATTAAAAGCACGTATGGCACAAGCACTAAACTCTCTATGACCCGTGTTGCAGATGCCAAACCACCATTCTAATCACCTAATGAATCGAGGACGTGTGCCCACCCCTGAACCAGTTGAACCCAATGGGGGACGTGGTGGCAACAACCATGGTCATGGCCATGGCCGTAGACGTGGAGGTATACCCTTCCACCTAGAGAATACTCCACCGCCTGAGGAGAACATTCCACCACCACCGAACCTGGCAGAAGTGATGGCACAACAGACCCAGCTTCTTGCAGCTCTTGTTGAAGGAGCAAACTTTCACTAGGGAGGTTAGTAGAACAACTTCCAAAGGAAGCTAGAGGGATTTCTGAAGCTAAGGCCACCTACCTATGATGGCACCGACCCTGACCCGCTTGTAGCCAATGACTGGCTCAAGGAAATGGAGAAGAAGCTTGACCTCACTACTTTCACCGATGATGAGTGTGTTGGAGCTGCCACACACCAGCTCACGGGTGCAGCACGTGCCTGGTGGGACAGTTTGAGTGATTCCCATGAGGACCCTACCCACATCTTGTGGGATGAGTTCGCTGAAGCATTCACTAAGTATCACATTCCCAAGGGTATCATGGAGGCCAAAGCCGAGGAGTTCCGCAACATCAAGATGGGAAGGATAGGGTGACTGAGTACACTACTCATTTCACCAACCTTCTGCGCTATGCACCTTCCTATGTTGTGAACTCTGAGAAGGAGAAGCTATACTATTACCGCAAGGGACTTAACCCGCACATCAAGCTAAAGTTTGGCAGTATTGAGAGCAACACATTGCGTGCTCTGGTGGATCGCTGCATCTAGATTGAGAAGGACCGTGCTAAAGCTGGAGAAGAGTATAGGGAGAGGAAGCGTAAGCCTGAGAAGTCTCTCCGTGGTTGTGATCGTAAGAGGTTTCATAGAGATGCACCATCCAGGGAATGCTCTCACCATAACAGGGATGACAACCTTGGATTGAGTAGGGGAAGTGGAGGCTACACCGCCAAATACTCCCGCCCTACTCAGGATCGTTACACCCGGGACCGTTATGCCTAGGATCGCAACACTCAGGACTATTTCAACCGTCCCCACTCAATGAATGAATGCCCAGCACAGAACCGCTCCGCACCAAGCATTGGAAACTAGAAGGCACCCACGTCAACCCCTACAGGTGGTATGCCTTTCACCTGCTTTGCTTGTGGCCAACTAGGTCACAAAGCCGCTGAGTGCCCTCAGAACTCAGCTGCTTAGAAGTCTTAGTTCAAGGGATCAGCTACTCGTGGACGTCTCAACCATCTGGATGCCGAGGAAGCACAAGCTACCCCTGACATGGTGTACGGTATGTTTTTAGTTAATGGCAACACTGCATCAGTTCTATTTGACTCTGGAGCAACTTGTTCTTACATATCATCCAAGTTTGCATGAGAACATGACCTATTTATAACCCCATGTGAAGGGCCTATCATCACCAGCTCACCTTTAGGAGACCTAAAGTGCACCCACATCTGTAAGGGAGTGAGTCTTACCATTGAGGGTCTTATCTTTGGAGCCGACCTAACCCTGTTACCTTCCACTAACCTAGATGTCATCTTAGGTATGGATTGGTTAACCATTCACTGAGGTATCATATCATGTTCACCTAGATATGTCCAAGCGACCCACCCATCAGGCCAAGTCGTTAGATGTGAACCCCAGTCTAGAAAGTCCACCTCTATCCTATGTGCCCTTAAAGCAAGTTCAGAATCACAAAAAGAGGAGAAGACAGTTCATGATGTGCCAGTAGTCAGAGACTATCCCGATGTATTCCCTGAAGAATTACCAGGTATGCCACCAGACCGTGATGTAGAGTTCATCATTGATTTGTTACCGGGAATGGGACCCATTGCCAAGAGACCCTATCGCATGTCAGCTGATGAACTAGCTGAGCTCAAGAAACAGCTTGATGAGCTCATCTCGAAGGGGTATATCAGACCCAGTGCTTCACCCTAGGGATCCCTTGTTCTGTTTGTCAAGAAGAAGGATGGCTCAATGAGAATGTGCATTGACTACCGGAACTTGAACGCAGTCACCATCAAGAACAAGTACCCCCTACCAAGGATTGATGATCTGCTTGATCAGCTTTGAGGTGCCAAGTATTTCTCCAAGATTGATCTCAGATCTGGCTATCATCAGATGAAGATTCGAGAAAATGACATCCTGAAGATAGCTTTTGTGACTAGGTATGGTCAGTTTGAGTTCACCGTGGTGTCCTTTGGACTCACGAATGCTCCCGCATACTTCATGAACATGATGAATAAAGTTTTCATGGATGAACTGGATAAGTTCATGGTGGTATTCATTGATGACATCCTTGTCTACTCAACCACCGCTGAAGAACATAAACATCATCTGAGAACCGTGCTTGAGAAATTGGCCCAACATCAGCTCTCTGCAAAGTTTAGTAAATGTGAGTTTTGGCTATAGAAAGTTGCCTTCTTAGGCCATGTACTATCAGCTGAAGGTGTCGCAGTTGATCCAGCCAAGATTGAAGCTGTGAAAGAATGGGATCAACCCCACAATGTGATAGAAGTCAGGAGTTTCTTGGGATTGGCTAGATATTATCGCCGATTCATTGAGAACTTCTCCAAGATAGCCCATCCAATGACCAACCTTCTGAAGAAAACTAAGGAGTTTGAATGGACGCCCGCGTGCGAGCAAACCTTCTAGGAACTGAAACTAAAGCTTACCACTACTCATGTGCTATCATTGCCTGATATCAGCAAAGATTTCATAGTCTATTGTGATGCATCTCGTCAAGGACTCGGTTGTGTGCTGATGCAAGATGGAAGAGTGATAGCTTATGTTTCTCGACAGTTGAAAGAACACGAGAATCAGTTACCCAACCCATGATCTAGAGTTAGCAGCAGTTGTGCATGCCTTAAAGATCTAGAGACACTACTTGATAGGCAACAAGTGTGACATCTACACCGATCACAAAAGCTTGAAGTACTTTTTCACTCAAGAAGATTTGAATATGAAGCAACGCCAATGGCTTGAGTTGATCAAGGACTATGACCTGGAAATTCACTATCATCCGGGAAAAGCTAATGTAGTCGCAGATGCTCTTAGTCACAAGAGTTACTATCACACCTTGATCACTGAATCAGTACCACCTAAGCTCAAGGGAGAGATTGATGATTTCCAACTAGAGATACTACAGCATGGCTTGCTGAATGAGCTCCGCATATAGTATGATCTCACAGATCGCATCCATCAGGCTTAGAAAAGTTGTGAAGAGATTGAGTATCTCCATGGTCTAATGAAACTAGGCTACAAGACCCACCACCAAGAAGATGAATAAGGAACCATCTGGTTCAAGAACAGAATCTGCGTTCCATCTGACCCAGTACTACGAGGGGAAATTCTATCGGAAGCTCACGATTCCAAATACTGTATTCACCCTGGAGGGTCAAAGATGTACCAAGACCTAAAGAAACACTTCTGGTGGAAAGGCATGAAGATAGACATTGCAGGACATGTGGCATGTTGTGACACCTACAACAGAGTCAAGGCTGAACATCAAAGGCCTACAGGATTGCTAAAGCCTCTTGACGTTCCCTGAGTGGAAATAGGGAGAACATATCTATGGATTTCATAGTTGGATTGCCCCGTTCACAGAAAGGAAATGATTCCATTTGGGTGATTGTTGATCGCTTGACCAAGATTGCTCACTTTGTACCAGTAAAGACCAAGACCAACATCGAGAAATTAGCGAATCTATATGTTGAGCATATTCTTAGACTGCATGGAGCTCCCTCTAGTATTGTATCTGATCATGGTCCTCAATTTGTGTCTCGATTCTGGGAAGCTCTGCACAAATCTATTGGAACTAAACTTGATTTCAGTACCGCTTACCACCCACAGACAGATGGACAGACTAGAACTGAGTAAATCAGATCTTAGAAGACATGCTTCGCGCTAGTGTACTAAATTACGGCTCTGATTGGGAGAAATGCCTACCCTATGCAGAGTTCTCTTACAACAACAGCTACCAAGCCAGTATCAAGATGTCGCCATTTGAAGCTCTGTATGGTAGACCTTGTAAGACACCTTTGATGTGGTCCCAACCGGGAGAAAGATCATTCTTTGACTCTGCTAAGATTCAAGATGCAGAAGAGGGAGTTGCTCAGGTAAGAGAGAATTTGAGAATTGCTCAAAGTCGATACAAGAGCTACGCTGACAAAAGGAGAAGAGAACTTGAGTTCAATGTGTGAGACTTTGTCTATCTCAAGGTATCCCCTGCTACGTGGAACTGGTCAGATTCCATGTGAAAGGAAAGCTTGCCCCTAGATTTGTTGGCCCATACAAGATTTGCAAGAGGATTGAAAGCTCAGCCTATGAACTTGAGCTACCCTGAGGAATTGATGGGTGTACATCCTGTATTCCATGTCTTATAGCTACGCAAGTGTTTAAGAGTACCCGATGAAGTAGTCCCAACTGATACACTTGACATTTAGGATACACTAGAGTATAAAGAACATCCTATCAGAATTCTAGGACAGAGATACCAAAGAGACCCGAAGCAAGACTATTCCTATGTGCAAGATCCAATGGAGTAATCATACTGAGAGAGAAGCAACATGGGAGAAAGAGTCTGACCTCCTGGCTACGATATCCTTACCTCTTCGAAGAGTACGTTACGCTTTAATCTCGGGGATGAGATTCTGTTAAGGGGGTAGGACTGTAACAACCCAAAAATCCATACACCTAAAAATACCAACTACAAAAATTTTCTTAAAAACTCCCATGTAGTGATGAGTGTCATGTATTGCAACCTAACCTAGGAGTTGCATTAGAAGTAACCCAACCTAAGTCGACACATAAGCATAGCATGTCATATATTGATTATGATTATTTAATTTCTAACAAATAGATGTTGCATACATGTTAACTTAAATTGTGATTTGGATCTTCATTTGCTTTACGTTATGCTTAACAATTCCATTAAAGTAATAAACCATAAAATTATTATTAAACAAAATTCCCTAAAACTCCAATGAATAAGTTACCTTAGTTGTGAATTCAAATTCTAAACTAAATTTGAATTCAAACAAATGGAAGAGATATGAAAAATAAAGAAAGGGAAAGAAGAAGTGGGCCTCGCAGCTAGCCGCTTCGGCCCAGCCAGCCCAGCGTGCGCACGCAGGCCTAGCAAGCAGGCCCAGGCTACCACAGCCGCCCATGCGCCTAGCCCCACCAGCTGCCGCTGCCACTTGGGCCCATGCGTTAGCCACGCGCTGTTCACCCGCGCGCCCCTTTTCCCTTCGCTGTAGTCGCTGCCAGCGGACCCCGCCCGTCAGCCATCCCCTGCTCATCTTCCCCACGCCGCACCCAATTGTCAGCCGACCAGAGGCCGACAGCGAGGGCAGAGCGGGCCAGGGGGTCACGCTCGAGCCATGGCCTTGCCCCCCCCTTGGTGCAGCGCCCACGCCAACTCCATGCCAACCACCCACGCCCTACGAAGCCACTCGATGCGCTCGGCGCAATCCTCAACCATCCGCCATGGAGCTCGAAGCTCTGGCTATAAGAGCCCCAGCCCTGGAGCCCTAGCGATCGTCCATCACCCGCTGCCATTTGGTGGCCATATGCTGCGCACCGGAACCAAGAGAGAGGAGGGAGAAGGGGAAGGAAGGAGAGGAAGAAAGCGCCGAAGCCGCCGCGGAGGGGGAGGTCGTCGAAGCCGAAGACGACACCGGTGTTTCGTCACCGACGTGGTTCGGCATGGCACTGCACGGCCACACCGGAGCTGCACGGCCTCGAATCGACATGGCATCACCACCCACTCTTCCACGCCACCCACGGTGAGCTTTTTCCCCCCTTTCGGTCTCTCTCGCCGCCAGACCCTGTTGTTCGACCATGGTGCTCCACACCAGGAGCGTGAAGGCTAAGGCCGTCTCCGGCCGCTGGGAACACCCGCACCCACGCACACATCTGTGACCACGCTGTGACCACCTCGCTGGAGCCCGTAGCGGACCACGCGCCTCACCATCGTCACTGTTCGCCGTAGCCGTTGGGAAGCCCTACCGGCCGCAGGAGGACCTGAAGCCCCGCCTTGAGCTCGGGACACCCTCGCCACGTCCACGCGAAACTGTAGAAGCCCCATCTACCTAGCACTAGCCACCGGGGAGCCGGCGTGCGTGACCTCGCCACCGGTGAGCACTGCCGAGCCACCGCTCGCCATGGCTAGCACCTTGGGGAGCTCTAGTCGCCACCTTGACCCCGTAGACGCAGTCGCCGTGGCCCGGGGAAGCTTTTCCCCACACCAATCGGACACTAGCGCCACCATGGGGGCTCACTACAAGATTGCCACCGGCAGGAGCACTGCTGTGGGAAAAAAACAGGGGAACACCCCCCCTCGCCGGCCACCTGCGTGTGCACCCGGAGTACCTGGACCACGCCTGGGAGGCGAAGGGTGGACTCGGTCCACCGTAGAACAGTTTGTGGTCCATGGACCAGCATCACTTGGTCCACCGTAGACCGCAGCCATGGACCACAGCCCAATAAGAGCCCACGGCCATGACATGGCAGTGTCACAGCGTACCACGTGTTTGGCCCGGCCTGGCCCAGACCGGCCCAACCCGAAGCCCAACCGGCCCAGTTCGGACCTAGCCCGTATTGACCGTTGACTGGTCAACGCTGACCATTGACCTGGCCCTACATGTCAGTGACACGGACACCCTGGACCCACACGTCAGATGCTGACGTCGTGATGACGTCACGTGGGACCCACATGTCAGAAGCCAGCACAACCGAGGTAATGTCATGCTGACGTCACGCTGACATCAGCTGCTAACGTCAGTAGCCCAGGCCCCACATGTCAGTGACCCTGACTGTGGACTATTGACCGTTGACTCATCGTTGACCAACGTTGACTTTGACCAGACCCACCTGTCAGTGACCCAGTAGCCTTTGGCCCCACCTGTCGGTGAGGACGACGTTGATGACGTCACACGGACGTCATGCTGACGTCAGCTTGGCCCCACCTATTAGCTTGGAACCATGATGCTGATGTCATGCTGACGTCAGCAAGCCACGTGGACCAACCACAGCATGACACGTGTCAGCCCAGGATTAACTCAGCCTTTTTGCATTTTCAGAAATAGATTAAACTTCGGAAATTCTTAACTAATTCATATGACCTCAGAAAAATACGAAACCAGAACCAAAATTCATCTAAAATCAAGCTCTACGCAATGAACCCATGTTTGAGTGCATTTGGCTCTTTTGAATTTTCATTGCTTCTTTGTGCTATTCTATAGACGTCGCTAACGCGACTATATTACGATCGTTTGCAGACTCGGAGGAGAAATAGACAGACGAGGATCATGAATACCGTGAGGAGTACGGAGACGACTACACTGAAGGTGCCACATCCCACCCAATCTCATAGCACCTATTACGCATGGCTAACATAGAACTGCTATCGCTTTACTTTACTGCTACAGTCATATTATGATAGGACTTGTATGGTAGTATGCTTGCTTGAAAGCCATTACCTTGGCGCAACCTTACCCTGCTATTAGGATAGACACACGCTTACTGCTATACATTACATTACTTATACTTCTAGTACGCTTATACTACGTGCGTGGTGGATACTGGTGTTATCTGGACCATAGGGAGAGTGCTGCGTGTGTGACTTGGGTGTGTGGAGGGTGAGGGTGGTGTTGACCAAGTTGGAGTATACGACGAGCCTGAGGCAAGTCTTGCTATGGGCACCCCTGGAAATGGATACCTGTGGTGGGTAAATGGTATATGAGGTGGACCTGGGTGTGAACCTGTGACGGGTGGAGCCCGGGATGGAGGTGCTATGGTGGCACGATAAATGGAAACCCTGATGAAGACATTCTGGCTTGGTCACCCCTAAGGACTTACTAGTACTCAGATTCACCGGGAAGTCTTACGTACCACTCGCCCTATATGGTGCGGGACGGCTGGACTACTTGGTAGGATATTGCCACTACTGCTAGGTTGATAGCGGACAGTGTAAGGAGGTACGGGGCGCGGAGGATTTTCCCCACACCCTTCCGAGACTTCATGGAGACCTTGTGGACCCGGCTCATGACTCACAGTTTCAGCCACCCTAGACTTGACTTGGGGTGAACCAGAGCTGAATGGTAGAGTGGCATTATCCTAGGCTAGCAAGCGGCCGGAATCAGCCTAGTTGACGACGGTTAGCGAGGAAGGCGGATCTTGTGGTTATGTAAAACCTCTACAGAGTGTATGGTTGATCGATCGATACATGTGCCGACCTATCGGCTATGGACCTTTCCTGGGTTTCACTTAAACTAGATAGAGAGATGAGTCCTTCTCTTTCTTCCCCCGTGAGAGAGAGTCGGTCGTAGCCAGGGGCTACGAGCCTTGAGACAGTGCCGAGAGGGAGTTAGCATGTTGACTAAGCGATGGTATAATTTGGTGATGGTATGGAGATGGTGGTATGTCGGTCCCAGGATCGAAACCTGGCTCGGAAAAGAGAATGGAGTGGAAGGTATGTGGGTATGGTGTTAAAACTTGACAAACTATTACTATTTACTTGATATGCTATTGCATAGGAAACCCTAGCCTTATAGGTTCATTTTGCTTATATCCAATTTGCATCCAATTTCCACAAAGCAATGCTCATAGGGTTGGGAGTGGCCAGTATAAATCGTACTGATAAATTTTGGCACACAGGTTCCGCTGAGGAGTATAGCTCTGAGGAGTTTGATGGTTGAGGGGTTCGTGCCTACGCTCGAGTTTGGCGATCTTATCTTCAAGCTATTCTGAATGAATGCTACTTTTGATTCCGCCAATACGGTGATATAATAAATTATGTAATTCCGCACTATATGTACTCTGATATTATCGTTGTATAGATGTGATATTCGACTGGAATTTGGGTAATATGATCTACAACGATCTTATTACACTTCGACGCTGTGGATTTCCCTTCGCGGAAATTGGGGTCGTTTTAGCGTGGCGCCGCCGAGTCAACGTGGAACGGCCTGGCGCTCAGAGTCACTGCCGCCGCGGCCGTGCCCGTGCCCGTGTGCTAGTCCAGTCCAGCGTCGGCGTGCATGGACGGGACGTCGCGTGTTGGAGACCTGACAAGCTGACGGAAATAATACACTACAATGCCACGGTGCCACGGTGATGTCTTCACCGCCATTCTCCACACTTCATGCTGCACTGCACTGCACTGCACTATGGGTGAGTCGGTACTCCAAAGTCCAAACGCAGATTGGCAAGTTCAGAAGTTCGTTGCATCTCGTCATCAGTATTCGTCTTCGAATATGTGATTTGTCATTTCATAGAAAAAAATATTTCCTATGATCTATGGATCTGTGATCTTGTGATTTGTGATTGTCTGAAAGTAGAAGAAGGCTGGAGGTAGAAGAAGGCTGGAGGTAGAAGAAGGGTGGAGGCTGTTGGATCTTAATTCATATGGTATAAAAAAATTCATATGTTGAAACTGTATAAAACATATGGTTGTGTAGTAGACAGACTCCTCTTTTAAGGACGGGCATGTCTTTGTCCACTTCGCAACGTAGCACATGAATGTCCCAAAACAGTAGTACATGTATCAATACTATATATGAAAATTGTTAACAACTCAATAGGCTTGTACAAGAAATTTGTCGATGATAACTATATGAAATGCATTCGATGGATATAGTGGAGACACATGGAAGAGTACAAATTATAGTCAAAATGAATAAACAGTACTACTCGAAAAATGTTTTTAAGTAAAAAAAATCTAAATGTTGCAATTTAAAATACATAGCTACCTGCGCTATTTGCTTGGGCCACTTCCCTACTATCTCATTTCAATAGTGTTAAAAGAAACCATCATATTAGCTGAGAAAGTCTAGAAATTATGACAATACTTAGAAAAAAAATAAAACATGCCCTTTGGATTTTATGATGGTATAAAAACATAGATAAACTAAAGCTTTCATGCATTAATAATAGTAAATTCAAAATAACAAAGTAATAAAAAATAGCAACTCTGGGTTTCATGAGTTTGAAGAAAAATGGACAAATAAAGAGTACATATAAAACACAATTAGTAAAGGTAAATTTTGAATAAAAACTATTAATAATTAATAGTTTGGTCACCAAAAAAATTGGAAAGAAAAAGAAACCTAGATAAATAGTCCACATAAATTGTTATTAGTAAAATTATTAAATAGTTAATTTCAAAATGGAAAATTATAAAAAATAGTAGTTGGATTTCCATAAGTTGGGAAAAAATACCTAAATTGAAAGTACGTGTATTGATATAAGTTTAGTTTTTTTGAAGAAAAATGTACTCTCTTTTACCATCAAAGTCTAAAAATTACCACAATATATACAATAAATAAATCAACAACCAAAAAATGCCGACCAAGTATATAATGAGATAATTGTGCATAACTGTGGTAGAACTGCTGAGTTTTGCCTTGATTTGGCATGTCCAATGATCATTTGACACTTAAGACACTTAATCCGAGTCAAACCCGATAGTCTCTCAAGCCACCCCCATTTGACACTAAGGCACGCTTAATCCGAGTCGAACCCGAGCTCAGGCCACCCCATGGGAAGATCTGGAACATCCATGTTTCTCACAAGGACCACATCCATAATTATTTGTTACAAAGTTTGTTTTTCCAAACCAAACACTTTTCAAATCCAAAGCCGAGCAAATTGAACATAGCTTTACATCAAGGCTCACCAGAAGAATTCATAATATAGTGGAAGACTAAATAGTACACAACAGAAGCAATTCCGTTTACATCAAGATTACATAGAGGTTGGGTACAAAACATAAAAGAACCTCCGCAACATATTACCACGTTCATGGGACTCTGACACTACATAGATGCGGCAAGACACAAAAGAAACAATAGTTGGGCATCACTATGCCCACCATTAGCTCTCGAGCAATACAACAGGTTAGCTGAGTGAGCAATGGGCATAATTTGCTCGGGATGACACTCGACTCACTACCGATTAGCATGTTCTCCACTTGGGTTCTCACTTGCAACAATATAAGAATAAACTCTAAATACACAATGTACTCAGCAAGACTTATCTGACTAAGTGGCATTATACTTAGCCCGACTCCCACAGTGACCCAGGCAGAAAGCTTACTAACTATTGATCCTTAACTTTCAAGTTTTAGCATCGCTATTTGTCGGTATTTCATAGCACCAACAAGTAAGTTTAGAGACACGCATTGAGTTTGAATGGATTAACACTTAGAGACTTAGGGGTATCTACACCGATTTAGGCAATGTGCCCTACATCCAGCGGCGAGAATATTCGTGTTCTTGAGCATGAGTGCTCTGCATCTGCAGTAGGGGCTACGAATGAGGGGTGAAAGGAATTGGGAGTTCATGGGTGATACTAGCTACTAGAGATGACTGAGAGTCGTAACAAGGGGTCCTTCTCTAGAGAGTGTAACCGTGTGAATGATCCCCTGCCTCTCCTTATATAGATGGGATGGGAGGTAGTGGGTACAAATTTGCACGGCCCACACGGTCTTGTAGGCAGTCCCTTGGAGATTACGACGATGTCATGTTAGGATGCTGCAGTAGCGCCCACCCCCACCCCATTGCCAGATAGGTAAATAATGGTGCCGCTGGCGCCACATCGATGTACAATCGGCTTTGTGGCCATCCACGATGCACATGACAACCATAATGTAGACTTTGTGGCCATCCACAATGCACATGACAACCATAATGTAGGTTGCTTGTACTTCGTATCATTTTGTACTGTTTATGTATTGTTCATGTACAAATAGCAATGGAGAAGGCTAGAAAGCTCTCTCTCACTCACTTGGCAGTCGCTCGACCAGGAGCTGAGGCTAGCTCGCTCCTACTCAATCAATAGTCATTGGGCCAGGAGTTGAGACTCACTTGCACTCACTTGGTAGTCACTCAGCTTGGTTAAACAAGTTCCTATGTGTTGATGATAGAAGTGTCATTCAGCCTTAAGCGCAACATCTTAATAACGATGCTAGTCAGCTAGACTTGCACTTCAGACCTTATTATGTTCTCAGGGAGTCCAATACTAGTTACTTTTAACAATATGCTAAGAGTTGTCTGAGGATTGTTTTGAGTCGATTGGTGAGTTAATATGCATTTCATGTGTGCAGTTTTAGTAAGTCGTTATTCATTGATTTTATAGTCTTTTATCATTACTCTAATGCAAAAACATGCTTAATCATGCATAGCTAATGATGATACCCATGAAATGCATATGCTTAACACCAAGAGTGTTACAAAATCCAATCTTACAAATTTTGGGTTTTGCCATGGTAATAAAAAAACAATGAATGTTAGAGAGATTACACAAATACAAAAATCCAATCTTACAAATTTGTTCGCTTGAACTTATCAGCCCGGCTTATCAGTCATGGTATAATATTTTTTCTCACAACAAAACAGCATCAGTCGGCTTATTAGCTACAGAAGCCATCAGTCGAACAGCCTTAAGCTGGATATCAATGTGTTGGTACACACCCATAAAAAAATACTGGAGCACTTCTAAACCCCAAAACCACTTCTTCCCTCAGATCGTGCGCTCTACACACTTGGCCATTTCAGCTTGCTCTCTTGCTATAGTCCCAACGTGTCACTCTTTCCCGGTATTTCTAGCTACAAAGTTCTGGTATCATTATTGATGTTGACGAAGGGGAAACAACCAAACAGAACACGTCGATTTTGCGAGTAAGAAAAACAGTCGTTCTCTATTTTTTCTCGACGTTGACGACACAGCACCAAGAGTTAACGGCCAAACCAAGAAAACCTGGCGCAACTTTCTGGCCGAATAAATTTCATACACAGTAGAGTAGGTAGCAAGAAGACGTGCATCCCTTGCAGCATGCTTTTGAGCCCATCTGTTCAGAAAAACGTCGAAATCAAACTTGATCCCTATTGGGAAGTACCTGCCGCCATATTTCAACATGACGGAGTTAGGACGACGGCGAGGCTTGCCCTACAAGATGACTAGGATATCACCAGCTAGTACGTGATCATAGATTATATATCCATGTTTGTACTGGTACTCATCAACGCATACTCCATAAGACCATAACCAACAAAGGCATTGTATGGCCCCGTTCGCTAGTCTGAAACTAGCTGAAAAACTACTGTTCCGGCTGAATTGTTGTGAGAGAAAAATAATCTTCTGGCTGAAAAAAGAAGCCGAACAAGCCGAATATGGGGTGAGCCAAAACGGCTGATTATATATATATATATGTTGTACTTGTGGAGCGTCAGATTGGCATGGTTCACCAAGAGAGAGACTAGCTTGCATGTCAAGTTACAACTATCGTTAGAAATATTATAAGGTTGAAAAGAGGTAATAAAGCTGTATGTTGGAATTGAAAAAAGAAAAGAAAAAAACTATCCCGATCTCGTATGAAAGCCAACATAAACTTTTGATTTGCACACGGTACTTCAGATCTCGAAGTAAGGGCTCAACTGAAAATTTTGGA
Source organism: Miscanthus floridulus (assembly GCF_019320115.1). Taxonomy (NCBI): domain Eukaryota; kingdom Viridiplantae; phylum Streptophyta; class Magnoliopsida; order Poales; family Poaceae; genus Miscanthus; species Miscanthus floridulus. Next base: position 95,876,598 of record NC_089584.1, on the reverse strand, counting down.
AGGTTTCGAAGGAGAGGGAGAAGGTAAAAAATGAGATGGAGAAACTAGAAATATTCAACGTTTGATGGATTACCAACTATATTAGCACTGACAATAGCGTGAATTAAAGGCTGTGTACTGCAGACTACTTTGTCCATATATCAGCAGCCTGTTCGGTTGGCTGGTTCGTATCGTTGCTGGTTCATGAAGAAGTACTACTGGCTGGTTTGTGTGAGAGAAAAATACTGTTCCGACTAGAAATTTACGATCGTTTAGGTTCGAAGGACTGGTAGCTAGCTTGTTAGTAATCTCTAGTGTGTCGGAAATAAACAACTCGTGATCTTAATTTTGGATTATTAAGACCTAACAAGTACTCAGAAGTGGGGTCCAGGCACATATGCTTGAGCATTTTTAAAAATTGATTTCTCACCACCTAAAAGCGCTTCGCGATGATGTTGTGCACTTGTCAGCTAGCAGAACTGCTGGGGAGTGGCCTCCAACTCCAAAATGGAACCACCAATTGGTTCCGCACATTCCCAGTACGAGTACCAACACCCACAACAAAAATCCCTGCCTTGTAAAGCTTGGCACGCAGGCACGAAAAACCAGGGTTTTCAGCATGCATTTGCATGTCTTGTGTATGATAAGAAGGATAATAATAATAATATCCGCGGTGGTTCCGTCAGACAAACAAGGGCGATGCATTGCCGATTTGTCGTGGCAGACTGCAGACTGCAGACTGCAGACATACATGCGTGTATGCATGCGCTGCCACACCCGCGCCCGGCTTTGTTTGCCACGCAGAGGTCCATATGCGCGTCCTTCCCTCATCGCTGGCTGATCTCAAAAACAGAGACCGTCAGTTTCGTTCATCAGCACCAGAACATGCTAAATAAATGATCCAGTATATATGTACACACTACACTACACAGCGGGGCTGTCCTGGACGCATTGCACGGTCGTCGTTGCCGCTGGGCGCGTGCCATCCAGCGCGTACCTTTCCCCGCCGGACGGACGGACGCCACGACCAGCAGCCAGCAGCCAGCAGCAGCTAGCTACTCGGCTGCTGCCTGCCTGCCCGCACCGCACTCCTCCTCCCACTATCTCTCTCTCTCTTCCCCGGCCGGGCGGGGGCGTCGACGTCGCCGCTCTCGGACGCGCGGTAGATGGACGGTTCAAGTCTTTAGCTGTTGGGGTATCTCTCTTCCAAGACACTCTACGGTGACCTCGTATCTAAAATAAAGCAGCTGATCTCTCGATCGAGTCGGTCCTCCGGCCCTTTCCCACAGCCACGAAGACGCCCGGCGTTGCGTTGCGTTGCGTTGCTGCGCGCGGCACGTAGGGTGGCGTGAGGTGGAACGTCCGGCCTCCCTCGATCGGGCACGCGAATCAGGTTGCCCCATCTCCACTCCACCACCACCCCGCCCGGCTGCGCTGCGGCTAGCTGGCATGCCACCCTCACGCTGTAATGATGAACGAACAGTGAACAGTCTTTGTTTTCCTGCCCGCTGGTGATCTGTAGTGCGTGCCGATCGTGTGCGTGCGTGTAATGATGGATTGCAAGAAGCCTGCTCGACCGATCAGCCAGCCAAGTCGACGGCCGGCTCATATATTATCCTGGTCTGCTATGTGTGTGTACTGCTATATATATGGCAAATTGCCAAATCGGTCAGGCCAGCAGGAGTCGTCAGATAGATGGACGTCGACGTCAGATAGGGAGGGGCACGCCGCACGCACCATCGTATCCCATCCCGCATGGATGTGCACGCAGCAACTCGCGATGTGTGTACGTGGACGCCGCGCAGAGAATCCGGCGCCCGGCCTGGCCTGGTTTCCGGCTCACGGCTTCCTCCGTTGCATGCCCAGACTTGAGGGACAAGCAATTCGCCCAGGTCCATCGCCCCTGCCGCCGCCTCCTCCCCCCCCTCCCACCCTCTTGTTCTGCCAAACGTGTTCCCGCACACGCAATCACGCATGGACACACGGATCCGTAGCTACAGCGACTGCGGCTCGGTCGAGATCAGCTAACAACCTTGCTGCGCGTTCCATCTCTGTCCGTCGGCCTTGCCACTATCGGATTTTTGAGAATCGACAGGTGATGTGTCTTTACTGCTGATTATGAAGCTCGAAAATGAGAAAATGATTGGGGCTGAATTAAAACCGACAGTGAAGCATCACATCACTGTCGGTTTGTGGCTTGAATCGGCAATGTTTTGGCGGTCACTCATCACAGCCGGTTTAAGCCACAAACCGGTAATGATTGGGCTTTATCACTGTCGGTTCTAGCCAAGAACCGACGGTGATAAGCCTACAGCACAAAAAGGTTGTAGCCGTCCTCTTCTTTCTCCTCTCTTCCATCCCGAGAACAGAGGCGCGTGTTTGGGCCCTTCCCTCCATTGTTGCGGCTGCTCTTCACCCTGAAGCTAACGCTTGGATTTTGAAGAATGGTTTGATCTTTTTGCTTTAAGGTTAGTAACAAACATCCACTTCTTTGATTTAGTTGCTTAATTAGCTTTGTTTTGATGGTTATATTGCTTGATTCTCATTCTAGTTTTTTCTCCATTCTAGAGAGCACTTTTTCAATTAGACATTTGTGCAAGGCTCAAAAATGTGGTGAATCTATCATCCAAACGATTGGTGTCTATGAACATATTTAAATTCGTGGCTAATTATTCCATGGTGGTCAAGATCATCATTGTTAGTATGTGATGCTATAATTAGTTCTTAGAAGTAGAGTAGAATAGTTGTTCTTCAATATTGTGCAATAATTATTTTTTACTACGATTTTCAATTTACAGGGCCGGGGCTACCAATTTCAAATTTTCAATAATTAGTGTACAATAATGTTTTCCAAAAATAGTACTTTCGAGCTATAATTGTTGTTCATGAAGTTCGATTTCTTATTAATTCTTTGTAATTACTGTCTCAGTATTTTTTGTGCAGAGATGGATCGAGAGTGGATGCATCTGTCCCTGAACGGACAAGCGGTACATGCATGGCGTCAGCCAGTTTATCACCGATGCCAAAGCCCATGCTGGGAATGGGAACCCTGTCTTCTGCCCATGCAAAGGTTGCAAGAATCAAAGGAACTTTGGTCAAATTGAGTCTATACGATCACACTTGATTATCAGGAGATTCATGCCAACTATACGATATGGACTATGCATGGCGATGTTGGTGTGAATGTTCTACAGGAAAACGATGATGATGTGGACATGCCTGACGTAGCCATCCACGATGGTGACGAGGAACCCTGGTGTCAACACGGAACCTATGCCCACAGTTAATAATGTGTTTAGGAACACGCTAGCTGACGACACCGAGGATAACGATGGTATTTCTCAGCTGCTACGTAATGTAGAGAGTGGATGTCTTAGTGAAAGACAGCTGAGAAAACTAGAGAAAATAAGACAAGATGGCAAAACACCATTGTATAGCGATTGTCCAATGAGCAAACTGGAAGCCGACATCATGCTGGTAGAGTTCAAATCGACAAATGGATTGAGCGATAAAGGTTTCGATCAGTTGTTAGGTATAATAAGAAAAATGCTCCCAGAAAAAAACGAGTTGCCAAAAAAGATATACTTGGCCAAGCAAATGATCTGCCCCATCGGCCTCGAGGTTGATAAAATCTACGCGTGTTCCAATGATTGCATATTGTACCAGTGGAGAAAAATACAAAGACTTGGACAAGTGCCCCTAAGTGTAGAGCTCCATGGTACAAGGAAGGACCGTCAGATCAGAGTACCAAGACCAGAGGAGGTCCTGTAAAGGACGTTTAGTATTTCCCTATAGCTCCCCGGGTGCATAGGTTGTTTGCATGTGCAAAGTCAGCCAAGCTGTTGCGCTAGCATGGCGAAGAGCGTAAGAAAGATACAATGATGAGGCACCCCGCCGATGGGCATGACTGGAGGACTGTCAATACTATGTTCTATAAGGACATCGGTGGAGATGTAAGGAACATTTGGTTTGCTTTGAGCACAGATGTGATAAATCCTTTCGACCAGGTTAGAAACAATCATAGCACCTGGCCAGTGACGCTCTGTATATACAACCTTCCACCTTGGGGTCTGTATGAAGCGGTCATACATCCATATGCCACTACTGATCCAAGGGTCAAGACAACTTGGGAATGACATCGATGTGTTTCTGGAACCAGTGATCGATGAACTAGTGGAGATGTTTAAAAAGGGTGTGCCGGATGTTTGGGACGAGTATAAAAAGGAACATGTCACTGATCAAGGGAGTACTTATCGCTACAATCAGTCGAGGTCCGTTGTCCGGAGAGAAGACAAAAGGCTATACTAGATGTGTCGAGTGCTTGGACGACACCGATGCGGTAAATCTGCCAAATAACTCAAAGATAGTTTATATGGGACACCGTAGGTTCCTACCTAAGAATCACCCTTACCGCAGGAACAGAAAAGATTTCAACGGTACTATTGAGAAACGCTTAGCTCCAAAATATCGAGACAGGCTTGCGATACTTCGAGAACTCAACAAACTGGAGGTTGTCCTTGGGAAGGGGATAATACAGTAGCAGCGCCTGATGGGAGCGTTTGGAAGAAAAAATCGATTTTCTAGAAACTACCTTATTGGCCACTTCTGAGTATACGCCACTGTCTTGATCCCATGCACATCACTAAATACGTGTGCGCTAACACTCTTAACACCTTGATGGACACCGGAGGGGACATCGAATGATTCACTAGCCACACGCCAGGACATGCAACACTTGGGAATCAGGAAGGAGCTACATCCCGTGGAGCTAGAGAATGACCAGTTCGAACTTCCGGTTGCGTCATGGACATTGAAAAAGGAAGAAAAACGTGCGCTTATTTCTTTCTTCAATGAACTCAAAGTCCCGATGGGCTACTGTGCGAACCCGAAGAGGCTAGTGAACATGAGAGAACTCAAGTTCAACTATGGCTCCATGAAGGCCCATGACTGTTATGTCATTATGACTCAGCTGCTCCCTGTTGCCCTGCGTGGTATTCTTCCCCCCAAAGGTCCGAGCCCTAATCAGAAAGCTTTGCTCGTTCTTCAACGTGATCTCAAAAAAGGTCATTGATGTGTCCACGTTAGAGTAGCTTGCAGCGAGACATAGCCAAGATATTGAAAAAAGATGGAGTATTTTCCATTGCACGATCCGTGAGATACAAGGATCAGTATGGCCTATAGCGGCTCGCCGGATTATTGTAAGAAGTCCGAGAACATTTCTTTTTATTTTGATGGATCGAGATCTGGATAAGAACATTTGAACTGTAACCGTAACATTTGTAATGTTTAATATTGATAGGACCTGTCGTCTACGTAGCGTATATAAAGCGAAAATCCGATTCCACGAAAAATATAAATTAAAATCAATTATAAAATAATAAAATGCGAATGGCTCAAGCCGACAGTGTTGAACGAGCCATCACTGCCGGTTACCAATGAACCGACAGTGTTGTCTTGCAAAACACTGCCGGTTATCAACAAACCGACAGTGTTGTCTTGCAAAACACTGCCAGGCTTGAGCCATGAACCGACAGTGTTGTCTTGCTCAACACTGTTAGTTTGAGCCCTCAACCGACAGTGTTGGCTAGTTCAACACTGCCGGCTTGAGCCATGAACCGACAGTGTTGGCTAGTTCAACACTGTCGGCTTGAGCCATGAACCGACAGTGTTGACTAGCTCAACACTGCCGGCTTGATCCATGAACCGACACTCTTGAAGCAACATTCATTGTCGGTTAGGGCTACAAACCGGCAGTGTTGTTCAACTAGACACTGTCGGGTGGAGCCAGAAACCGACACTGTTTCCTGTAGATTATTGTCGGTTTCTAATAACCGACGGTGATGTCAACCCCCATCACTGTCGGTATGCCACTGTCGGTTCAAAATCTGGTAAGTAAAGGGAGTTTTTGAACCGACAGTGATGTCTAGATCTGGGACAGTGTAGCTTCAATTCGCCTTGCTGTCCTGTCCGTGTCCTGCAATCGATTGATCATCCTGAAGGCACGGTCCATCGTCTCTAGCCCCGTCGAGCGATCGAGCCTTTCCTACCAGCTGCGTACGTGCTGCCGGTTTCTTTTTTAATTTTAATAGCTGTTGAATTATATTGCCCGGGCGGGCAGCGAGCTCGTGGCGCATCGATCGATCAGGTAGTAGTGGCGATCGATCTCTTGTTGCACTGGGATGCAATGCAACAACCAAAAAAGTTGGTGACAATTCTTTCTCCTGTACCAGACAAACAGCGAGAGACGGGGAGGTGGCGCCGCGCACCAAGCGACCGAACTGATCGAGCATGCACGCAGGCAGGCAGGCTATAGGGGCCGGATCGACTGATGGTCCGTGGTGTGCGTGGTGGCTGCTGGTGCCAGGCGGTAGCTTTTAACAGGGACAAGCTTCCTCCTCCTGCCCTCTTTTTCTCTTTGTTCTCTTCTCGGCCGCTTTGTTCCCTCGCGCCCTCTTCTTTTGCGCTCGCCGCCTGTCATTCCCCTGGGGATCAGCCTTAGCGGCGTTGCCTCATATGGGGGCGAGCTGAGCAAAGCGCGCGGACAACAAGAGGCTTTCGATCTCCTCTCTCTCTCTCTCTCTCTCTCTCTCTCTCTCTCTCTCTCTCTCTCATCTATCCCACTCTACTCCTCGTCACGTACTCCCTTCAGGGCCTTCCCTTCGATCTAAACGAGGAGAGACTAGAGAGAGGGCGAGATCGATCGTCTTCAATTCGTCGACGGCCATGACATGGTGCAACAGCTTCAACGACGTGCGTGCCGTGGAGAACAACCTGGCCACCGCCGCGGCCGTGGCCGCCGCCAAGAAACAGCAGCAGGCCTCCTCCCACGTCAACCTTATCAGGACCTGCCCCTCCTGCGGCCACCGCGCGCAGTATGAACAGGTACGCGCCTACACATTCATCATATATACACCCACTTAGCAGATCTCTAGAGCTAGCTACTCTACTATACTATGTCTATATATATCTTTGAGCATGCATTCATGCATGGTCAGTACTCACACGCACCGAGAATAACACACGCTAATAGCGATCGAATCGATCTGCCGTCAACCATCAGGTGCAGGCGGCGGCGACGATCCAGGACCTGCCGGGGCTGCCGGCCGGCGTGAAGTTCGATCCGACGGACCAGGAGCTGCTGGAGCACCTGGAAGGGAAGGCGAGGCCGGACGCCCGCAAGCTGCACCCGCTCATCGACGAGTTCATCCCCACCATCGAGGGCGAGAACGGCATCTGCTACACGCATCCGGAGAGGCTTCCTGGTGAGTACCTATAGCTAGAGACTGCTAGACACGCCAACATAAACTGCTGCTGCCTGCCTGCCTGCCCCTACGTACTTGCGAAATCGTTCCTTCTTTATGCGTGTATAATTTGGCTATATATATTAGTAGTTGCATGCTTGTATTACATCATCAGCTTCAAAAGCGTTTGCTGCAAACGGTCCGTCATCATATCGTATCTCCGACCCTGGCCCCCTCGCGAAAAAAAGAAAACAAAACAAAAAGAAACGGTCCATCTATCAATTCAGAATTTTTTTGAAAGGTTATCTCTCCATATTTAGACCAGTCGACGAAGATAGATCCGTCACGGAAGAACCTTGCTAGGCTAGCTTATCATAGATTAATGGTTCTTTAATTATTTTTTTAGAAAGGCGGCAAGAGCATTTCTTTAAAAAAAATCTTCAAACTATATATTGGATAAATCCTTACTTTGGTGTTAGAAAAAGATTACATTCTGTACTGTTTTAGTCGTTTTCAATTTGGTGGTATTGCTTAATCAATCAAGGTCCAGTCCTAGAAATTTAGTGTGCTGCATTGTCTGCACACTCACGTCATATATGTAAAACTACATGTGTGTTTTAATTTGTTACGTATATGTATGTTTATTAGTACTTTGTTTATTTGCTTTTGAGGGGGATACGTATAAACATCGATAAAGGGTGCCTTTGAAGTAACTTCTTGTCCTACTTGTTGGCAGTCTAGTTTAGTTGTAGTACCCCTGAAAACGACAGATTTAGATAACACAACTCCATCAAAGGTCTACGTCATGCAGGCTGCACGCAACATCAGGATCAAAAGGAAGTATAACCTTTAAGAAAGGACTTATATATGAATTTATGATACACATGAGAACTACTATTTTCTCTCCTTAACTTTAAGTTTTCGGTTTTTAACAATTTATCTGAAGTACAATCGAACAGATTATTTCAGGCTAGTTTTTGTATATATGCTATAATGAATTAGTGAATAATGAAATTTAATCAAGATGTTTTCTCTTTTTTCTTTCGATATTTGTTCTACAATGCAAAGGCACTACTTTACTCTGAAAGGAAAAAAAAACAAGTATGAATATTAGTAGTAGAGCTATTAGGCATGATGTATTTTGTTTTGGAGCTAGTAGCTTTTATCATTTGCTCCAAAATTTGAATAAGTGCTTCAAATAGGTTTCTCTTTCTATTCTGACATGTGATTTACGTGGATCAATACTTTATATGGCGATTCGTCTATATCATTTCCTCCGCCCTATCTTTACACCTATTGTGATCCAATAGGAAAGATAAATGCCAGTCTGGGATAGATTTATGGCACACAACTAACATAATTGCTTATATTTCCTCCATCTATCTACTGTTGATTTTCTATACAATAATTATCTAATTACTCTTTTTTTCATTCATACTCAGATTTTTTCACCTTTTACGCTGCACCTCTGCGTATGTGTCTTCAATACATGTTTAGTTAGAACCTTAGCTTGAGTTATATCATGTCTTGTTAAACAATCATTTAGCTTGTCTAAATCACAAAGCAACACCTCTCCTTCACATTAATTTTCACCTGTGTTGAATAACCAACGAATTAAACAACCATTTAACATGTATAATCATGTTTATTACCTCGATTCTGTTTAGGTTGATTAGTCTTTCTTTTGGCTTTGATTGTTTAAATAGTCAACCATGCATTTAGTAGACTGTTTGTGGGTTAAATGACATGATTAGCCTCCGTTTACCATTTCAATGTGATATTTAGGGCATCCGCAATGGCTGACTCATAAGCTAACTCTAAGCATTTTTTATATTTTAATAGAAGAGAGAGAAAAGTTAGCTCTTGCTTAAGGGCACCCACGATGGGTGACTCATAAGCTAGCTCTAAGTATTTTTTTATATTTTAATACAAGAGAGAGAAAAGTTAGCTTTTGATCAAGAGCTAGGCTCATACACATATTTCAAGAACATGTAAGAGTGTCATGTGGGCCTAATCCTACTATGAGCCATTGCTAAGAGCTAACACTATTGAAAAGATTGGCTTAAAGCTAGTAACTGACTCTTACTGTTGTGGATGCCAGAGTTAGGCTCATACACACATTCTAAGAACATGTGAGAGTATCATGTGGGGCTATCCATGTGTTTATGAGCTATGCTAAAAGTTAACACTATTAAAGAAGTTGACTTAGAGCTAGTAACCAGCTTATACCATTGCAGGTGCCCTTATAGCTTATGCATGCATGTATAGTTGGTGTGCATGGTGGCGCACAACATACCTATTTACCTTGAGTTAGTTTTTACAAATTAATAGGGGTAGCGTGATTTTTTAATCATGTTAGGGATACTTGGCCATGCTAGGGATACTTGGTGTTAGGATATATAACTAAGTGGTTATTTTCATTTACTTTATTAACAACAATTGTAGTAATTTAGATGTAAATAAATTGGGTAATACTTTAGATTATCTTTCATAATGGTCAACATATATGCAAATTTTATCATTTGCTGGCAGAGATGGATAATGTAGATATAGATTAATGTTATTTGACTATTTTGATTAAACAGCATAGTTAGGTAGCGTTTTTTTAACAACAAAGTATAATCGATCCAATGTCTATTAATGTCCATTGTCCAATGAATTAGACTTTACTAAATTAACTAATGGCAAGATATTTTTAATGAGAATTTTTTAGATCCATCTCTTTTTAGCATAGATTAACACTTATAAGTTATAACTAGTATAAATAAGATTTTATTTGGACATGAATATTCACTTTTAAGGGTTTTCATTTTTTTCTTTATTTGCACCAACCTCAAAAACTTATAGAGACCTCAGCGGTAATAATCTATTTTTCTATATTTTATTTTGTGAAATATCACACTGGGGAAATACAAAGCTATATATCCTTGAATATTTTGTATCTTTGGACAATTGTAATAGGCAGAGAACATATTTTTGTGAAAAGAATCTAAGTCATTTTCTGATAGATTCAGCACACGTAAAAATGTGACTTGTGCACTTTCATCTCATGACATATTTGAGGAACGTTGTCTTGATGAATTTCAGGTGTCGGCAAGGACGGCCTCATCCGGCACTTCTTCCACCGCCCGTCCAAGGCTTACACGACCGGGACGCGGAAGCGGCGGAAGGTCCACACCGACGAGCAGGGCGGTGAGACGCGGTGGCACAAGACGGGCAAGACCCGGCCGGTCTTCACGAACGGCAAACTCAAGGGCTACAAGAAGATCCTGGTACTCTACACCAACTACGGGAAACAGCGGAAGCCGGAGAAGACGAACTGGGTGATGCATCAGTACCACCTGGGGTCCGACGAGGAGGAGAAGGACGGCGAGCTCGTCGTCTCCAAGGTGTTCTACCAGACGCAGCCGAGGCAGTGCGGCAGCGGTTCAGCGATGGCCAAGGACGCCGTCCCGCTTGCTGCTGCCAGTGCGGCGACTGATCACCACCACCACCACCATGACGGTGGCAACAGCATGCTGAAGGAGGCAGGCATTGTAGATTTCTACAGCCCAGCGGCGCTAATCGGCTACAACCAGGCGGCGGCTCCGACCAACAGGGCGGCTGCTTCTGCTCACCTGATGCCTAACTTTGAGGTGCACACTACAGCGGGGGCGGCTGGCTTTGGTCCCTGACCAAGACGTGCAACTGCAACAATTCGACTGATATAGGTTAGAGGAGAGAGTGATGCAGGCAGATAATGCATGGCACCGGAGTTTACTGAACCGTAATGCTGGACAATAAGAGGATCGGAGTACGTGTTGATCGAGTGAGTGGCTGGACGTACAAATGCTGAAGTGTAGGAATGGATACAACCATTCATTGTTCATTAATTGTTACACATATACGTAACTTGACGCTATCAATTTTTTGTTTAATGATCTGTTGTTCCGTAATAAGAACGGTGGAGTTTTATACTGTATATTAGTTCTTAATTAACTAAAGGACTTGTACATGTATACAAATCACTGTATATCTTTCTTTTGGAAGAATATATCTGCTGTATAATTTTGTTGATTGTTGCTCAATCGGCCTTGCAGCAAAGGAAAATGGAGCATGTATGACTTTGATTACATTTATATAGTGACTATTGAATTTCCTTGCTCTTACAAAAATACTTGGGATTCTCGTTAAGAAAGTCTTATAATCGTATATTGATTTTCTAGCCAGGCCTTGTTGTGCGTTTAAGTTGTATTCTAGAGCCTTGGCAAATCTATTTGTACTTTGTTTTTATTTTTCTATCGTCTAATAAAACTCACGGCAAATCTCTTACCGTTCCTTTAAAAAAAATTGGTCTTGTCCGATCTCAATCAATTCAATTTCTTCGAAATCCTTGACTTAATTAAAACCTATTCAATGGGGCCACTTATGGCTTCGGACTTGAACGAGAGTAAACCTCTTGTGTTATACCAAAAGCTCTTGTTTAAACTTCCTTAGGATGAATGCCTTGGACCCCACCCCTTAATAGCTAGTACGATAAAGGAAAACAAAACCCTAATACACACTACAACAAATGCCTTCGAGCACCAAGCCTACATTTCATGTAATGCGTCCTTAGTCTTCACGAATATCCTTTGCCGCATGCGCCAATCAAGGATCCAAGTATTCGGGACCAAGACACTTGTGGGCATTCAACTTGTAACTAACACCAATATGAATACCGCTGCAAACACATGTTACTCATACCACCACTTATGCTCATAAATCACCAAAACCCCAAATTACCAAATTAGGCCATATATGCGTTCAACCGTAGTGTTTATGGCTCTTGATTGAGGCCATGGAGCATTGATAGGCCATATATATGCTCTCCACCGGTCGGCATTGATAGGCTTGGTGCCGCCATGCCTCTCTAGGCGTGAGGCGCTCAAGATAATGGTGTTTATGGCTCTTGATTGAGGCCATGGAGCCTCTTTTTGCTCTTTTGTTTTCGCCATGAATGGCAAGCCATTGTTCTTACCCTCTGTCACTAAGGCCATCATTGCCAGTGATGTTGCAGACTTGTAGTGAAAACCAACTTCGTGGAAGAAGACGACTTTTGTGCCTTGTCCAGTGATCGAGTTCTTTCTTCTTCCTCCTCTACTGCTTCATTATTGTGGTACTCTTGTAGCCGATTGCCCATTGTGCAGCGTGCTTGATAACGTATTAGAACTAGAAGTTCTTGAATGTAAATGAGAACTAGAAATTGAATAAATGAATAAATCAAATGAACCAATAATTTATATATATATAGTTCATAATCTAAAGATATGATTCGTTGTGGCCAGCTCGCGACGCCAGCGTGTCCACGTCGCTCCTAATTTTTCCGTCCGTCCGATCTTTGATTCTACGGACCGGATTGCATGGACCAGCTTTCGCCGATAGCGGCTTCTCCTGCTTCTCGTGCGCTTAACCAGCTTTTCCACTGCCTCTTGCTGCCTCCTCCGGCTCCTGCTCCGAATCCAGTGAAACCAATAATAGACACAGCTTCTGCTCCGAAAAAAAACACGCACCTCTCCCCATCCTCTCTCGATCTCTCCCGACACGGCGACGGCCAGGGCGACGGCGCCCCCCGGGCGGCGAGCGGACCTCCGCGGCGGCGCGCGGGCAGGACGGCGGCGCACGGCCGCGACCTGCACCCCGCTGGCCTCCTCTCCCTCTTCCCATCGGTCTCTCCCTCTCCATCCCGACACGGACAGGCCAACGACGGCTGGCACAGGCGGGCGCGGCGGCTGCGGGCTCCCTCCTCCTCCTCCTTTCCCCTCGCGACTGGGCCCCAGCGGTGTCCGCCGGCGTCGCTTGCCCCCGGCGCTGCCTCCTCCCTCTGCTCCGTGTGTGTTCATGTGTTGCAGGTGCTACAGGAAACCCTAGCAGCCTGTGCTAGGGGTCGCTGCGGCCCAGCTTCGACCCAGCCCCCGGCGGCGGTGCCCTTCTCCAGTGTGGAGGCGGCCCAGCTTCGACCCAACCCCCGGCGGCGGTGCCCTTCTCCAGTGTGGACGCGCTCGCCAGCGACAGCAGCGGCGACTGGCAGGTTGTTGTCCCTCCGGCGACTGCGTGGCCGACGAGGTAACCTTCCATCTCCTCCATGTCTCTTGGCCTTCTTTTACTGAATGTTTTGGTGGCGGGAGCCCCAGATTCTTGGTGCAGTTACCAATTTTTTGTGAGATTTTTCCTACATTCCTGGTACAAGTGATGCAAATCTGTTTCCAGAAGGCCACCTCCTTTCAATCACTCACAATGTTCCCCAAGTGCCGCATTGGTCAATACCGAGCCCTGTACAAACTATTTTAATTTATTCATGTATGTTCCTCAGTATTAGATTTTTACTTTTCAGACTAATGTATTAAACAAGTTAAGAAATATTGGATAGGTTAATGCTTACTACAGCAGATGACATGGCTTTCGTCCTTTCAATTTTGTGCCTGAATGTTCTCCTGTAGACATGTATGTAGTTTTTTGTGTGAATTTGTTCCAGTTTGAGAGGCGAGTGCTCTTTGTTGAGGTTCCAGATAAGACCTAATTTCTTTGAGCTCATTCTAAAAAAAGGTTTTATTTTGTAAGGCAACCATGCTACAGCCTCACATTTACCTTCGTCCCATATTGACCAGCATAGATGTTATACTTAAACATTTGCTACGGCAATACATGTTTTAGAATCATTTTACCTATTTGTTGGTGTTCATCGATCTTCTCCATTTGCTAGAGTGGCGGGAGTGGCAGTTCCTGAGCCCGACGGTGGAGCAGGCTGTGCGCCATGGTCTGCGTGACGCAAAGGACGATACACAATACAAATTTTATTCTTGTGTTGTGATTTCGGTTCAACACAGGACTTCATTTCATAGGCCAATTTTGAGGACTATCATCAGGTGCAGCAACATCAAGGTGTTTTTGTTCCCTTCTTTTTGTCATTCTTTTACCTGTTTGATAAAGTTTTAGTTCATAATTTATAGCATCCTCAGCGAACTTGCTTCGTTTTGCGAATTTGTATGATGCTGCTGGTTTCCTTAGATTATTTACTGAGTACGAAGTATCCGTCTAGACGAAGAAAAAAGGAGTTCACTGCTCAACAGTACAGTTGATTCCATCAAGTTTTACCTAAATTATTTTATTAATGCTTGCCCAGGTTTCTCGGAATGATTCTTATTCTTGTGCAAGAATTTTGTTTTGAGACAACTTCATTTCATGGGTGCATTTTGAGGGCTATCAACAGGTGTAACTGCATCAAGGTGCTCCTGATCCATTGCTTTTATCATATTTCTTCTACCATGTGCTAAAATTTTCATTCAGATTAAACCTTGAATTTTTAGTTTGATGCAATTTATATGCACATTGTAAAATCTTAGAACAAGCCAACCACTTGGAAAAAAGCATTATCTGGTCTGTAACAAACATCACGACCCTACTCAGGCACTTAGTTGGGTTGCATACTATATGTTAGCTTACTAATCGCTGGTACATATTTAGGTACACTATTAGAAGTTTGAGATCACAGAAATACCAGTAGTGCTATTTGTTGTTCTTTTACTGTCCTGCAAGGTTGAAAGTGATGCTTTGATCATTTCCTTTAGGTTTCATGTTCAGTAATGCGCATGGAAGTTCTTTTGCTATTCGCTCGTTTCATAAATTCACCTAGCATTTTAGTACTGTCCCATGGATGTGCTTCATAGATTGATTATAATGGGAAGTATATCAGCTCCTGCAACATTAACCAATATGAAATCAGTGTATAAAAACAGCACATGAGAGACCTAAATGCTTACTAAATCATTATTATTATGAGTAGGAAAAAAGACGAGGGCTAAGAAGATTAAAACATTCCTGTTGGGTTAACTCTGCTACATGTCATATGCATTCCCAATTTTGCTAATAGAGCTGCTCAAAGACTCATGTTCCTCATATGTGGCTATCATGGCGTATTTAAAATACTAAGCTCTGAGTGTTTGGTCATGGTGTTACCTACAGGTCTAACCATAATTAGTTCAGATAACTCTTAATTCGTGTGGTTGGTTTGACCCTTTCAATTTTCCATTGCTTTACAACAAACAATAAAGTGTGCCTAATCGTTCTATTTTTTCAGCCCATTTATCAGATCTGTCCATCCCACCGTTCTGTTGGATCTTTTCGTCCCCTCACCAGATCTCTGTGTAATAATGGATGTGAGGCTTTCCTTCCTTCCTCTTCGTTGTGGCATGAGTGAACTCTCTGTGCTCAGAAAGGCCTTTTTGTACGGTGCGTGCTCTCCTTGCCAGCGCCGGGGCCGGATACGTGTGTGGATCTGGCTTGCCAGCCTTCATTGCTGGAGGAGCCCCACATAGGCGCATCTGGCCTGTTGCGCATGGCAGAGGTGCACTCTATCCCCTCCTCTCCCTCCCCTTCCCTTGGCTCCCTCTTCTCACTGCGAGGATCTTGGCCCCCTTCCCCTAGGAGGCCATCGGATTTTGCGCTTCTCTTGTTTTTAAATGTGCGGATCATGCGCAGAACTGATATCCTTCATTATACAATGATGATTAATTGTTTCATTTTTCATGTTACCTACTGAGGTTTGGGGGTTGTGCAATGATGACCTTTTTTAAGACTGGGGCAATGAAATTGTGCAGTGATGACTAATTATTTCATTCTTCCATGATTTCTTGCTATTTGCATTACTTCTGTGATGACAATGCCATTATATCTTAGCAATTCTCTTTTGCATGTGTTGTTTTGTTTTCGTTAGTTCCTACAATTTGTGCATTTGTTACTGAGCATAAGTCCATTGTCAGTGATGTCTTTGCTTCACATAATTTGTTGGTTATTCTATTACTGAGCACACCCCATTGCCAGTGATGTATTTGTTCCTATCCATCTCCACTTTCTTGCAAATCCACTTTTTAGCAGGTTTGAAACATCTGGAACTAAGGTTCTGGTGTGTGCTCACCCTCATAAGGCTTGATCAGTGCCTCTATGTTTTCCCTGATATAGCATGGCAAAATAGATAACAAATTGAGCTATTCTTATATAGCTTTGAGTCTGTTTTTGGCTGTGTAATTAACTAATGCTTAAATCTGGATAAGTTCTTAGTTCTCACATGCCTATTTGCTTGGCAGTAAAGAATTAATCCTTACATCTTACATATTAGTTTATCACCTTGCTGTAAAGGAAATGGACCTCCTTATATTCTGCTACTTTCTTTAATTGCTGGTGTGTGTAATTTCATTCTAGAAATCTAAAAAGGGAAGCCATTTCTTTTTTAGAAAATACATAGCTCTTCCCAGTGCCTCCTAATTCTTTTCCATGGATATGAAAAATAGAGTTGTTTCCTAAAATCAGAAAAACACTCTTAGCAAAATGGCTCTAAAAGCATTATTGTACCAATTTACAGTTTCCTCTTGGGAATTCTGCACCTTTTGTTTATCTGATAGGTTCTTTCTTCCTTCCAGCAAGCAGTTGCAGAAAGCAGCATCGTTTATAAGCAGTTTCAGAATAAGCTTTTCCATACTCCTGTTCAAATCTTTCACAATTTTTGGCAATTGATATGTGATGCAGCACTAACATTTACAATCTTTGCCAAATATACAGGGTGATCTGTCAAATATTTAGGATGGACTGAACAGCCAAGGGCTTAGATAAATTGTTAGCTCTCTGAAGGTATCTCAGGTACAATCTTTCCCTGCATTGGATTATCGAAGGTACAATATTAATTATTCTCCTGCATTTAACCCTTAAAAATTGATGTTACACTCAATGCTACAAGAGCTACCACCATCTGCATTAACTGAAACCATTGTTCCTTCTTCCAGTATGGCTGTCAATCCACCGCTGCCCATTCTGGCAAACTGAACATCTATGGGAAACTTCATGTTTCGTATAATATATGCTCGTTGTTGTGTTCTTCATCGTTTGTTTCTAAGAAAACAGTATCTTATCATCGTTGATAATTATAGCTGTCAGTTAGGTGACTCAATTTTAGTTAGGCGACTATAATATTTGTATTGTCAGCATTGTGCCATTTCCCAGATAGATTTTCGGTCATTTCTCGCGCGCATGGGCGCGCGCAAATCACTAGTGGATGTGAATGACTGTTGGGGACCGGTTTGGTGTCCTTTCAGGAGTAGCCTGAACGATCCAGATGAGTTATCGCTAATCATATTAGCATATGACTAATAACAATTAGCATATATATATCAATGGCGTGATTACCTGCTAATTGATCATCTAATTACATATCTAACCTTTCTGAGGCGCACATTGATCACGGGATTCGATTCGACCCACGGCCGTGGGCTGTTGGACGTCTAGATTTCTACTGGGCCGGTCTGGCAAGGTGTTACGGACCAAATGAGGGACCCAGTGCTTCTACTACTCGGCAATTCGGCCGAATCTTTTGTTCGTATACATTTGGGCCCATCAAAGAACGTGCGCCTTACAATATAGAAGCTCCCCACTGAAAATGAGATTTCAGTTCTAGAGTATAGAAGCTCCCCTCTCCCCGCTGAAAGAATGACTCCATCTCTATGGGTGCGTTTGTTTCCCTTGGCCCAGACGGCCGGCCAGCTGCAACTCGGGCTGTTTGTTTACCTGACCTAGCCCAGCAGCCAGCCCTGCACGCACGTTAAAGCAGCGAAGATGCTGCATCCGGGGAAACGAAAAAAATTTCCTGTTCCTCCAGAGCCAGGCTCGCTGCGGCCTCGAGCGGGCGTTGGCATCACCTCCGGTAGCCTCTCTCTCTCCCCCGGTTGGAAAAGGTGACGCGAACGACGACCACCGCCGATGTGAGCTTGGAGGTACCGGCCACCAACGCGGGCGAGGCTCTCCCCGGCCGCCGCGGACGCAGGCTGCGGGCGCGGGCGCCGCCGCCACGCAGGACGCCGTGAGCGGGTGACGGAGGCGGCGCGCGGCGGAGCTCGAGGATGCGTCGGCGTCGTCGGTGGAGGCGGAGGTGCCGAAGGGACGGCGGCATGGGAGTGCTACGGAGCACGCAGATCCTGGAGGCCGAGGTGGAGGAGATGCGCGCCGCAGTGCTGCTCCATGGCGCCTGCCGTGGATGCCGCGGCACGTGGCGTGAGCAGGTGATGACCGCGGCCCGCAGCAGCACCTTCTCCGGCCGCCTGCCCTCCGGCCTGCACCTCGTTGATGGCCGTGGCCATCTTGCCCCTGCCGCCGCCGCTGCTGTGCTGCGCGCTGGAGGAACGCTCACGCCCGTAAGGTGCTCGATGAAATGCCAACCAGGTCAGAAAGAAGAAGGTGGGGGTGGTAAGGCTATCAGATTAAGGCCCTGCTCGTTCCTGCAGCGCCTCCTAAAATTTATATCATATCGAATGTTTGATATATGTATAGAGTATTAAATATAGACTAATTACAAAACTAATTGCACAACTTGCGACTAATTTGCGAGACGAATCTTTTAAGCCTAATTAGTCCATGATTTGACAACATTGTACTACAGTAAACATGTGCTAATGACATATTAATTAGGCTTAAAAAAATCGTCTCGCAAATTAGCCCCGTTTATGTAATTGGTTTTATAATTAATCTATATTTAATGCTCCTTATTAGTATATAAACATTCGATGTGACATAAATTTTAGGAGCGACTAAAGAACCAAACACCCCTAAACATCTGTACATACAAACAAACCTGATCTCGGTTCATCCTGCCTCGTTAAAAAAGAAAACAAATATGAGTAGTTGCACCTGATTAGCCTGTCCCATTTCAGCCTGGCTGTGGCCAGCCATACGAGCCACCCTCGTCCGAGCAAACAAACAGGTCCTATATGCTCCGTATTTTGTTCTTTTTCTTCAGGACGGCGAGCCGAGAGATCGCATCACATGTGACGTCCTGTTGCGCTTGCGGCGTTGCCGTCGGCCGCCTGGCCGCTGCCTCGGTGCGAGCGTGTGACCACGTCGTGAAATTTTGAATTGGCGAAGGGGGTTTTGGACACAGGCTACGTACTGCGTGATGCTTTTTTCGATTCTATACTAGATGCATATGTTTAGGAGCATAGTGACTAGGGATGAAAATGGTACGGATATTTTCTGACCGTATTCGAAACCAAATCCGTTTAGAGGGGTTGAGATCTATTCGTATCCGAGTCCGGATATCAACATCCGATACCGTATCCGTATCCGAATACTCAAATTGCATATTTATGATGTCGATATCAATCGTATCTTATTTGATATAGTTGACACTATCCGTATTCGAATTCGAATCCGGACAGAAATATAAAAACAAATGTAATATCGATGATATCCGTTCGTATCCGATCCGTTTTCATCCGTAATAGTGACGCTGATAGCCGGAAAATCAGACATAGTTTGGCCCCCAAAAGAGAGTAGAGAGCCTATCATAAGCAAGGGGTATACTCCAATTAGAACGCGCTGATATATAAAAAGAAAGAAAAAGAAAAAAAATAAAACAGAGAGACGACGGAGCAGGCGAAACCCGGATTTGTGAGACGAACACGGCTTGCGTGCTACCCAAATTTCGATGTGAAGACGCTGGTGACCGATGGAGGCAAAACGTCAGTTGCCACTTGCCAAGCAGCCTGAAAAATGCATGAGAAGTAATACTACATTCACATCATAACATGACCATCATAATTATTTTCTCAAGTATTTTTGGCTTGTTTCACCATATCCGTCCTTTGGTAGGCACAAGTTGACAGGAAGACAGACGATCGTTTGTTGCACTTGTGCCTACCAAAGCCAATGGCCACTAGGCACTACGCTTGCACGCGTGCTGCCATTTATGTACGTGTCATATATGTCCGGCCTGGACGAAAAGGATCGCGTGAATCTTGTACCATACGAGGAGAGGACTGGTGTATTGGAGCAACGGACATGTACGTACATGGAAGCTAGGGGTAGCACGGACACACGCGAGCTTTACATCGGTAGTGTCGTACGTACAACACTCTACTGCTTGGAAACTCGCGTGATCTTTTGACTGACGCAGTCACGCACGCTGAACACCTGCCAGCGACAAGCCAGGATCATCTGAAATGCAGCGCCTTAGCTATCAGCGGCAGTCCAGCTTTGGGTGTCTTTAGTTCGTGAAATAAAAACTTTTGGGAGTCGTATCGATGTGTCGAAAAAATGTCAGGAGGAGTTTTTGGATACTAATAAAAAAATAAATTATAGAACCCATTAGGAAACTGCGAGACGAATCTAATGATACTAAATAATCGGTCATTAGCACATGTGGGTTACTGTAGCACTTACGGCTTTTCATGGACTAATTAGGCTTCTCGCGATTTTGCCGAGAACTGTGTAATTAGTTTTTTTCGTCTACATTTAGTACTCCATGCATGTGCCGCAAGATTCAATGTGACACTTTGGGGTGAAATTTTTTGGAAACTAAACAGGGCCTTACTCACGCGCTGATTGGTTGCTTTTTGACCTGGGTCCCACATGCATGCGCGCTTTTCGCAGTCCTTGTTTGGCTCAACTCGTCCGACTCGTTACCTTTACCTCAGGTGTGGACGGTAGTCGTTCAGCCTGATTTTTTAACACTTTTTTAAACTAATTTTAAATCTAACACTATTTAATTTTTTTTAAATTAACACTTTTGGCCGCGCCTATTGGCATAGCGCGGCGAAACGCTTATACCGCACCATGCATGGTGGCGCGGCGAGAGGGGTGACACGGCGACGACCGAGGCGCTGACCGGTGATGTGGTAGGGTCTGCCGCGCCACCGATCTTGGCGCGGCACTGACGCGCCATAGCCCACGGCACGGCAGTCCCAGGTAAATATCGTCCGCGAGCCGCCGCCCTCCCTCTGTCTGCCTGCCCGCCCGCCTTGCCTGCCCGTCTCGCCGCCGCCCGCACACCTGTCGTTAGCCGCACGTCGCCCGCCGCCCGCCGCGCCACGCACGCCGGCACGCCCGCACACGTCCGCCGCGTCGACCACGCCACGAACACCGCCCGCACGCCACCACGACGACGACGCCCGCACGGCCACGACGACGACGCACGCCGGCAGCGAGTAAGATTGATTAAAGTCCTAATTAAGTGCTAATTTCGGTTTAGGCATTCCTGTAATTAGGTTAATTAAGATCTTGTCTAGTATAAGTTCTAACAATTGGTATCCGAGAAGCCGCTTAGCCTAATTTTTGAACCCTAAGACCTAATTAGTGTTTGGTTAAGATCTGAATAGCCTCGGATTTGTCCGATTCAAAGTTCTTTAAGACAAATCAGAATATAGGGTTTCGCTTAAGCACCGAGAAGGAGGGGGGTCGAATCAACTTCAACACTAAGCTCCAGTTTTTGCCCAAATTCGAACCCTAGGAATGTAAATTACCCAAATCTGATAACAATCCCCAACCCTAAAATCAGTAAGACGCTTTTCACTTATCTTAATAACTAAGATGGCGCCATCGGGCTCCTTCACGAGTTCGTCGGCGGCCACAAAAGGGAGCCACGCCCTGCCCTGCTATGTGCACGCGTGATCTCCGCGCCAGGGACGCCCGCAGGCATAGAAGACGAGGGCAGCAGGTCCATACATAGAAGTTGCTTATTTTTCTAGTGAAGTTATTTAATATGTCTGTTAATGTTACTTTGAATATATACATGTGCTTTTCATATTGTGTTCGTATTGCATAACAAGTAGTTCAAATTTTGCAATGCTGCATAATGTTAATTGGAATATTGTTAATTTGAATACTCTAACCCTTTGTTTATCAATTTGTAACAGGATGGCCCTTTCCACGCAGCACCCATTGTACCCCCTTCTTGAGATGGAGTACGATGAGCCGCACCGAGCACACTTCTTGACTGACACCGATGCAGAGGTGCCCTTGCCTCCGTTGAGGCCCTTCACGCACACCAGGGCACACTAGTGGGACGAGCGTTATGCACCGTTCATACGCCGTGCTTGCTTTCTTGAGCTTGTCCTGTTGTCAACTACGGTCTTTCACCCTTTGACCCAGCACTACTTACTGCAGTTGTAGACAGGTGCGAGTGCCTTCATTGTATGTAAACATTCTTATAACAAATTTGAGGTAACTAACAGTCGTTCTATTCTTATAACAGGTGGAGGCCTGAGAGCCACACGTTCCACCTACCTTACGGTGAGATAACCTTGACCATGCAAGATGTGAAGGCTATCTTTGGCCTTCGGTTGGGGGGACTTCCAGTGATAGGTATACTTGACAACGATCACTGGAGGGAGCTGGTGGCTTAGTTCACTGGCTTTCTTCCACTGGACAACGATGTTTCCAAGAAAAATAAGTGAGCAATTGAAGCCTATTTAATACTTGTATTGCTTTCCTACAGCCATCGGGTCTCATTTTCTTTGGTGAATTTTAGAAAAAGTTCTGGTGTTTTATCGTCGTGGATCATAGAGCGCTTTGATTACTTGGACCCACAGGCTGATGAGGCTCAGATCGATAGGTTCGCTAGAGTGTGGCTCTGACACTTCCTTGGTGCTTTCCGATTCCCAGACGCCTAGGGCAACACCATCAGCTGAATCTTTCTTGACATACTACGCCAGCCATGGGATAACATAGCGGCGTATAGCTGGGGCAGCACAGTCCTGGCATGGACGTATCGACAGCTATGCATTGCCTGCCGTCGCACCTCAGGGTATGCGAACCTTAGGGGTTGCTCCTACCTACTCTAGGTTTGGTGTTGGGAACGATGACCCGTTGGGAGGCCCCTTGTTACTGGTTTACTGGTAAGTACTTCGGTTCACTATATTCTTCGAGGCAGTTACATATGATGAAATTATTAATGGCTAATTCATTATCATGTTTAATGCAGCATTGGAACGTGTAGGATACACTCCCTATAGCTCTGTATATCTGGACGCAAGCAGAGTTAGTTAGAGAGAATGTGAGGCGCAAGTACATGGAGTACACAGACTGTCTCGATGTCCTAACATAGCACCAGGTTACACTCTCTTTACTATCATACATGTGTCTTGTTCGATGTATACTATATCATAACCTAACTCAATTACAAAATGTTCAGGTGCATTGGTGTCCTTGGGATGCTCTGGAGCTCCAGTACTATCTGAGTCTTATCACTAGGGATGAGTCAGACGAGTATCGCTGCAACATCCCTCTTATTTTCTTCCGCGTGGTCGAGATTCACTTGCCCATCAGGGTTTGCAGGCAGTTTGGAAGAATGACAGGCTACCCACCACCGCTTTACTCCACCAACCAAGAATTGCACGGGTGCGTTATCGATTAATAACAAAGCTACAATTTAGAGGTGTGTATGGTACAACTAACAATCATTTTTGTTGTAGGTATGACCACAGAAAGTGGTATAAGACCAAGGATTGGCGCGTGACACACAACGCGTACATCCAGTTGTGGTAGAACAGGGACCGGTAGCCGGTCGATGCGGATCCCCCACACGACCAGCACACCTTCGACGAGTACCTGTGGTGGCTTCATAGGTCTACGAGGACACATATCAAGCCCTCGTACACTGAGGAGGTGATTGATGAGGATGATGAGGAAGATGTGATCGAAGATGTGTACAACGTTGCCACTAGGGACGACACACAACTACAGATAGCCCCGCTTCAAAGATACTGAAAGGTCCTAATATGGCTAGAGGGGGGTGAATAGCCTATTTAAAAATCTACAAATCGACTAGAGCAATTTGATTAGTATGACAAAAGGCTAAATGCAAACTTGCTCTAGCTCTACAAGGGTTGCAAGTCACCTATCCCACAATTCTAGTTGCAATGATTGCTAGACACACAACTTGCTATGATACTACTCACTAAGAGCTCTCAATCTTTCTACTCTAAAGAGCTCCACTAAGCAAACTTAAATAGCAAAGCAATCTCTCAAATCTAATTACACTAAAGAGCTTGCTACAACTAGTTTGCAAGAATATAAACGAGTGAGTAGGATGGTTATACCGCAGTGTAGAGGAATGAACCAATCACAAGATCAATATGAAACCAATCACCGGGAGAATATCAAATGGCAATAGACAACCAATTTTTCTCCTGAGATTCACATGCTTGCCAACACGCTAATCCCCATTGTGTCGACCAACACTTGGTGGTTCGGTGGCTAAGAGGTGTTTCACAAACCTCGTCCACACGATTGGACACCGCAAGAACCAACCCACAAGTGAGGTATCTCAATGACATGAGCAATTTACTAGAGTTATCTTTCGGTACTCCGCCAGGGAAGGTACAACTCCCCTCACAATCACCGAAGATGGCCACGAACAATCACCAACTCGTGCCGATCCTCCACTGCTGCACCAAGCCATCTAGGTGGTGGCAACCACCAAGAGTAACAAGCGAAATCCATAGTGCAACACGAATACCAAGTGCCTCTAGATGCAATCACTCAAGCAATGCACTTGGATTCTCTCCCAATCTCACAAAGATGATGGATCAATGATGGAGATGAGTGGGAGGGCTTTGGCTAAGCTCACAAAGTTGCTATGTCAATGAAAATGTGCAAGAGAATGAGTTTGAGCCGGCCATGGGGCTTAAATAGAAGCCCCCACGAAATAGAGCCGTTGAGCTCTTCACTACACTGAACACAGGCCGACCAGACGCTCCGGTCAGATTGACCGGATGATGGACCTCAGCGTCCGATCGTGTGATGTGCACCACGTGTCATCGGCTTCAAACGCCGATCGCCCGATCTCAATGGTCAAGTGAAGACCTGACGTGTTAGTTAGAAAGTGACCGGACGCTAAGGTCTAGCGTCCGGTCGTTTCTAGTAAGCTCCTAGAGACGCATTTCTTCGACCAGACACAGCCAGCGTCTGGTCGGTTACCCTGACTTCTGTGCAGCTATGTCAGCTCTGACCGGACACTGCCTTCTAGCGTTCGGTTAGTCAAAGGCCCAGCGTCCGGTCACATGACCGACGCTAGGTTTTCACTACCATGCCTGACTGGGCATGCTGGTCCCCCTGAGACCAGCGTCTGGTCAGTTGTAAACCAGCGAGACTGTCCCTCTTTCATCTCTATCTCCTTCACCCTTGCTCAAATATGCCAACCACCAAGTGTATCACCTTGTGCACATGTGTTAGCATATTTCAAGGGTGTTAGCATTCCACTAGATCCTAAATGCATGTGTAATGAATTAGAGCATCTAGTGGTACTTTGATAACCGCATTTTGATATGAGTTTAACTCCTCTTAATAGTATGGCTATCTATCCTAAATATGATCACACTCACTAGGTGTCTTGATCACTAAAACAAAATGGCTCCTACACTTTATACCTTTGCCTTGAGCCTTTTGTTTTTCTCTTTCTTCTTTTCCAAGTTCAAGCCTTTGATCATAACCATGCCATCACCATTGTCATGATTTTCATCATTGCTTCATCACTTGGAGTAGTGCTACCTATCTCATGATCACTTTGATAAACTAGGTTAGCACTTAGGGTTTCATCAATTAACCAAAACCAAACTAGAGCTTTCAATCTCTCCCTTTTTGGTAATTGATGACAACCCTTATACAAAGATATGAATTAAAGTTCATTTGAATCTATGTTGCTTGCCCAAGCATATTTACCATGTGTAAAGGGTATGGACAAGTTTTATGAACTCCATATGGTAGCAATTGCTCCCTCTACATATGTGCTAAGAGTTTGGATTGTAGCTTTGCACATATGCTTAGATAGGAAATATAGGAGACAATTTCTACCAAATGATGCTAAGGTATAAGAGATAGACCTTTGAAGTGTGATACCAATCGGAGTGCATCATTATATCATCCTTAGCACCATTAGTAACTAGACACACATAAAAACTAGAATACCCCATGAGATCAATATTACAAGTAAGGGTCTAATTTCCATATGATAAACATAAGTCTAGTTACGTTAGCTAGATACCACTTGATAGCTAGATACCACTTGTAAAAATATGGGAATGAAATCATTAGATGACCTATGCATGCTAGATTTTCATTTCATCATTCAAATCTACAATTAGCATACACCACACAAGCATGGATCTTGAACTTTAAAACTTGTGCCATGCAAGCAAATATATGAAATGCACATTCAAATGCATCATACAAGTTTATGAGCTTGCTCCCCCTACTTGTATGCTCAAAATTTTAATTGATCCCCATCCTTTGTCATATTTTATCTTACCCTTATCTTTTCATCTTTTCACTATCTTTATACACTATTTCTCCCCCTTTGTCATCAATGGCCACAAATGCTTAAAGTATAGATAGGTTAGAATTATTAATGTCAACAATTAGCACAAAAGGTAATCTCATAATTATAGATAGGTTGAGGTGAAACCATGTGAAATGAGGATCATTTTTCCAATTTGGTTCAATCTAAAATACTTGCAAAAGATATTTAACTTGGTTTGATCCAAGGACAAGCTTCTTCACACCTCCAATAAGGGTTATATTGTACCATGTTGAGTTAAACACTTATAGCTTATTTTCTAGATCAAACACTAGGTTTACAAGCCCACAAACATGTTATATGCTACCACTAGATCATTTCGAACATACAAGCAATAGTGGTACCATACAAGCATCAAATTCATTTAATTTTCATGAATGGGCCTATTTAAATGGGAAATATGTCTAGATGCACTAATCATGTCCTTAGCAAGGATGTATGTCATGTCAATCAATTTATACCTTGAATTGCTCGAAGCAGAGGCACGTCATATAATGGGGGTGCATCAACACATATTTGAAAAGTCAAGTATGTTCAATTCATTCCTTAGCTTGCAAAACCTCTTTTCATCAAGTGGCTTGGTGAAGATATCGGTTAGTTGATCTTCGGTGCCCACACTCTCTATGCAAATGTCCCCTTTTTGTTGGTGATCTCTTATGAAGTGATGACGGATATCTATATGCTTTGTTCTTGAGTGTTGAACCGGGTTGTTGGTGAGTTTGACGGCACTCTCATTGTCGCATAGCAATGGCACTTGCTTGAATTTAATTCCAAAATCATTCAAAGTAGCCTTCATCTAAAGTAATTGAGCATAACAACTACCGGCCAAAATGTACTCCGCTTTTGCGGTTGAAAGTGCTACACTATTTTGCTTCTTTGATAACCAAGATACAAGTGATCTTCCCAATAGTTGACATGTGCCCGATGTGCTCTTTCTCTCAACTTTGCATCCCACATAATCGGAGTCTGAATATCCAATTAACTCAAATCTTGCTCCTTTGGGATACCACAATCCAATATTTCGTGTATACTTAAAGTACCTCAATATCCTTTTTTGTTGCTTTCAAATGACTTTTTCTTGGTGAGGCTTGAAATCTAGCACACATGCATACACTAAACATCACATCTGGTCTTAATACGGTCACATAGAGTAGACTTCCAATCATAGACCGATATATCTTTTGATCCACCATGTTGCCACTAGCATCATTATCCAAGCTTCCACTTGTCCTCATTGGTGTACTAATAGCTTTAGCATCATCCATTCCAAACTTCTTGAGTATGTCCTTGATATACTTGCCTTGACTCACAAATGTGCCATTCTTCATTTGCTTGATTTGAAGACCAAGGAAGTAACTAAGCTCTCCAATCATGGACATCTCAAACTTACTTGCCATCATCTTGCCAAACTCCTCACAAAAATCTTGATTTGTTGACCCAAATATGATATCATCAACATAGATTTGCATTACAAACAAGTTATTTCCAAGCTTCTTAGTGAAGAGAGTGGTGTCAACCTTTCCTATCTTGAATCCCTTAGAGAGTAGAAAATCCCTCAATCTCTTATACCATGCTCTTGGTGCTTGTTTCAATCCATACAAAGCCTTTATCAACTTATAAACATGGTTGGGTTTCTTCTCATCTTCAAAATCAAGAGGTTGCTCAACATACACAAGCTCATTGATGTACTCACTGAGAAATGCACTCTTCACATCCATTTGATACAACTTAATATTGTGGGCACAAGCATAGGCTAACAAGATCCTAATTGCTTCCAATCTTACAACCGGGGCATATGTTTCTCCAAAGTCAAGACCTTCAACTTGAGTGTAACCTAGAGCCACTAATCTTGCTTTGTTCCTTATTACTATCCCATCTTGATCTTGCTTGTTCTGAAAGACCCACTTGGTTTCTATCACGTTATAGTTCTTAGGCCTCTCAACTAACTCCTATACTTGGTTTCTTGTGAAGTTGTATAGCTCTTCATACATAGCATTGACCCAATCAACATCCTTCAAGGCTTCTTCTATCTTCTTAGGTTCAATGGATAACACAAATGAGGAATGCTCACAAAATGAAGCCAATCTTGATCTAGTTTACACACCTCTTGAAATATCACCAATGATAGTGTCTAATGGACGATCTCTTGCAACATTGGTTGGTTGAAGCACTTGCACTTGATTGATCACTTGGTTGAGATGATGAACTAGCCATTTGTTGATCTTGCACATTGCCATCACTAGTGCTTGCTTGGATTTGATCATGAGAACCACAAACTTGCATATTTGAGTTAGAGAGCACTTGATTCTTATCATCTTCAACATCAATCACCACTCTAGGCCTTAACTTACCAATGTCCATGCTTCTCATTGCCTTGACCAATTGAGTGCCTTTTACATCATCTAGATTCTCATCTTCCTCTTGGAAACCATTTGTTTCATCAAACTCCACATCATGAATCTCCTCAAGAGTACCACTAGCCAAATTCCAAACTCTATAAGCCTTGCTAGTAGTGGAGTAACCAAGCAAGAAACATTCATCATATTTCTTTTCAAACTTGCTCAATCTAGTGTCTTTCTTCAATATATAGCATTTACAACCAAATACCTAAAAGTATGCTATGTTTGGCTTTCTTCTATTCAATAGCTTATAAGGTGTCTTCTCCATCATGGGGTAGCAATAGAGTTGGTTGTTATAGTAGCAAGCCATGTTGATTGCTTCGGCCCAAAATGAATGACTCACATTGTACTCACTCAACATTGATCTTGCCATATCAATCAAGGTTCTATTCTTTGTTTCAACTAGCCCATTTGATTGAGGAGTGTACTTGACCGAGAATTGATGTCTAATTCCAAATTCATCACACAACTCATCAATTCTAGTGTTCTTGAATTCACTACCATTGTCACTTCTAATATTCTTGATAGTTGTTTCAAACTCATTGTGAATGCCCTTGACAAATGATTTAAATATTGCAAACACATCACTCTTGTCACCAAGAAAGAAGACCCATGTATATCTAGTGAAATCATCCACAATCATAAATCTATATTTGATTCCTCTAATGCTAGTGTATGTGGTTGGTCCAAACAAGTCCATATGCATTAACTCAAATGCCTTAGATGTGCTCATCATACTCTTTCTTAGGATGTGTGTCACCAACTTGCTTTCCGACTTGACATGCACTACATAGCTTATCTTTCTCAAAAGTGACATCTTTCAAGCCTCTAACTAAGTCATGCTTAATTAACTTGTTTAATTGTTTCATTCCAACATGACCAAGCCTTCTATGCCATAACCAACCCATGCTAGATTTAGTGATCAAACATATTGTCAATTGAGCTTCTCTAGCATTGAAATCAACAAAGTATAGATTCTCATATCTAAATCCTTTGAATATCAAGTTAGAGCCATCTACACTTATGATTTCTACATCATCCACACCAAATATGCACTTGAAACCAAGATCATATAATTGAGCTACCGACAATAAGTTGAAGTTCAAGCTCTCTACTAGTAGCACATTGGAAATGCTCAAATCATTGGATATTACAATCTTACCAAGCCCTTTGACCTTGTCTTTGCCATTATCACCAAATGTGATACTATTAATCCCATTGCTCTTGTTTTCATTGATTGAATTAAACATTCTTGGATCATCGGTCATGTGTTGTGTGCACCCACTATCAAGCACCCAATGCCTTCCTCCGGCTTTATAATTTACCTACAAAAGAAGATCAATTCTTTTTAGGTACCCAAACTTGCTTGGGTCCTTGTAGGCTAGTTACGAAGCTCTTTGGTACCCAAATGGCCTTCTTCTTTGGGCCCACAATTGGTGTACCAATGAACTTAGCATTCATACCATTGGCACCCTTATAAATCATGTAACAAGAATCAAATTTGATTGAGGATACATTAGGTAGCTTGTTCTTGTTAGTCTTGCACTTTTGCTCTATATGCCCAACTTGCTTGCATCTATTGCAAAACCGACAATTGCCCTTCACAAAGCTAGCTTTGGGAGTGACAAAGGCCGTTGAAAGGTCCTAATGGCTAGAGGGGGGGGGGTGAATAGCCAAATAAAAATTTCTACAACAACACTTAACCAAAATGGTTAGACAATTATGAGGCGAAGCAAGTGTTGAGCTAGCCTACTCAAAATACAAGCCACCTACCACAATTCTAGTTTAGATAGTGTCTATTCACAAAAAAGCAATAACACTACCCTATGTTAGTGTGCTCTCAAAGGCTAACTAAAGAGCCACCCCAACCAAGCAAGCAAGCTCTCACAATTAGCTACACTTAAGAGCTTGTCAACTAGTTTGTGGTAAAGTAAAGAGAGTGATCAAGAAGGTTATACCACCGTGTAGATGAAGAAACCAATCAATCACAAGGATGAATAACAATGAAGACCAATCACCTCGAAATCAATGATGAACACATTGATTTTTTACCGAGGTTCACTTGCTTGCCGGCAAGCTAGTCCTCGTTGTGGCGATTCACTCACTTGGAGGTTCACGATCTAATTGGCTTCACACGTCAAACCCTCAATAGGGTGCCGCACAACCAACACAAGATGAGGATCACACAAGCCACGAGCAATCCACTAGAGTACCTTTTGGCACTCCGCCAAGAAAAGGTCAAGAACCCCTCACAATCACAACGATTGGAGCCAGAGACAATCACCACCCTCTGCTCAACGATCCTCGCTGCTCCAAGCCGTCTAGGTAGCAGCAACCACCAAGTGTAACAAGCGAAATCCACAATGAAACACGAACACCAAGTGCCTCTAGATGCAAACACTCAAGCAATGCACTTGGATTCTCTCCCAATCTCACAAAGATGATGAATCAATGATGGAGATGAGTGGGAGGGCTTTGGCTAAGCTCACAAGGTTGCTATGTAAATGCAAATGGCCAAGAGTTGTGAGCTAGAACCAGCCATGGGGCTTAAATAGAAGCCCCCATGAAATAGAGCTATTGTATCCTTTTACTGGGTACTGATCGGGGTGACCGGACGCTCCGGTCCTACTAACCGGATGTTGCTCCTCAGCGTTTGGTCGTTCGATGGTGGCCATGTGTCTCCTGCGTTCAATCGGTGATCGTTTGATCTCAACAGTCGACATGTTGACCGGACGCTCTGATAGAGTTGACCAGACGCTGAACCCTCAGCGTCCGGTCATTTATAGTAAGGGTCCAAAACGAGTTTTTGCCGACCGGATGCGTCCGGTCATGCTTGACCAGACACAGCCCAGCGTCCGATGCTTAACCCTAATCACTGTGCCGACCAACAACATGACCGGACGCAACCCTTCAGTGTCCGGTCGCAGAGCCACCCAGCGTCTAGTCAGTTGACCGACGCCAGTATCATTGCGACCAACTCCATTTCCCCTCTAACTTCTCCACCCTTGTTCAAATATGCCAACCACCAAGTGTATGACCTTGTGCACATGTGTTAGCATATTTTCATAAATATTTTCAAGGGTGTTAGCACTCCACTAGATCCTAAATGCATATGCAATGAGTTAGAGCATCTAGTGGCACTTTGATAACCGTATTCCGATACGAGTTTCACCCCTTTTAATAGTATGGCTATCAAACCTAAATATGATCACACTCTCTAAGTTTCTTGATCATCAAAACAAAATAGCTGCTATGGTTTATACATTTGCCTTGAGCTTTTTGTTTTTCTCTTTCTTCTTTCCAAGTCCAAGCACTTGATCATCATCATGGCATCATCATCATGTTATGATCTTCATTTGCTTCACCACTTGGAATGTGCTACCTATCTCATGATCACTTGATAAACTAGGTTAGCACTTAGGGTTTCATTAATTCACCAAAACCAAACTAGAGCTTTCAATCTCCCCTTTTTTGGTAATTGATGACAACCCTTATACAAAGGTATGAATTGAAATTCAATTGAATCTATGTTGCTTGCCCAAGCATATTTACCATGTGTAAAAGGATATGGACAAGTTTCATGAACTCTAAATGGTAGCAATTTCTCCCCCTATATATGTGCTAAGAGTTTAGATTGTAGCTTGCACATATGCTTAGATAGGAAATATAGGAGTCAATGTCTACCACATGATGCTAAGGTATAAAAGATGGACCTTTGAAGCGTGATACAAATCGGAGTGCACCAATATGCCATCCTTAGCACCATGGTTAGCTCAATACCACTTGGAAATATTTGGAAATGAAAGTTATCTAGTGATTTCATTTCATCATTCAATCTAACAACTAGCATACATCACACAAGCATGGATATTTTAAATTTAGAACGTATGCCATGCAAGCAAACATATGAAATTCACATTCAAATGCACCATACAAGTTTATGAGCTTGCTTCCCCTACTTGTGTGCTCAAAATTTTAATGATCCCTTTCCTTTTTCACTTTTCTCACCCTATGTCATATATCAAGTATATCTTTATGTTTCTCTCTCTTTATGATATTTCTCCCCCTTTTCTACTCTTTTTACTACTATCTTTGTTTCTCTCCCCCTTTGTCATCAATGATCACAAAGGTTAAAAATATAGATAGTATTACTTGTAGGGTTGAGATTATCAATGTCAATCAATGGGGTGAGGATCATTTTCCCAAATTTGGTCAAATCTAGATCATTTGCCAAAGATATTTAACTCAGTTTGATCCAAGGATAAGCTTCTTCACACCTCCAAATAAGGGTTATCTTGTACCATGTTGACTTAAACACTTAGAGCTCATATTCTAGATTAAACACTAGGTTTACAAGCCCATAAACATGTCATATGCTATCACTAGATCAAATCAAGCATAGAAGCAATAGTGATACCATATAGACATCAAAATCATTTGATTTTTATGAATGATCCTAATAAAATAGAACCACTCGAAAGGTTCTAATAAAATTGAAAATATGACTAGATGCACTAATCATGTCCTTAGCTAAGATGTATGTCATGTCAATCAACTTTTACCTTGGATTGCTCGAAGGAGAGGCATGTCATATGAGTGGGGGGTGCATCAACACATATTTGAGAAATCCAATATGTTCAACTCATTCTTTAGCTTGCAAAACATTTTCTCATCCAATGGCTTGGTGAATATATCGGTAAGTTGATCTTTGGTGCCTACACTCTCAATACAAATGTTCCCTTTTTATTGGTGATCTCTTATGAAATGGTGGCGGACATCAATGTGCTTTGTTCTTGCACGTTGAACCAGATTGTTGGTTAACTTGATTGCACTCTCATTGTCACATAGCAATGGCACTCTCTTGAACTTGATTCCAAAATCACTCAAAGTGGCCTTCATCCAAAGTATTTGTGCACAACTACCGGCAGATATGTATTTGGCTTCGACGGTTGATAATGCAACACTATTTTGCTTCTTTGATGACCATGAGACAAGTGATCTTCCCAACAATTGACATGTGCCTGAGGTGCTCTTCCTTTCAACCTTGCATCCCGCATAATCCGAGTCGAAGTAACCAACTAGCTCAAACTTTGCTCCTTTGGGATACCACAAACCAACATTTGGTGTATGCTTTAAGTACCTCAATATCCTTTTTGTAGCCTTCAAATGACTTTCTCTTGGTGAGGATTGAAATCTTGCACACATGTATACACTAAACATGACATCCGGCCTTAATGCGGTCACATAGAGTAGGCTTCCAATCATAGACCGATACATCTTTTGATCCACCATATTGCCACTTGCATCACTATCCAAGTTGCCATTTGTTTCTATTGGTGTGCTAACGACTTTGCTATCAATCATGCTAAACTTCTTGATCATGTCCTTGATGTACTTGCATTGACTCACAAATATACAATTCTTTAATTGCTTGATTTAAAGACCAAGAAAGTAACTCAATTCTCCAATCATGGACATCTCAAACTCATTAGCCATCATCTTTCCAAACTCATCATAA
This sequence comes from Miscanthus floridulus, assembly GCF_019320115.1. Classification (NCBI taxonomy): domain Eukaryota; kingdom Viridiplantae; phylum Streptophyta; class Magnoliopsida; order Poales; family Poaceae; genus Miscanthus; species Miscanthus floridulus. Next base: position 95,842,332 of record NC_089584.1, on the reverse strand, counting down.
AATTCTTGATTTGTTGATCCAAATATGATATCATCAATATAGATTTGTAATACAAATAGATCTTTTCCAATCTTCTTGATGAAAAGAGTGGTGTCAACTTTGCCCATTGTGAACCCTTTAGAGAGTAGGAAATCCCTCAATCTCTCATACCATGCTCTAGGTGCTTGCTTCAAGCCATATAATGCCTTCTTCAACTTATACACATGGTTGGGTTTCTTATCATCTTTAAAACCAGGAGGTTGCTCAACATATACTTCTTCATTGATGTAACCATTAAGAAATGCACTCTTAACATCCATTTGATAGAGCTTGATGTTGTGGGCACAAGCATAGGCTAGCAAGATTCTAATTGCTTCCAATCTAGCAACCGGGGCATATGTTTCTCCAAAGTCAAGACCTTCAACTTGAGTATAGCCTTGTGCTACCAATCTTGCTTTGTTCCTTACTACTATCCCATCTTGATCTTGCTTGTTTCTAAAGACCTATTTGGTTCCAATCACATTGTGTCCATTTGGTCTCTCTACTAATTCTCATACTTGATTTCTTGTGAAGTTATTTAATTCTTTATGCATAGCATTCACCCAATCAACATCCTTCAATGCTTCATCTATCTTCTTTGGTTCAATGGATGACACAAATGAGAAGTGTTCACAAAATGATACCAATCTTGATCTTATTTGTACACCTCTAGAAATATCACCAATAATAGTGTCCAATGGATGATCTCTTTCAATATTGGTTGGTTGGAGTATTGGAACTTGATTGCTTACACTTGCTTGATCATTTGGTTGAGATGATGTACTAGCCACTTGATCTTGTTCATTGTCATGAGAGCCACTTGTACTTGCTTGATTTGTATCATCTTGCACATTTGAGTTGGAGAGCACTTGTACTTGATCATCTTCATCATCATTCACTTGCCTAGGCCTCAATTCACCAATATCCATGTTCTTCATGGCATTTGAAAGTTGAATGCCTCTAACATCTTCCAAGTTCTCATTCTCTACTTATGAACCCTTGGTTTCATCAAATTCAACATCATGAACTTCCTCAAGAGTACCACTATCCAAATTCCAAACTCTATATGCTTTGCTTGTAGTGAAATAGCCAAGTAGGAATCCTTCATCATATTTCTTGTCAAACTTGTCCAATCTAGTGCCTTTCTTCAAGATATAGCATTTGCAACCAAAGACCTAAAAATATGCAATGTTGGGCTTTCTACCATTCAAGAGCTTATATGGTGTCTTTTCTTTCAATCGGTGATAATAGAGGCGGTTGCTACAATAGCAAGTTGTGTTGATAGCTTCGACCCAAAAAGATTGACTCATATTGTACTCACTAAGCATAGACCTTGCCATATCAATAAGTGTTCTATTCTTTCTCTCAACAAGGCCATTTGATTGAGGTGTGTACTTGGCTGAGAATTGATGTCTAATTCTAAATTCATCACACAACTCATCAATTCTAGTGTTCTTGAACTCACCATCATTATCACTTCTAACTCTCTTGATGGTTGTTTCAAACTCATTGTGAATGCCTTTGACAAATGATTTGAATGTTGCAAACACATCACTTTTGTCCACTAGAAAGAATACCCATGTGTATCTAGTGTAGTCATCCACTATCATAAAGCCATATTTGTTTCCACCGATACTAGTGTATTGTGTTGGCTCAAATAAATCCATGTGCAATAACTCAAATGCTTTGCTAGTGCTCATCATGCTTTTCTTAGAGTGGGTGTTTCTAACTTGTTTGCCAGCTTGACAAGAGCTACAAAGCTTATCCTTTTCAAAACTTGTTTGCTAGCTTAACAAGAGCTACAAAGCTTATCCTTTTCAAACACAACATCTTTTAAGCCTTTAACTAAGTCATGCTTAACCAATCTATTCAATTGTTTCATTCCAACATGACTAAGCCTTCTATGCCATAACCAACCCATGCTAGACTTAATGAACAAGGATGTAGATAATCTAGCTTCACTAGCATTGAAATCAACCAAGTATAGATTCTCATATCTAAAGCCTTTGAAGATCAAATTAGAGCCATCTACACTTATGATCTCTACATCATCTACCCTAAATATGCATTTGAATCTAAGATCACATAATTGAGCCACGGGTTGCAAATTGAAATTCAAGCTCTCTACTAGCAACACATTGGATATGCTCATGTTATTTGATATTGTAATCTTACCAAGCCCTTTGACCTTGCCTTTGCCATTGTCACCAAATGTGATACTATCATAATCATCATTGTCATTGGTGTTGATTGAGTTGAACATTCTTGCATCACCGGTCATGTGTTGAGTGCACCCACTATCAAGAACCTAATGCCTTCCTCTAGCTTTATAATTGACCTACAAAAGAAGATCAATTCTTTTTAGGTACCCAAACTTGCTTGGGTCCTTGAAGGTTAGTCACTAAGCTCTTTGGTACCCAAATGGCTTTCTTTTTTGAGCCCATCCATGGTTTACCAATGAACTTAGCCTTCACACCATTTGTACCCTTAGTAAGCATATAGCATGAATCAAGCTTAACGGAGGATACATTAGCATTTTTGCTCTTGTTTTTGCATTCTTGCTCTTTGTGACCTACTTGCTTGCAACTAGTGCAAAATCAACCATTGTTCTTTACAAAATTAGTCTTATGAGGAGCAAAGACCACCTTGCCTTTCTTGGGGTATAGCCCAATCCCTATTTATAGAGAGAAGCTCTTTGTCTACCCAAGCACATAAGCAAGCGGTCCTCACCACCATAAGCCTTAGCCAAGGTGTGAGTGAGCTTAGTGACCTCCTTCTTGGGGTTCTCATTCTCAACCACTAGTGAGATATCACAAGTGAGACTATCACTACTAGATGAGGTAGAAGTGGAAGTGCTACAAGAAGGGTTAGTAGGAGCAACAATGATAGGCATAGATAGTGATTCATCAATTATATCATAAGTTAAACCTACATTGCAAGTTTCAATATGCTTCTTTTTATTTTGCTCTTTAAGCGAAGAAGAATGAGCTTTTTCAAGCTTTTTGTGAGCTTTGCCAAGCTTCTCATGGGCTTCCTCTAGCTTCTCATGAGTTGCTTTGAGCTTATCAAGGGCTTGCTTAAGGGCTTTTACCTCCTTATTCAAGCTCTTGCATTCTCTTCTCTTAATGTCAAAGTGTTCTTTAGCATCTTCTAGCATGTCAAATAATTCATCCTTAGTAGGTTCATCATTATCACTATCACTATCATTTTCATTTTCATGTTTATTATCATCATCATATTCTTCACCACTTTCATCATCACAAGATTGTACCTTAGTGGCCTTAGCCATGAAGCATAATGAAGATTTGAAGAGAGAAGGCTTCTCATTGATAGCAATGCTTGCAAGAACCTTCTTCTTGGTGGTCTTGTTATCATCACTATCATCATTATCATCACTTGAGGAAGCATCACTATCTCAAGTGACTACATATAAACCACCCTTCTTCTTCTTGAATGCCATCTTGTCCTTCTTCTCTTTCTTTTCCTTCTTGCCCTTCTTCTTGTTCTTCTTGTTGTCATCATCATTGTCGCTATTGTATGGGCATTGAGCAACAAGATGATCTTTGCTTCCACACTTGAAGCACCTTCTTGACTCTTCTTTGTTCTTGAATGAAGATTTCTTTCTTCTTGCACGGTAGCCCTTCTTCACCATGAACTTGTCAAATCTTTTGACAAAGAGAGCCATCTTTTCATCATCATCATCATCCTAAGATTCATCTTCTTCACTTGATGTCTCTTGCTTAGCTTTGCCCTTTGATGATGTAGCTTTGAATGCCATGCTCTTCTTCTTGTCATCCTTCTTGTCATCTTTCTTCTCCTTCTTTTCTTCCTTCTCATCATCATTTCTATAAGCATCATTGGTCATGATATCTCCCAAGATTTGGTTTGGTGTCATTGTGTTCAAACCGGTCCTCACTAGTAAGGTGACCAACATGCCAAATCTTGTGGGCAAACATCTCAAGAACTTATTGGAGAAGTCCTTATCCTCTATCTTTTCACCAAGTGCCTTGAGATCATTGACAATCACTTCCATCTGATGGAACATGTCTGGCACACTCTCATCTTCCTTCATCTTAAAGCTTGCAAACTTCTCTTTGAGAATATATGCCTTTGCACCCTTCATGGCTTGAGTGCCCTTAAATGATTCTTCTAATTTCTTCCAAGCTTCATGAGCCATCTCAATATTCTTGATTTGCTCAAATGTTCTCACATCAATTGCATCATGAATGGCACTTAGAGCAATATCATTATTTTGGAGAAGCACTTCTTCGGCCGTGGTGGGATTTTCTAGATCCTCAATCTCAATTTTAGTTTCTACCACCTTCCACACCATTTTATTGATTGACTTGATATGTGTGGTCATCTTTGACTTCTAATAAGAATAATTTGAGCCATCAAATTAGGGTGGCTTCTTGATATTGTTGATTTGAGCCATTTTAACACCGAAGGTTGTTAAGCCTCAAATAATGGTGACCTCGGCTTCGATACCACTTGAAAGGTCCTAATGGCTAGAGGGGGATGAATAGCCTAATAAAAATTTCTACAACAACACTTAACCAAAATGGTTAGACAATTATAAGGCAAGGCAAGTGTTGCGCTAGCCTACTCAAAATGCAAGCCACCTACCACAATTCTAGTTTAGATAGTGTCTATTCACACAAAAGCTATAACACTACCCTATGTTAGTGTGCTCTCAAAGGCTAACTAAAGAGCCACACCAATCAAGCAAGCAAGCTCTCACAACTAGCTACACTAAAGAGCTTGTCAACTAGTTTGTGGTAAAGTAAAGAGAGTGATCAAGAAGGTTATACCGCCGTGTAGATGAAGAAACCAATCAATCACAAGGATGAATAACAATGAAGATCATTCACCTCGGAATCAATGATGAACTCAATGATTTTTTACTGAGGTTCACTTGCTTACCGGCAAGCTAGTCCTCGTTGTGGCGATTCACTCACTTGGAGGTTCACACGCTAATTGGCTTCACACGCCAAACCCTCAATAGGGTGCCGCACAACCAACACAAGATGAGGATCACACAAGCCATGAGCAATCCACTAGAGTACCTTTTGGCGCTCCATCAGGGAAAGGTCAAGAACCCCTCACAATCACAACGATCGGAGCCGGAGACAATCACCACCCTCTGCTCAACGATCCTTGCTGCTCCAAGCTGTCTAGGTGGCGGCAACCACCAAGATTAACAAGCAAAATCCGCAGCGAAACACGAACACCAAGTGCCTATAGATACAAACACTCAAGCAATGCACTTAGATTATTTCCCAATCTCACAAAGATGATGAATCAATGATGGAGATGAGTGGGAGGGCTTTGGCTAAGCTCACAAGGTTGCTATGTAAATGCAAATGGCCAAGAGTTGTGAGCTAGAACCAGCCATGGGGCTTAAATAGAAGCCCCCATGAAATAGAGCCGTTGTACCCCATCACTGGGTACTGATCGGGGTGACCGGACGCTCTGGTCCTACTGACCGGACGCTGCTCCTCAGTGTCTGGTCGCCCGATGGCAGCCACATGTCTCCTGTGTTCAATTGGTGATCGTTTGATCTCAATGGTCGACATGTTGACCGGACGCTCCAACAGAGTTGACCAGACGCTGAACCCTCAGCATCCGGTCGTTTATAGTAAGGGTCCAAAATGAGTTTTTGCTGACTGGACGCGTCCGGTCATGCTTGACCAGACATAGCCCAGCGTTCGATGCTTAACCCTAATCACTGTGCCGATCGACAACACGACCGGACGCAACCCTTCAGCATCCGGTCGTAAAGCGACCCAGCGTCCGGTCAGTTGACTGACACCAGCATCATTGCGACCAACTCCATTTCCCCTCTAACTTCTCCACCCTTGCTCAAATGTGCCAACTACCAAGTGTATGACCTTGTGCACATGTGTTAGCATATTTTCATAAATATTTTCAAGGGTGTTAGCACTCCACTAGATCATAAATGCATATGCAATAAGTTAGAGCATCTAGTGGCACTTTGATAACCGCATTCCAATACGAGTTTCACCCCTCTTAATAGTACGGCTATCAAACCTAAATGTGATCACACTCTCTAAGTGTCTTGATCACCAAAACAAAATAGCTCCTGTGGTTTATACCTTTGCCTTGAGCTTTTTGTTTTTCTCTTTCTTCTTTTTAAGTCCAAGCACTTGATCATCATCATGGCATCATCATCATGTTATGATCTTCATTTGCTTCACCACTTGGAATGTGCTACCTATCTCATGATCACTTGATAAACTAGGTTAGCACTTAGGGTTTCATCAATTCACCAAAACCAAACTAGAGCTTTCAGCTGTCTTGTCTTTCTTGGGGGTATAGCCTAATCTCTCTTTGTTGAGAGAGAACCTTTGGCTACCCAAGCACTTTAGCAAGCGGACATCTCCACCATAGGCATTGCCTAAGGCACGAGTGAGCTCATTCACCTCCTTCTTGAGGGACTCATTTTCCACCATTAGTGAGGTTTCACAAGTGAGGCCATCACTCAAAGGTGACGTAGAAGTGGTAGTGCTACAAGAAATGTTAGTGGGAGCAACAAAAATAGATTTATCAATAAGATCACATGTTAGTCCCACATCACATGATATGATCACTTGCTCCTTCTTGGCTTCTATCACTTTGACTTGCTTAATGAGAGAGGAGTGAGCCTTTTCAAGCTTAGAGTGAGCTTTGCCAAGTTTCTCATGGGCTTCCATTAACCCCTCATGAGTGGCATTGAGCTCATCAAATGATTGCTCAAGAAATTTTACTTTCTTGTGCAATTCTTTGCACTCCTTTCTCTTCATCTCATTGCAAACGTGCACTTACACATATCCAAGAGTTCTTCCTTGGTGTACTCCTCATCATCATCCCTACAAGAATCACTTTCATATTCATCATCATCTTCACTCTCATCATATTTTACCTTGGTAGGCTTTGCTATGAGGCATGTCGATGGAGTATCGAAGATGGAGAGCTTCTTGTTGATGGCAATGCTTGCTAGTGCTCTCTTGATAGATTTCTTGTCATCATCACTAGAGCTATCACCATCTGAGGAACCATCACTATCCCAAGTGACTGCATAGCCTCCACCTTTCTTCTTTTGGAATGTCATTCTCTTCTCCTTCTTCTCCTTCTTGTCCTTTTTGAGCTTCTTCTTCTCATCCTTATCATTGTCACTATTGTAAGGACAATTTGCTACAACATAATCGGGGCTCTTGTAATTGTAGCATCTTCTCACATACTCTTTGCTCTTGGTGTGATCTCTTCTCTTTCTTGCACCATAGCCCTTCTTCTTTATGAATTTGCCCATCTTGCACACAAATAGAGACATGGCTTTATCATCAATGTCACTAAGATCATCATCATCACTTGATTCTTTCTTGGACTTGCCCTTGTTCTTGGATGATGATGAGCTAGCCTTAAATGCTACACTCTTCTTCTTCTTGTCCTCTTCTTCCTTCTTGTCCTCCTTGTCATCCCCCTCTCTTTCCACACGGTATGTCTCTTGTGTTATGACATCACCTAATACTTGGTTGGGGGTAATGTCCTTTAATCCTCCTCTTATGATGAGCAATCTCAACATCTTAAATCTTGGAGGTAAGCACATCAAGAATCGATGAGAGACATCATCATCCTTGATCTTCTCTCCCAATGCCTTCAAGTCATTGACAATGACTTGTAATCGATGGAACATCTCTAGAATGCTCTCATCACCCTTCATCTTGAAACTTCTCAACTTGTCCTTGAGGATGTACAACTTGACATTCTTCACCGTCAATGTGCCCTCATATGTTTCCTCTAATCTCCTCCACACCTCATTTGCTCTTTCACAATCCTTGATTTGCTCAAACACCTTGAAATCAATGGCATTGTATATGGTGTTGAGAGCCATTGTATTGCATTGCTTGTTGATCTTTTCTTGGTTGGTAGGATCATCGGGATCAATGATAGTATAGTCATTCTCAGTCACTTCCCATACTTGATCATTTATTGAACCAAGATACATTCTCATCTTTCTCTTCCAATAACCATAGGATGTGCCATCAAAGAATGGTGGTTTGCCCCCCACATGGTTGAACACAATTTGAGCCATAATTTGACACCGAGGTTGTTAAGCCTTTAATCAAATGGTGACCACGGCTCTGATACCACTTGAAAGGTCCTAATATGGCTAGAGGGGGGATGAATAGCCTATTTAAAAATCTACAAATCGACTAGAGTAATTTGATTAGTATGACAAAAGGCTAAATGCAAACTTGCTCTAGCTCTATAAGGGTTGCAAGCCACATATCCCACAATTCTAGTTGCAATGATTGCTAGACACACAACTTGCTATGATACTACTCACTAAGAGCTCTCAATCTTTCTACTCTAAAGAGCTCCACTAAGCAAACTTAAATAGCAAAGCAAGCTCTCAAATCTAATTACACTAAAGAGCTTGCTACAACTAGTTTGTAAGAAAATAAACGAGTGAGTAGGATGATTATACCGTAGTGTAGAGGAATGAACCAATCACAAGATCAATATGAAACCAATCACCGGGAGAATATCAAATGGCAATAGACAACCAATTTTTCTCCTGAGGTTCACGTGCTTGCCAACACGCTAGTCCCCGTTATGTCAACCAACACTTGGTGGTTCGGTGGCTAAGAGGTGTTTCACAAACCTCGTCCACACGATTGGATACCGCAAGAACCAACCCACAAGTGAGGTATCTCAATGACACGAGCAATTTACTAGAGTTACCTTTCGGCACTCCGCTAGGAAAGGTACAACTCCCCTCACAATCACCGGAGACGGCCACGAACAATCACCAACTCGTACCGATCCTCCACTGCTGCACCAAGCCATCTAGGTGGTGGCAACCACCAAGAGTAACAAGCGAAATCCATAGCGCAACACGAATACCAAGTGCCTCTAGATGCAATCACTCAAGCAATGCACTTGGATTCTCTTCCAATCTCACAAATATGATGGATCAATGATGGAGATAAGTGGGAGGGCTTTGGCTAAGCTCACAAAGTTGCTATGTCAATGAAAATGTGCAAGAAAATGAGCTTGAGCCGGCAATGGGGCTTAAATAGTAGCCCCCACGAAATAGAGCCGTTGGGCTCCTCACTGCACTGAACATGGGCCGACTGGACGCTCCGGTCAGATTGATCGGACGATGGACCTCAGCGTCCGGTCATGTGATGTGCGCCACGTGTCATCAACTTCAAACATCGATCGCCTGATCTCGACGGTCAAGAGAAGACCGGACACGTCAGTTAGAAAGTGACCGGACGCTGGACCTCAGCGTCCGGTCGTTTTCAGTAAACTCCTAGAGACACATTTCTTCGACCGGACATGTCCGGTCGCACTTGACCAGACACAACCAGCGTCCGGTCAGTTACCCTGACTTCTGTGTAGCTATGTCAGCTCTAACCGGACGCTGCCTTCCAGCGTTCGGTCAGTCAGAGGCCCAGCATCCGGTCGCATGACCGATGCCAGGTTTTCACTACCATGCCTGACCAGACGCGCCGGTCCCCCTAAGACCAGCGTCCGGTCAGTTGTAAACCAGCGAGACTGGCCCTCTTTTATCTCTATCTCCTTCACCCTTGCTCAAATATGCCAATCACCAAGTGTATCACCTTGTGCACATGTGTTAGCATATTTCAAGGGTGTTGGCATTCCACTAGATCCTAAATGCATGTGCAATGAATTAGAGCATCTAGTGGCACTTTGATAACCGCATTTTAATACGAGTTTCACTCCTCTTAATAGTACGACTATCTATCCTAAATGTGATCACACTCACTAAGTGTCTTGATCACTAAAACAAAATGGCTCCTACACTTTATACCTTTGTCTTGAGCCTTTTGTTTTTCTCTTTCTTATTTTCCAAATTCAAGCCTTTGATCATAACCATGCCATCACCATTGTCATGATCTTCTTCATTGCTTCATCACTTGGAGTAGTGCTACCTATCTCATGATCACTTTGATAAACTAGGTTAGCACTTAGGGTTTCATCAATTAACCAAAACCAAACTAGAGCTTTTAGATACGTGGTAAGATACTTGAATGGTATAATTTGTTATCTATTTGGTATTAAGTATGTGTACTAAAATTGTCCAACCACATTTCTGTACCCAGGCGTCACAATTGTCAAGGCTGTCCAATGAAGCAATGTTTTGGCTTCCTGAGTCTAGAGGGCAGGGGCCAGGCGTTCTCGAGGCTTTTGTGGAGGTAAACATAAACTTGTCCATTTCAAAAATGTTTCTTTAGTGTATATGCGTTTGGGAAATGCACTAACTTTAACGTCTATTTATACAGAAGGTGAAGAAGAGTTGCATGAAGCTAGCTCAGAAACTAAGCTACATGGACACTCCTTTGGTGGAACCCGATTACCCAGCGCGGTCGGGTGGCACATCTTCTGGCTCTTTGAGGACACCAGCCAGCTCTTCTCAGCCGGTGATAGGCAATGAAAAACAAGGCGAGATTCCACGCTCGCCTAGGCATGACTAGGCGCTGGGCGGAGGGGTACCGCCTCGCCTAGGGGTGTAGGTGGATGTTGGGTGGAGGAGGAGGAAGGGAGCAGCGAGCGGAGGTCACCGGTGGGGGAGGAGGAGCGGCGCGTGGCGGGCGGAGGTCACCGGTGGGGGAGGAGGGGCAGGTGGCAGGGCCATGCGTGTGCGGGCGGCGCGCCGACCAGAGAAGGTTGAGAGAGAGAGGTGCGGGAGAGGATCCAGTGGCGGCGGTGGCTGTGCGGCATCAGGACTGCGGGAGAAACCGAGCAGGAGAGAAAGAAGGTTGGAAACTTTGGGCTTTGGGCTATTTTTAGAGGAGAAAGAAGGGATAAGGTGCTAGGGGACTTGGGCTTTGGGCTGTTTTCTATTTTAAGGGCCTTTCTCTTTAGTGAAGTCCACTTATCTCCTGTTTTCTTTTTCTTTTTTTCAACATATATGTGTGTATTAGCCACCGCCTAGAAAACGCCTAGGCGCGCTTAGGCACGCCTAGGCACTAGGTGACGGGTCTCCGCCTAGAAACCGCCTAGCGCCTAGAAAAACATTGGTGACAGGTGCTGCTTCCACAGTGCGTACACCATGACCTCATAGCGCTGGGAAGGACCCTACAAACGAGGACGACGACCCCCCAGGCTTCCGCATACAGCACCACCAGTGGGACGATTAACAGCAGGACGAGATCGGCATGTCTCAGCTAGGTGGTGGCACGCTTGGTACCCAAGGAGCCTCACAGGTAGTAATAAAAGTAGTTTCTTTAAATACATAGGCTCCATGAACTAACGATGATACAGATTATAAGTAATCGTGCATATCATATACTTGCAGGGTACGAGCCGTACGCACTGGCAACACGGCCACACCGACGTTGGCTACACTCCCAATGTGTTGCCTATAAGTCCGAAGAGACAGAGGCGTCCGAGGGATCCTTACACTCCTGGGACTTAGTTGGTTATGTCGAACTTATGTCGAACAAATATTGTTGTCCGAAACTTATGTTGAACAAATGTTATGTGGCAACTTGTCAACTTGCGCACGAACTCCATTAATTTGCTTCTTATTCGTTTCAATGCGTCACGACAGCACTGCCGGTGAGACTAACTAGCAACTAGTTCGAAAATCGGCAGTCCTGACGTATCTCGCCGCCGGTGGCCGGTGTCTTGACCCCGATCCTCCCGAGCTTGGTCATCACCACCACGAAATCGCCGAAGGAAGCACCCTGGTTGGACGTGTAGTAGTCGACCGTGCTGCGCGACATCATGTCGAAGTAGAGCACCTGGTCAGAGCCCAGGAGGCCCTTGCTGACCTGCAGGTTCCGGTAGAAGGCGTTGTCGAAGCCCACTGGCGAGGGGTCGAGAAGGCGAAGGCGTTGGGGTCGGAGCTGCAGGTGTCGTTCAGCTACGAAGCGAAGCCGAGGTCCATAGTCGCATCGCTGCCGATCCTCACCGACAGCAGCTCCCGTTCAATTGCAATTGAGGCGGGTCTTCTGTCTGCGTCCAGGTCCTGCCGCGCCGTGGGCTTTGGCGCGTTAGTGCTACGCCGTGGTCTATGGCGCGGCAGACCCTGCCACATCATCGGTCAGCGCCCCGGTCGTCGCCATGTCATCCTCCCGCCGCGCCACCATGCATGGCGCGACACAGGCATTTCGCCGCCCCATGGCAATAGGCGCGACCAAAAGTGTTAGTTTTGAAATTTTTTTAAAAAAGTGTTAGATTTAAAATTAGTTTACAAAAAGTGTTAAAATAAAAAAATCTTCAGCCTAACGCCTCTACTATCTCTCTATCTCTCTCTCCCATCGCATTCTGCCGCCGCCCACTCAAACTCTCTCGTTCCGCCACACCGCCGCCGCCGCTGCTCACGTCGCTCGTCTCTTCTCCTCCTCCCATTTGCCGACACCCGACCATCTCTAGTCTCCGAGCTACGTTCTTCCCCATGGAGCTTTTATCCGATCCTCTCTCGTTTTCCCCAACACGAACCACCGATTGTCGCCTGTTAGGTCCAGATCTGGCCAAATCCCGCGGGGTGGTGGGATTAATAATTGTCTCGCTAGTTCAAATAATTAAGTTACACAAGCTGAAGTCCTAACAACATATTACAAAAGAAAATAAGAAGCTAATTGGACAGATAGGGGAAGTTGGGATGAAACCGACCCAAGTGTATGAGTTCGTGAAAGAGTTTTTGGAGGAGCTGACAAAGTGCCCTTCTCAATACGATGGATTGCAATAATGGGATCGGCGTGAGCGCAAGAAGTACTTAGAATCTAATGATGCTTAGACATTGTTGTAATATTTGAAGAATAATCAAATAGAGGATCCTACATTTTTATGCAGTTGAAATAGATAAGGAAGATGGTCGGATAGCTAACTTATTTTGGACAGACAACCAATTTATCATGGATTATATTTGCATGTTTTGGTGACGATGTGTCATTTGACATCTCGATTCATACTAATAAGTTTAAAATGCATTTTGCTCCAATCCTTGGAACTAACCATCCATGCAAACAACAATTGGCCCTGTTTGGCTTACCCCATATTCGGTTTGTTCGGCTTTTTTTTTTCAACCGGAACAGTGTTTTTCTCTCACAATAATTCAACCGGAACAGTGTTTTTCAGCCAGTTTTAGCCAAGTTTCAGACCAGCGAACAGAGCCAATTGGGGGGGGGGGGGGGTTGAATTGATATTTAATGAAAGTATTGAATCTTTTGTTTGGCTCTTTAAGCCTTTCTAGCAGAAATATCAGACAACATCAAGAACAATTTTCACTTATCAAGGATACAGCCATGACAGGTGCAATTGCTTATGTATTAAAGAATGCAAGCCATCGTCTTAGTTTGTGGTACATATATGTCAACACTATTAAACATCTTGCACATGCAATTCATAATCACCTGTCAAATTTTAAGAGATGTGTTTACAAATATAGATCAAAAGCTTTGTTCATCTATAGTGGCATAAATTGTTGTCTAAGTATAACCTCGAGGACAACCAATGAGTGAAAAACTTACATGATTTGAGGAAAAAGTAGATTGTTGTCTAGCGTGACTCTCTTACAGGTAAAATGAACGCGACTCAGAGGAGCGGAGGTATAAATAGTGTATCCTTGCTAGGACATTGCCAGCATGACACATTCTCACTCACACGCACACACCTTGGTGGGGCTGCCATCAAACGCCCGGGACAAAGGCCCTGTTCGGCAGGACTTATTGTTGCTACGGCTAATTTATAGGACTGATTTGTTGTGAGAGAAAAATATTATTCCTATGACTAAAAAAAGGTAGGGCTGATTCTAATCGATAAGCTTAAGTGAACATGGCCAAAGTCCGGAGGTATCCGTAACCCACTAGCCCACTAGAGTACACCTCCCCAGTGCTCTTTCTCTAGAGCTGTAAGGGCCGAGGGGTGAGGAAAGGAAGAGAAAAGAAGAGGGTCAGCAATACTGTGTACCTTAGCGACTACTCTTTCCGTCCCTAAATGTTAGTCGTCACGATTTGTGTGGTAATAATTTTGACTCGATTTATAAAAAATACGTGCAACATTTCTATCTTTAAATAAATTTATTAAAAAACTAGATTCAAATATCTATTCAATTATACTAATTATGTATCATAAATATTAATATGTTTTAATATATATTTAGTCAAAGTTATTTCTCGAAAAATAAAAACGATAGATATTTAGGGATGGAGGGAGTATGTTCATGGAAGGGAACGAGAAGGAGAATGGGAACGGGAATGAGAACTTTGAGACTAATAAAGTGGTAAGTTACGATACGGGAACGTAAATATTCTTAAATCGGAGACGTAAATATCTTCGGAACGTGGACATGTTCTTTTGTGGCTGCTCAGTTCTGTACAGCTTACGTGTGGCTGCTAAGCGGATGTATGACGATTGACTAAAGACGTGCTTTGACGTTGACCACAAGGGAAGGTCATAACCCACTGGCAGCGGCGGACCGTACCCATGCTTGGGCACCAGCCTGGGTCCTGATTGAGCCCTCTAGGAAGTTGGAATTTGGAGGTACGGTACCACATTCGTTTTTATTTCGTAATTAGTGTTTAAACATGGATTAACTAGGCTCAAAACGTTCGTCTCGTAATTTCCTACCAAACTGTGCAATTAGTTTTTTTTATCTACATTTAATGCTCTATATACGAGCCGTAAAACATTTGATGTGACAGGTACTGTAGCATTTTTTTTTTTGAATTTGAGGTCCAACTAAACAAGGGGTGAGTGAAATAGAATAACCAAAACAAATCGATCCGCACGGAGCTAATCAAAGGCAAATGACGCAACACAGCACGAGCAGCAGAGCAGGAGCAGAGGGCTCGTCGTCAGCCGTCACAGCGGCGACAAGGCGCGCGTGGGCGCGGCCCCGCCGGCACCACCCCGTGCTCCGTCCGTAGTCCATCGACTGCTCTGCCCTGCTCCGTTGCCTTCCGCTAGCTTCCTCCGCGCTGCTGAAAAAGGCAGAGCGGCTTCTCCCACGACTCGTCACCGCTGCTATGCGGGCAGGGTGTGATGTCTCGCTGCCGCCGCAAAGACCAAGAAGAGAGCCTCACACACGTCCGGTCCATAAGGCATTGGCCACTACTGGTAGAAGCTCTTCCCGTCGGACGCAAGCCAACGATGCCTTGACTGTTGAAGCACGTACTTTTGGAGCAGCTGGTGGGCGGGCCCGCAACGCCGAGCCCCCCGCGCGCCGAGCAGCGGACAACGTGCGGACTGTGGAGTACCCAGGGCGGCCAGGCCACGGCCGCTGCGCCTGCGCTTGACGACCTATGTGAGCACAGTAGGCAGTAGCAGTGGCGGAGCTACATGTGGCCATAGTGGGCCATGGCCCCCCTTGGGAATTGAAATTTCTTAAGGATGATAAAAGACGATACTTAGGGTAGTCCCAATAAAAGAAACTAGTAGTTTGTATAACATAGGATACCCCATAAAAAAAAGTATGGCTTTTCAACCATAGTTTCTATGAATAATAATTATTTTCTCTTTCTCTCTCCCAACTCTATCTTCTTCTTTCAATGGGAGTGCGACACGAGTTCCCTAGAAACTGATGGTTTCTCCCTAATGGCGATTTCATGGTTTCTTGGTGCATTGGGTCAAGAGTAGACCTGATTTCTTCATGAAGAAACCATTTCTATGATTTTTGCTCTCTTTCTTCATTAATTACGTTGCCATGTCAACGTTTTGTCTACGTGGCAAGTCATTTATTGAGGATAGAAATCATTATCAATACATCATTGGGACTGCCTTTAGCAAGTAATGGAGATTTGCACATAAGAGAAAAGTTGAACACTGTTAGCCCCCTCTTGAATTCTCTTCACGCTCCGCCACTGGGCAGTAGGCCCGGTCCTTGGATTCGCTGCGCCATCTAGCCGGCGAGGTAAACCACACGCTGACATGCAGGTGTCAAAGCGTAAAGGGTTCGTGCATCGATTGGGCTTGCCGCTTGCGCATGGACGGCGTCCAGTCGAGGGAACGGGAACAGGGGTGGCGGGCAGCCGGGGGCCAAAGGCCAAAGCGCCTAGGGCCAACGGCTTCTTACCCCAAACAGCATCTCTGAGCCACTTCCGATAAAAGCGAGGGGAAAAGTGAGGTGGACGTAACATTGCTCCTGCGGCCTGCGGGCGCCGAGCCTGCCGCTGCCGGCCTGGGAGGGGGGAGGGGGGCCCTCTCCCTTTTCCTCCTACCCTCCCCGTGCCACTATTAACTCTCCATGTACAACGACGGCACGACGCCGCCCGCTCGTGTGGTCTCGTGCATTTTGATCGCTCTCGCCCCCTGTCCCACGGCCATGTCCCGTACCATCACGGTCGCGCCCGTGCGAGGCCCAGCAGCCTGGCGTACTGCATGCGTACGTACGTACGCGTGCACAGTGCGGTGGCGCATGCATGTGGCACGGCATGGCGTGGCCGGTGGCCTTCCCTGCGCGGCTGTGTGCCTGCCTGCGTTTGCTGCCTTGGTCGACCGGCCTCGCCACGCCGGGCTCTAGTACGAGTACGTTCGAAGCCTCGGGCCGCGGCAGCGAGCCAGCGACGGACGACAGGGCCATCAAATTTGGCAGCGGCAGCGTGCGGATGCATGCAGCAGCTGCTGCGTCGACAGTCTTATACTACGAGGCGTGCTGAGCCATCAATCGGCCTGTTCGCTGGTTGGTTTCAGGGCTAGTTTAGGCTGGCTGGTGCTGATTTGTTGTGAGAGAAAAATATTGTTAGCTGGCTAGTTTGGGCCGGCTGAAACCAACGAGCGAACAGGCTGAATGTCCACTCGACCTTACACTTACACTTGCGAGCCGTACTGTACTGGACAAAGAGCCTGGCTCGCATTGCCAGCCCAGCCTTCTTGTTTGGTCGTTCTCCGAAGTGTGCGTCCTTGGGGAATCTTGAGCTCATGGTACCTAATCATGGTGTCATGATGAGATGAATGCCCATTCTGGAAGACGCTGGCACAATGATAACCCATCGAGTGTACGAACAGTTGGAGATCGATGTGGCCTGTGGGCCTGGTCGATCAACAGTGATCGTGCACAGGAGCGTTAGTACTACGAGCTGTTGATTTCATGATTTCCCCCAAGAAATCCAAGTAGTAAATTCTAGCTTTAAGTTGTGACAAGGCCTTCATGGCCTCATCATGGCCAGGGACAAGCACAAGGAGCCATCTTCAGGAGTGCACCCTGCACTGCACGCGCAATGCCCGGGTCAACTCACACAGTCAGCCTGTTCGTTCGTCTAACGGTGTTTTTCTCTGACCATGAACCAACACCAATCAAGTTTATCAATTCAGAAACCCACCAACGAACATACGTGCATTTGCTTCACATCATTATAGCGTACACCACACCTGCAATGGACCATGGACCGGGCCAACTAATGGATCGGATCGGATCGGCGTGGCTAGGCCAGGGTAACATGGCGCCGAGCCGAGGGCCGTTAACCGGAGCAGCTGAGGGTCCCTTTCGGAACAGCTCAACCAACTGCATGTGTTCTGCAACAGAAAAGCGGCCCCTCGCCCTAGCGCACACATCTAGCCATTTAGGGTGGGGGAGCCGAGGGCACCCAGCACGCCAGCAGGCAGCAGCGTACTCAGATGGCTACAGGCAGTTCCATGGCGGCTCAAGTCAGTGATGATATAATATTTTATAACAGAGTCAACGGTTCTGTTCGCGTGCTCTTAAATCCAGTTTGATCCGCTTTTTTTTTTCATCCGAAACAATATTTTTTTCTCATAAATTTCTCTAGATTCATCCAGATTTCTCCAGAATTTCTCTAAGCCATAGGCAATGTCAATGTGGACGCATATATTTTTTTCTCAGTAAATCAACTGTATAAATCAGCAGACAACTTATAACAGAGCCGCCGGCAATGTCAGTGTGGGCGCGGTGCTGGTACCGCACCATCGCCCGTTCGGCGATCCAGGGCGTGCTGTGCCGGTGCCCGGTGTGCCCCCATCGAGTTTGTCACCATCGGTGAGGGCCAAGCGAGAATTATGCTGCTTGGCAACGCTGAACGGCGGTGGGCGTCAACTGTATTCATCGGTATCAAAACGTACAAACGCATCTGTGCCCCCCCTTACTCTACATGATCCGCCGTATGATTTTTTTATTTACCATGTGAAAAAACTGAAATACCATGGCCCCGTTCGCGTGCCTTTAAACTCGGTTGGATCCGCTTCTTTTTTTTATCCGGAACAGTATTTTCCTCTCATAAATTCTTCTAGATTTATCTAAATTTCTCCAAGCAAACGGGGCCATAAACTTTTGTAATTAGTACTGTAGCTCACTGCTGAGTGAAAACTAGGATATGCAATCCAACCATCCAAAATCAGAGTGACAGAAAAGTTTCCCCATCGAACATGATGTACCACGCTAGTACGCTCTTATAGTGGACAGGCAGGCTTTGTTTAGTTCCCAAAAAATTTCTTAAAAAGTGCTACGGTAGCTATTACATCGAATCTTGCGATACGTGTATGAAGCATGAAATGTAGACGAAAAAAAACTAATTGCACAGTTTAGTTAGAAATCGCGAGACGAACGTTTTGAGCCTAATTAGTCCATGATTGAACACTAATTGCCAACTAAAAACGAAAGTGCTACAGTAGCTAAATTCCCAAATTTCACGAACTAAACACAGCCTCAGGAGGCAGTGAGTGACGGACTGAAACTGATCTGAGACCCTGTTTAGTTTCCAAATTTTTTTTTGCCTCATACAATAAAAGAGCATGTTTGGACACATGCATGGAGTACTAAATGTAAACGAAAAAAAAAACTAATTACACAATTCTCGGTAAAATCGCGAGACGAATCTTTTAAGCCTAATTAGTCCATGAAAAACCTTAAGTGCTACAATACTCACATGTGCTAATGACCGATTAATTAGTATCATTAGATTCGTCTTGCAGTTTCCTGATAAGTTTTGTAATTTGTTTTTTTATTAATATGTAAAAACCCCTCTCGACATGACATCTAAAAATTTTCACCTCTCTAATTAAACACACCCTAAGTAGGGAGCAATGGTGGCAGCCAGAGCCCAGGCACAGGAGCGTCGGCCCGTCCTCGGCTCTCCTCATCACTCCCCCACCTCTGCCGCTGCACTGCACAGCGGCTCCCGGCACTCGCGCCTGCCTGTCCACCACCACTGCCTCGTGCCTTCCCCCCGCCTCGCCGGCCACTTCCCTTCGCTACAGTATTTACGGCCTGACTGGCACAACTCCCAACTGCTTCATGACCTGAACTGTTTCTTTTTTCTTTTTCTAAACACTCATTTGTAAAACAACTTCATGGATGAATTAATTTATCTCTTCCTCTCACAGAAGTATAAGTTGAGATAAAACTAAAAAAAAAATAGTTTATTCTAGCTTTATCTCTTATATTATAACCATTCTATTC
Source organism: Miscanthus floridulus (assembly GCF_019320115.1). NCBI lineage: Eukaryota > Viridiplantae > Streptophyta > Magnoliopsida > Poales > Poaceae > Miscanthus > Miscanthus floridulus. The sequence continues at coordinate 95,822,924 of NC_089584.1, read as the reverse complement.
GTTGTTTCATCGTGGGAAGCTGTTTTGTCAACACTTACTCTAAAATAACTCAGCCTCGAAAAAAAAAGTTACTCGTAAAGCTATTTAAAAAAAACAGTTTATATGGTGAGGTGAAGCTGAGCGATAGGGGCTGCCTCTCGTCTGCGTCCTACTCGGCTACTCCCCACCACACCACTTCCCTTCCCCGCCTACAAAGCAAGCCACCCCATCCATTCATGGCCATCACCGCCATGTCTCGCCACTCCACCTCCACCTCCACCTCCCACCCACTCCTCTCCCCGCGCCATTAAACCCCCTCGCTCCTCACTCGCTTCCTCAGTTCCATCCCTCGCCGCACTGGCGCTTTGCTGCCGTCGTCTGCTCCTTCCGTGGAGCCAGCTGCTGCGGCCGACCGGGGCCATGGCGGGCATTGACCTCAACACCGTGGAGGAGGAGGACGAGGCGGAGGCGGAGGCGGAGGCGGAGGCGGAGGCGCCGCCTGTGGCCGCCAGGGCCGGTGGCGCCGTGTGCCTGGAGCTGTGGCACGCGTGCGCGGGCCCCGTCGCGCCGCTGCCGCGCAAGGGCAGCGCCGTCGTGTACCTGCCGCAGGGCCACCTCGAGCACATCGTCAGCGACGCGGGCTCGGCGGTTGCAGCCGCTGCGGCGGCGGTGCCGCCACACGTGCTCTGCCGCGTCGTCGACGTCACCCTCCACATGAGTTCGTGCGCGCGCGGGGTCTGGGCGCTTGTACCGTGCCTGCGAGGGCAATGTGCTCGAGCTATTGACTGACAGTGACAGGATAACTGGTCTTGTTCCGTGCAGGCGGACGGCGCGACAGACGAGGTGTACGCGCGGGTCTCGCTGCTGCCCGAGGACGAGGACGCGGAGAGGCGGGCGCGGGCGCGGGTTCGGGAGGACGAGGACGCGGGTCGCGACGGCGAGGACGGGGCCGCCATGAAGCCGCTCGCACGGACGCCGCACATGTTCTGCAAGACGCTCACGGCCTCCGACACCAGCACGCACGGCGGCTTCTCCGTGCCGCGCCGCGCTGCCGAGGACTGCTTCCTGCCGCTGGTACGGCCAGTAGCCCTGAAAGAGGTCCCCCTTCTCATGGTGGTTTCGAGGTTGCTTGGGTTACTGACTCTGTTTGGGACCCCTCTGTTTGGTGTGGCGTGCAGGACTACAGCCAGCTGAGGCCATCTCAGGAGCTCGTGGCCAAGGATCTACATGACACGGAGTGGAAGTTCCGACATATCTACCGAGGTACACCAATAGAGTTTATTGACTGGGTTAGCTTGGCTTGGGGATTCACTGTGGGCTATACGGTTCTGTACAATATGCTTCGTTATTAGGATTCTCTTTGCAAACATGGATTCCGTTTTCTTAGCATGTTATTCAGGCTTAAGTACCGAATGAGACTCAGTTTAGAATGAGGGCTTTAGTTGTGTTCATTTGAGAGTCTGCATTTTCTGTAATAATAATTGACCAAATGTTGGCTTTAGTTTCCAAGTAATAGAGGTTATCGTATTTGCATTTAGTCTGTAAATTTGAGCAAATTTCTGAAAATGAATCTCGAAGCTAATCTAAGCGGTCAGGAAAATCAACTGATACTTCAACAGTTGTGTTCATTTGAGAGTCTGCATTTTCAGTAATAATAATTGACCAAATGTTGGCTTTAGTTTCCAAGTAATAGAGGTTATCATATTTGCATTCAGTCTGTAAATTTGAGCAAATTTCTGAAAATGAATGTCTCGAAGCTAATCTAAGTGGTCAGGAAAATCAACTGATACTTCAATAAAAAATCAGGCAGCTTGCGAACAGCGAAACAGATGTTAGTGATTGTATGAAACATAAAATAGGGTGGATGCTATTGGATTTTGAATAACTATAGTTTCTGATAGGCCTGCTTGTTACAGGCCAGCCACGAAGGCATCTCTTAACCACTGGATGGAGTGCATTTGTTAACAAGAAGAAGCTTGTTTCTGGAGATGCAGTTCTGTTCCTTCGGTAGGCGTTTAACTCATTTTGTCATTATAAAATTGAACATATTGTGCCTTCTCTTCTGTATAGACTTTCATCCTTTTCCAGAGGTGAAGATGGAGTGCTTCGACTGGGAGTGCGCCGAGCAGCGCAGCTAAAAATTGTAACTCCTATTCCTGCGCTGCGTAACCAGTTCTCAAGTCATAGCACTCTGGGAAACGTTGCACAAGCTGTGGCCACGAAGACTGTTTTCCACATTTACTACAATCCCAGGTAATAAAAGTACTTTTCTGGTTGTTTTGTCAATTATCTAGATGTCTGTACTGGTATATATTTGACAAGCTCAGATTCACATGATGCAACTATAGCTGTGATAGAGCATCTGCTATGCATGCAATCTGTGGATCCTTAAATAGTAGGAAAGTACTAAATCCTACTGTTGTTCCTTAGTGGCTTGCTCAAAAGCCATTTACTAGAGACCAAAATATTGTCTTACTTATACTCGGTTCAATACTTACTGACGAGCAAATCCAGTGCTGCCTCTTTTCGAGCACAACAATCCAATTTTATGGTGTCACAATAGTGGCTGCTGTTGTGCTATGGTTGATTAACAAAATAAAAAAAAAACTGATCCCTTTTGTTTCACCTCCTTGGCCTGTCGCATTATCTTGTGTCTGCATACATGCAAATTATGCTATCGCATGTGATCTTTGGGAATGATGACACGGTGCACATTTAAGGTTGCCATTTAGATTTCAAGTTTTTTTTTTTTGAATTTAACGTTTCAAACCTATTGATGCCAAATTATATTTACAAGTATCTATCCCGTTCTTCTGTGCTACTTCTTTTTTAGTACCATGATTAAATTTGTGACTAGTTAGAAGTGCAAACAGAATTTTAGATATGCATTTTCCTTCTAATGTCTCCCCTTGTTGGAGTCTGATGCCTTCCTGTGTATAACAAATTACTTGAATTCACAGGTTAAGTCAATCTGAATTCATTGTACCCTATTGGAAGTTCACGAGAAGCTTCAATCAACCAATTTCTGTTGGAATGAGATGCAGAATGCGATATGAAAGTGACGATGCTTCTGAAAGGTTACAGTGGTGCAATGATCATATATGTTTTTTGCTGATGGATTTCCCATGCACTTCTATTTCACTCATTCTGGTGTGTTCATTTTTTTTTTCAGGTGTACTGGGATAATAATTGGAAGCAGAGAAGCTGAGCCTATTTGGTATGGTTCAAAATGGAAATGCTTGGTGGTATGTTCTCTTCTCCTGATTTGTACATATGACGGATGCCAATATTAGTATCGATTGTACATGTATTTTTAAGAACATGATTGCCAGAAGAATCAATGTCTGTATCTAGTAGTTCGTTATTGGCATCCTTCCTGGCCTGACCTTTCTTAAGAACATGATCCCAAGTAGACCGAATTTATGTGTGTATACTACTCCCTCCGTTCCAAAAAATAAGTCACTTTAGTTTTGTAATAAGTCAAATTTCTCGATCTTTGACCAACTATAAAGAAAAAAGTACCAAAAAACATCAAATCAGTTTTGTTAAATTCTTCATGGAATGTCTTGATAGTGCATTTATTTGAACTATGTTAATATATTTTCCTAAAAGCTTGATCAAAGTTAGAGAAGTTTGACTTAAAAAGCTGAAGTGGTTTTCGAGAAAAAAAGCTAAAGTGACCTATAATTTGAAATGGAGGGAGTAGTAATTTTGAAGAAACAAATCTATTGTTGTACCCTAGGAGGCTACTACTAATGCTTGACATGATCAATGCAATTTCTGTTTTTTTGTTTGGTTATTGTGCTACTAATCAAGTTATATTCATTTAGTGCATCTGAAACTAAACTTCAATTATTTCTTTGCGCTTGCGGAACTTCATGCCTGCTTGTAGTCGCAATTCATGATTCTAATAGTTCGAGTCAGTTAGTGATTAGTCACTATAAGTATAGAGTGGGAGTTATAGCATCTAAAAGCTAAGCTAATGTCCTTAGCCAAAGTTTTAGTATGTGATTTTTTAATACTGCAGTCTTACTTTCATACTTTGTTACTTACTTTTTTTTTTTTTTTTTTTTGAGGAAGCTACTTTGTTACTTACCTTCCAGGATATTTGTCTGATGTAAATTTAAAGCTGCATTTTACATGCCATTGTGGGTCAGACTTCGGTTTGAGCCTTGATAGGAAATTCTTATCCTTCTGTTCCCTCCTGAAATCTTGTTCCAGGCTGCCATATGTTATTGACTGATGGTCATCTTGACAGGTTAGATGGGATGATGGTATAGAGTGCCATTGGCCCAATAGGGTATCTCCTTGGGAGATTGAGGTCACAGGATCAGTTTCAGGATCTCATATGTGCGCTCCCAATTCAAAACGTCTGAAACCATGCCTCCCTCAAGTTAATCCGGAGATTGTGCTTCCAAGTAGGTAGTTTTACAAGTGAAAGGAGAACCATTAGTCAAGGTTTATATGCCCTGCTGAATTTGTCCTCTTTTGCTATTTTGGCAGATGGAACCATTTCTTCAGATTTTGTGGGATCTGGCAGATCCCACAAGGTCTTGCAAGGTCAAGAATTGTTGGGTTTGAAAACCCATGACGGTACTGCTATTTCTGCTTTTCAGGCAACTGAAGCAAGAAATTTGCAGTACAGTGATGAACGTAGTAACATGAGTAACAATATCTTAGGGATCCCAAGACTTGGTGTTAGATCTCCAAATGGAATCCCTGGGTTTCCCTACTATTGCTCAGGCTTTGGGGAATCTCAAAGATTCCAAAAGGTCTTGCAAGGTCAAGAAGTGTTTCGGCCTTTCCGAGGAGGATGTTTGGCTGATGGCCATATAAGAACTGCTGGCATGTATCAACCTGATGGTAGCCATGTATCTGGTGCAGCGTATAAATGGCCTGCACCACAAGGGTGTGATTTTCCGCAGCCAGCAAAACCGGTTCTTCTGTTGCAAGCATCCTCCCCGTCATCTGTGCTGATGTTTCCACAAACTGGTTCTAAGATAACTCACTTTGAATATGAGTACAGCTGCCTGGATAAGGATGAGGATGGTAGATTTGATAGGACTGTTCCTACTCAAGATATGGGAAGAAGCAATCAAGCATTATCTCTTTGGCCTCATCTTGTTTCCGGCAAAGCAATAGAAGAATGTACTGGAACTGAGAATATGCATTCCCCTGTCAGTGGTGCAGAGCATGAATCAAACAATGAGAGTACAGTTGAAAATGGCTGCAAAATCTTTGGTATCTCATTGGCTGAAAAGATCCGATCATGCGATGAAGCAGACTCTTGTAGTGCAAAATTTAATTCTCGGCTCCAGCCTTCAAAGTCACAAATGCCAAAATCGCTAGGCAGCTGTTGGGCCACTGTAAGTGCTTTGTAGTTTCTTCTTTTGACATTGTCTTGGTGTGTTTGCTCATTAACTGATGAAAGTTTTGCAGGTTCATGAGCAAAGACCTGTTGTTGGCAGGGTGGTTGATGTCTCGGCGACAGATATGATGATCTGATCCACATGCCATATCCTTGTAGAAGATGCAGAAAGGACTACCGAGTGCAACTTTCATGTTAGTGACACTCATGGACGTTAGAAGTTTGTAAAACCTGCTTTCTGAATTTTCCACCCACCTTACGCTCTGAGGCTTCTTAACCATAACTTTCGCAGGGCCTGAACCACATCCTGGATGAAAGAGTGCTCGATGTAATGTACTTTTGGGCTTTGAATATCTTATTATCTTAAGCTACTACCTAGTAATCAGCACTTGTATCTTAAGGTGTGCGTGATGGCAAGTTCTTTTAGAGGGCTTGTTTGGACCAGCACCATTTCTGAAGTACTCATTGCATTGTTTCTTTGCCCCCCCGTGAAACAAGTCCGTTTTTTTCGTGATGTTTAATTGGAAGATTGGCTCCAGTCTTGGTACCATTTGTTGCATCGTGTGTGGTTGTACAATTGCACATCTCAAATTGAGGTTTCAGAAGCATGATTTAACCAGCTACTTGCTGCCTTCATTGGGACGTTCAGTCGAGGAATAAAGGCCTTGCTAGTGTTGACAAGCAGTAGCCTTGGCGGAACTGCCAGCAGTAGCCTGTAGCTAACTGCTAGTGTTGACAAGCTGGCGTGGAGAATGTACGTACCCTGAGAAAGACTTTCGCCATTTCGTCCAAGTTAAAACTCGTTAATAAGCGAAATAAGAATAAGCGAGGATGAATACAATCGACAAAGAGTTTTGCCGTCTCTCACTCAGTTCCCTGTCTTTGATGCCAAAAATCTTACTATTACTGATTAGAGGCTTCAATGGAGACACCACGTTAACTCTTACCAGACGTGCTAAGAAAAAAGATAAATCCTATAAATTCTTATAATAATTAGAACATCTGACCTTTAATTTGGTAGATTCTAATCATCATCTCCGATAATAGCCATTGGATTTATTGTAATTTATAAAAAAAAATTACCCACCTCTGCCATTATGAAAAATACTTAAAGTAACCCCTACTTGTGCATATAAATTATCCACCTCTGCCATTACGAAAGATAATTCAAAATAGCCCCCTAAATTTGTATATAAATTACCCACACTTATCATTATAAAAAATAATTCAAAATAACCCCCTAAATTTGTATCTAAATTACTCATTTTATCATTATGAAACATATTTCATAATAACCCTCTCACATTACATCTAAATTACCCACCTCTCTCAAATCTATATGTAAATACGAATATATGCTATTACAAAAAATCTATATTCATAAAGTATGAGACATATATATTTCTAAATTACAAACTTCTAGAAATATGAAATTAAGTAATCACAATGCTATGTTTGACCATGTATATACGGGACATATATATATTTCTAAATTACAAACTTCTACAACTGTGAAATTAAATAACCATAATGCTATGTGCGACCATGTATACCAAGTAGACATATATACATTAGTATAAATATTTATATTAATAGCTTATAAGCATGGAAAATGTTTAATTAACAAACTATTGCAATAACATAAAACCGGCAATTCCCTTTGAATTATATTAATACTCCCTAATCATGAATTTCATAAGTTGTTTTAAATAACTTTATACATTTTAACTAAAACATTATTATGTCATATCAATATTGATAATTTAATTTTTACAACTCTGTGATATATAAAATAATACGACACACATATAATTCTGTGATATAACAATTCAATAAGTTCGGTGCTAGGGTGCAATCTGAGTTTCAACTTAATTAACATGCGGAAAACAATATTACTAAGACCTAAACTCTTTTTAATAAAAATAAATTTTGAATAAAAAAATAAAAAACACTAGAGTTTCTACTTACATGTGGAAAAAATTGTACAACTTGGTTAAAAGTCGAAAGCTAAACTATAATTCATGAAATGGAAGCAATAAGAGTTTATATATCTTATGATTAGGTTTAAACTAAATGCATGCCATGCTGTAAAAAAGATAAATACTAGAAACGCTAACTAGAGGTTCTTAATGGAGCCTCAACTTTAATCCCCATGAGACACAATAGGAAAATAAAAGATAGATCCTAGAAATTTCTCACAAAAATCTGAAACATATAACCATCAATTTGGTATAACCTAATCACCATTGATAATAATAGCTATTAGATCTATTCTATTTTCTAAATAATTACCCACATCTGCTATTACATAAAACAACAAAAAAATAACTTATGGCTCTATATTTAAATTACCCACATACTCCCTCCGTCCCATATTATCTGTTGTTTCCGGTTTTCGTGCCACAAGTTTGACTCGATTTGTAGAAAATACATACAACATTTGTATCTCCAAATAAATTTATTAAAAAACTAGATTCAAAGATCTTTCCAATGATACTAATTATATACCATAAATATTAATATTTTTTAATATATATTTTATCAAAGTTGTTTCTCGGGAAGCGAAAGCGACAAATATTTTGGGACGGAGGGAGTATGCCATTAAGAAACATGATCTAAAGAAGACCTAAATTTGCATCTAATTACCCACGTATGCTCCTATTACAATAAATAATTTATGTAACCCAATTCTCATCTCATTACTAAAAAAATTAAATATGCTATCAAATTTACATCTAAAAATAATCAATATCTTCAATGAAAATTTGTGTAAATAACCATAGAGCATGTAGATGTTTTTACATTGTCCACTTCTATCAATATTAATATATTAAGATTTGATTAATATAAGCATACAAATTGTGTTAGCATACATGAGTGATAAATATACATGTTATGTTTCATCAACAACATATTTCCTTAACAACTCATATACTAATGATGCTATTTTTTTTCTAAAACCATATTTAGTAGCCATGACATAATTTATATAGGTTGTTACTTTATCTATATTTATATATTTTAACTAAATGTTTGACACGCCTATATTGGTAGTATAACCATAATTGCACGTATAATTCCTTGATAGGAAAATTCATTCATCCTAAGAATCGTGGGAGACTACTGATGGCTATATTTTTGTGGCCCTTTAAGATTACTATAGAGTAATTTGATCATTATAAGGCTTAATAAGACTTAAAGTTCTCTTGAGGTTAGCACTGCTACCCCTCATTTCAAGCTCTATCACTTATCTTAGGTGACATGGTGCATGTTTCAAATGATTGCATATACTATTGTAGTATTTAGGAATGTACTATATGACCTAAAATGTTGATTTTAAAGCCGTCCAAAATGAGAGTTAGTAAAATATACAATAAGCACAAGAGTTTTAACTTAAGGAAAAAAAATCTGTAGCAGTCAATAAAAATAAAGTTAAAAAAAATTAAAATTAAAATTCATGGCTTAATATATTTGATGCAACAAGGGTCACCATAGTTAATCGCAAGGAAACAAACTAATTGCATATTAAAATATACAAGGTGCCATGCAAAGTAAAAGAATTAATATGGATGAAAAATATACAAGTTAGTCCCTTGCAAAAAAAAGCAATTAATAAGTTTATGATCATTAGATATAGACTACAAAGTATCTATTATGTCAATTTTGTAGAAAATAAACAAAGAAAAGCATACAATTTAATATAAGTATTTTTTTATTAATCAAATCAAATATATTAATAGTACATCTTTTAAAATTCTAGCTCATGCGAGAGCACAGGTTGATGGACTAGTGGTTTATAATTGGCCGGATAGTTAATTCCTCGATCAAACCAATTAATGTGATTTTTTTGATACATTGTTTGGTTATTTGGAGTTGTTGTATATCCAGACATGTTCAGCCTTTTGTTTGTCTTCTCAGCAAAGATGTATTCACATTATTCCAACAACTATCAGGATCTTTGCTAGAGGTTTTTCGAGTTTCATCTACCATTTCTAGAGACTAAGCGGATTTTTGTCTGTCCGGTGCAGAGACTACGCTCTTGTTTGCCCTTTCCAAAGAAGCTGCAGAGTTTTGACTGCAGGAATTCTGTTTGCCCTCATCACTGCATATGAAGAAGCGTTCAATATAGAGTCCAAATTGGTTTGGACTTTGTCTATCATACGAAAGACCATTCATTCTATAAATATGTACCAGGTACGTTTGATTGACATCAAATAATTGAACAAATCAATCTACTATATCATTTCATATTACTATTTCATCTCTGCACTAGTTTGTTTCTTGTTCTTTATTGACATCTACTTTGTTACAACAACGAACACAAGGTTCTAAGGATGGTTAGGCCGCCCTAGGGCAGCCCATCACCACAGCTTGCCTTGACTAGGTTCCCCTCGGGCATATGGGGTGTTAGGTTTCAAAAGCTTCAGTTGCTGTGTCCCTTATGACGTGTATTGTGCATCGTTTTCATTGTCGGGGGCACATGTGATACATATAGTCGACAAAGTACTCAAACAAGATCAGAGTTCAGTTGATAGAAACCATCGGATTCAAGGAATAGTAAATGTGGCTTTAAACTTTTCATTTGTGAAGCAAATTACATGCACTCAGCCTCAGTATCTTCTCTTTTTCAGTTGTATCAACAATCAATTAGGCAAACATGGCATTGAAGCAAGTTAACTCGAAACATTTGTTAAATATAAATAGCAGGTGCTTGCTTTTTGTTCAAATCCAAACATACGAAGTTTCCGTTTGCCAGAACTTGAAACAGAACCTGTAAAATAATCACTCTTCAAGGTCACGGTCATTCGTTGGAGGCTTGGCTTGAAGTCATTGGCAGACGTTTAGCTGTCATTTCTCATTTTCTCCACCCTCACCTGCGGGGCATCCTATGAACAGTCCAAAGACCTTGACTTCAGTCTTCACCCTTGAGAGAGAGAGAGAAGTTGCAATATTTGACACCTAATACGTGTGCATTACTTCAATTAACACTCGTCGGAGCCTGACAGATGTCACCATCGTGCAAGGGCCTTGGCCCTGATCACAAACACCGCCACCTTGCCGGCTTACAAGTTCATCCAAACAAGATTTGTTTGGATACCTCCTATCCACTCAATCCACACATGTTGCAGTGAATTAGGATAAAAAATAGTTTAATTTCTATCTCAATTCATGCCAACAAATGTATATTGAGGTTGATAAGAGAGGAGCCAAACAATCCCCAGGTAGTTTTGCGTCTTCTTGTATGCTTTCAGCCAAAATTGGATGTATTTCCATTTAAAAAAGATCTTCCACTCCCATAGTCCCATGGCCCAAGTAAAAACACCAAGAAAAGGACGAATGAGGTCAATCTTCAGGACTTGGGCACATCTTTGTTGTCACGAGACCAGTTTTAGCGGAGGTTTTATAAAAATTTTATAGACATTAAATAATTTGATAGGACATAATATAAATGAAAAGAGACAACAAAAATTCAAATTCTATGGGATGAAATGAGTCTTATAAAGATGAAATTTGTTCACACTACTTTCATCATTACATTGAAGTCTCAGAAACTGAGATGTGAAATCTCCATTAAGATTGGCATTATACACAGTTCAAACGAAGTGCATGGACCTATCAATGAATCAAGTGGGCTATGAAATCACGGGTAGGGTGCCCTTTTCGATCGGAGTATCGGACCAGACAATTAATAAATGGCCCGGTATAGCTATTTTTTGACTAGAAATAATGCATTGTACTGCAACGCATTTTCTGAAAGCATATAAGATCGATTCAATAATCTGGAATGGTTGTTCGAAACTTCGAATCCCATGTGCATACCGTACACGCATTCGCCTCGCAACCAGTGGCGGATTTGATAAGCGCACGTATAAAGTAGTATTAGTTTTTTTTTGCGAGACCCAGTAACAGACGGGACGCTTACGTACACGAGCGCACATTCATCCCTATGAACATACGCACGTACACCTTACACATATGAGCACCTTCGAATAATCGAGTTAGACTAGCAAATCTCGAGGATGAGCACGACGTACCCAGTGCAAAGAGCTCCCGCTCTGTGCGGGGTCTGGGAAAGGATGTCAGTGGCAAGCCTTACCCTCGTCTGTGCAATGCGAGGAGACCACGACTCGAACCCGGGACCTTCCGATCACAGGCGGTAAGACTCTACCGCTTGCACCAGATCCGCCTTTCCTACCACTGAAAGAGTAACGCCGTTAAATCCTAGAATAAATTTAGAAAAATATGAGCATCAATATTAAGTCGAGAACTTAAACCTAAATTCAACAGGTCAGTTCGCTGTATTAGTTAGGAAAGCTAACGCACTACCCCTACTACTACTAGAAGTTTTTTTTTGCGAGGTGCCACTTGCAGTACTTTTATGACCAGCCACGTACCATTCTGATCTGTGTCTGTGTGCGTGATCCATGGTTTGGAGGCGGCCTAATAACCTGCCTAATCGAATATTTCGGTCTTGTTTCTTCCAAGTTTGAACACTAGTCTATTTCCATTCGGGTCAAGGTTAGCTCGCCTTTTGGTCAGGTCGTGAGCAATCTGCAATGGGATCCACGTAAGCACGGGCCCGGTTCGCTTATCTTATAATCCGTACTTTTCAGCTGGTTTTTTCAGTCGGGACACTATTTTTCTCACAACAAATCAGTCGGAACAGTGTTTCGGCTTGTTTTTTCAGCGAAACAAACGAGGCCATAAGATCGACGCGGCATAGATTAGTTATTCAGGGGATATCAGCAGTGTTGAAAATAAGGGTTTCAGCTTATTTTTTCAGAGAAGTGGAACCGTAAGTCTCCTTTCATTTCATACAACCCGATGGATTCAATGCTTCTTTTTGACTACCTTTTATATGGCTCTAACTATTGCTGTTAATAGATACATGTTTACTGGCAACCTTTATAAGATCTCGGTGAAATAGCCATATTCATCCTCAAATTTTCATCCAAAGTTCAAATTGGTCCCTCAACTATCAAAACAGCCACTTTAGTCCTTGAATTTGCAATTTCCGTTCAATCTCGTCCCCTGTCCGACGTCGTTAGCTCACACCGTTAAAATCTGAGATGATATTTCCATTAGGTCGACCTGAGAGAAGCACAACTCGACTTATCCTCTTCCATGACGGCTGCACGTGGAGGCTAGGGTTTGAAGCGTGGAGACGACGTCGAGGAGGGTGCGAACGGAGCCGCGCTGCTGGTTGGGTGCTGCTCGTGGACTCGCTGTGAAGGAGAGCAGAGACGGAGTTGGAAGTACAGGTGAGTCCATGTTTGCCCACATGAATCTTTGTCTCCTGTTGGTGGATTTGGTTTTGCTTTGAGGTGGAACCTGACCATGTAGTGGATCTGTAGGGCTGCAGTAAAATGTCAGATTTTGAGGTATTGAAAGTTAGATTTCATTTCAATCGGGATTTTGTTATTGATAGGTCAAAGGTGAAGTATTGCAATGGGGATTGGGGACTGTCACACATTGATAAGGACAAGCTATCTATCCTAGAACTTGAAGGCCATCTTTTAGATCATACAACTTTCCAAAGATGTATTAGGATGTACTGGTTGCCATTTGGTGCAGAAGTGAGTAGTGGAATGAAGCTATTGCTAGATGATAAGTCATGCCTGGACATGGTTAATGAGCTAGGTGCTGCAAGGGCTATGGACATATATACTGAGCCCATTGAAATTGATGCCAATGAAGAAATCGAGATACAGTATGAAGATGAAGATGTTTTTGCCTTATTTAGGGATGATAACATCATGGATTTGGATGCCCCAACCCATCTTGTGGCGAAACCTAATGAACAGATAGGTGAAAAAAATTTGGAAGATACTAAAATCATGTATTTGGAGGCTCCAACTAGTGTTGAGGTTGTTTAGAATGAACAAGAGGGAGAGACACATGAAGAATCAGATAGCGCTTGTGATGTGACATGATTTACATCTGATGAAGATGATGAAATTAGAGAGATAAGAGCCAAGTATGAAGACATTATGTCAAAAATGAAGAAGAGTGTAGAGATTCCAGTGGACACCCTAGCCGAACTTGATGTTCTCCAAAGAACAGAACCCAAGGTGGATATGACCTTGATTCAGATCAGGATGTGTCATATGATGAGGAGAGTGATGGTGTTTCAACTAGAAGAAAATGCAGATATCAAATATTTGATAGCTGTGCTGAGACTCCTCAATTTGCTATGGACATGTGTTTGAGAGGAAATGATCAATTAAAGGATGCCATAGAAAGGTACGCACTGAAGATGAAGGTAAATCTCAGATATGTCAAGAATGACAAATAAAGGATTAGGGTTGTATGTAGGTGGAAAGGTTGTCCTTGGCTTATGTATGCTTCGTACAACTCAAGGTCTGATTGATTTCATATTGTCACATATAATCCCAACCATGCTTGCTACCCAGAATTGAAAAATAAAAGATTATTAGCAAGCAGAATCTGTGACAAGTATGAGAATACTATCAAGGCTAATCCATCCTGAAAGGCTAGAGCAATGAAGGAGACAGTACAAGAAGATATGGGTGTAGATGTATCAATCACAATGATTAAAAGAGCGAAGCCAAAGGTAATGAAGAAGTTAATGGATTCTCAGAGTGGTGAATACTCAAAATTATTTGACTATGCTCTTGAGTTGAAGAGAAGTAATCCTAGAACTAGTGTACACATTGCTCTTGATCCAGAAGAAGAGGACCATGTTTTCTAGAGAATTTACATATGTTTCGATGCATGTCGAAGGGGTTTCTTAGATGGATGTAGGAGAGTCCTTAGGCTAGATGGTTGCTTTCTTAAGGGACCTATGAAAGGTGAGTTACTATCAGCAGTTGGAAGGGACGCGGATAATCAGATTTACCTAATAGCATGGGCTATTGTGGAATATGAGAATAAAGATTCGTGGGATTGATTTCTTGGACATCTTCAAGAAGATATCAATATACCTATTGATGCTGCGGGATGGGTGTTCATTATAGACCAACAAAAAGTAAGGGAACAAATTTATTTATGTAGCTTTTAACATGCATGCATCAGTTAGCTTATAAATTGTGGACTGACATCCACTTCATTTATTTATGTAGGGCCTACTAAGTATTATTCAGCAACTATTTCCATTTGCTAAGCACAGAATATGTGCTCGTCATATCTATGCTAATTGGAGGAAAAAGCATAGGCTACAGGAGTATCAAAGAAGGTTTTGGAAGATTGCAAAGGCACCAAATGAGATATTATTTAATCATTACAGGAACAAGCTTGCTGTGAAAAATCCTACAGGATGGGTAGATTTGGAGAGAACAGACCCTATACATTGGTGTAGAGTTTGGTTCAGGCTTGGATCAAACTGTGAATCAGTTGATAACAACATGAGTGAATCATTCAATAGTTGAATTATTGAAGCAAGATTTAAACCTATCATAACTATGTTCGAGGACATAAGGGTCCTAGTAACTAGAAAAAATCAAGAGAATAGGAGCAATAGTGAGAGGTGGATTACAACAATATGTCCCAATATATTAAGAAAGTTTAGAAAGATAAGACATTGGACCCAATTTTGTCATGTCTTATGGAATGGTGAAGCTGGATTTAAAGTGAGAGACAAGAAATGGAGGTTCACTGTGGATCTGAAAAACAAGACATGTTCTTGCAGATTTTGGCAAGTCTCTAGGATTCCATGTCAACATGCTTGTGCTGCTCTATTCAAAATGGGTGAAGAGCCTAACAATTACATACATTTGTGTTTCTGGATTGAGCAATACAAGAGGACATATCAGTATGTCCTGCAACCCGTGGAGCATGAGTCAGCCTGGCCTGTATCTCCAAATCCAAAGCCATTGCCTCCTAGAGTGAAGAAAATGCCAGGGCGCCCACCCAAAAATAGAAAGAAAGATCCTTCACCAAGTCATCGAAAGTTGGTACTAAAATTAGATGCAGTCGATGCAAAAATACGGGTCACAACTCCAGGACATGCTCTGTGAAAATGGTGTTTATGTATTTCTGATTTTTTCCTTATTATTGTAACGTATTGTTTCACATGAGATGAATCTAACTTCTACTATATAACAACAGGAGGACACAGGGGCGCATAATCCATCACAACAAGCTGGACTGAACCTGAACAATCCAAGCAATAAAAAAGAAAGTGTCCCGCCACATCTTCAACTCAAAGCAAGAGGTCTGATGGATTATACTATAATGAAAGGACTGATTCTTCCTTTACCCAGGTTACTAAGCTGTACCAATCATTTCATATTAGTTGCATATACTATTACAGCAAAGTAAATTGAAATATCTTTTTTCTATTGTAGTCTGGCCAAAACAAGAGGCTAGCTTCTTTTTCAAGATGCAAGTCCACTGCTAAAGCATCAGTAAAGGCATCTGTTGGTGGGAGTGCCTCTATTGTCATTGAGACAAATGCTAAAAAAGATGCCGCAAAGGCAACCATATCAGTGTAACAAGCGGCCGTGCATCTGCAAACATTCAGTCCACTTCACTTGGACGTGGATCAGCAGCAGGACAACATAGCTCCTCTCTGAAAAAAAACAGGAAAACAACTCGAGGCCTTAAAAAAGAGCATCATGTAATTTCAGTAGGCATTGACTGTCAGAGTTAATCCTTTGTGAACAACATTTTCTATGTCAGCTGATATTGAGACATGAGATATTTTATTTTCTCGCAAAATCATTTGATTTCAAAAATCCTTACAAGATTATCTATGGTTCTACAGCCACTTACAACAACTATGCTGGTAGAGTACATGGGCTGTGCTGACGGAGTAAGCTGCTGTAGCAGATGACGTCGGACAGAGGATGAGATTGAACGAAAATTGCAAATTCAAGGACTTAAGTGGCTGTTTTGATAATTGAAGGACCAATTTAAGTTTTGGATGAAAATTTGAGGACGAATATGGCTATTTCGCCTGAGATCTCCAAGGAGGGCATCACTCGTCCTTCACGGACAAATAGTAGTACACTCGAATTTCCGTGGCATTAAGAGCGCGTTTAGTTGGTGAAAATTTTTGGTTTTTTTGGCTACTGTAGCATTTTCGTTTGTATCTGGCAATTAGTGTCTAATTATAGACTAATTAGGTTCGAAAGTTTCGTCTCGCGATTTCTCACCCAACCGTGCAATTAGTTTTTTTCGTCTATATTTAGTACTCCATATATATGCCGCAAGATTCAATGTGATACTTTAAAGTAAAAATTTTTAGGAACTAAACAGGGCCGAATCTACTACAATCACGTACGGTGTATGCACCTAAGAACGATGTGATATCTGATGGAAGACCAATACTGACATCGCGACATGTCAAACGGTACACATGCGTCCATACAATACAAGCGCGCGTTTAGTTTCACAAAGTTGGAATTTGGGGCTACTGTAGCAATTTCGTTTTTATTTGGTAATTAGTGTTCAAACATGGACTAATTAGGCTCAAAACATTCGTCTCGCAATTTCCCACCAAACTGTGCAATTAGTTTTTTTTCGTCTACATTTAATGCTTCATACATGGGCCACAAATATTCGATGTGATGACTACTGTAGCACTTTTTGCGATTTTGGGTTGAAACTAAACATGGGCCAAATATACAATGCAAGAATGTACTACTGGACGACCAAGAGCTAGACGCCTAGACCTCCATGACCATCTCACCTAAATAAATCTCTTAAACTACACGCCCGCGCGCGTCACTTGTCTGTCCGTCCAGATTATTATATATAGAGAGTTAAGTTAGGGACAAAGAATACTTCTAAATCAATGGCTCTTCATCTAGCTTACATACTATCATTTGTTTCCATCCCAGCAAAACAGCGTAGAATGCTGCGAAAATCCCCCCGTCTAGCCTTCTTGATTTCTCTGCTCTCTCTTCTGCTGCGCTCGTCGGCGTCGGCGCCGGCGCAGCACATGCTGGGCGCCGGCTCCTCCCTGTCCGTGGAAGACCACGCGCGGGCCTTCCTGGTGTCCCCCGACGCCACCTTCTCCTGCGGCTTCCTGGAGGCCGGCAACAACGCCTTCTCCTTCTCCATCTGGTACACCGACGCAACGAACAAGACCGCCGTCTGGACGGCGAACCCCGACGCGGCCGTGAACGGCAGGGGATCCAGGATCTCGTTCCGTCACGACGGGGGCCTGGCCCTCTCCGGCGCCAACGGGACGACGGTGTGGGAGAGCAAGACGAGCGGCGCGGGTCTCTCCGTCTCCCTCCTCAACTCTGGAAACCTCGTCATCTCGGATCCGTCGAGCAGCGGCGGCGGCCGCACCATGTGGCAAAGCTTCGACTGGCCGACGGACACGCTGGTCCCGTCGCAGCGGCTTACCAAGAACACCACGCTGGTGTCCAGGTACTTCTACCTCTACTACGACAACGACAACGTGCTGCGGCTCCGCTACGACGGCCCCGACATGTCGAGCATCTACTGGCCGGACCCGGATTACGGCGTGTTCCCCAACGGCCGGACAACCTACAACAGCTCCAGGATCGCTGTCCTCGACGACACCGGCGTCTTCCTGTCCAGCGACAACCTGCGAGTCGTCGCCTCCGACCTGGGCCACCCCGGAGTCAAGAGACGGCTGACCATCGATCCGGACGGCAACCTGAGAATCTACAGTCTGGACCCGTCGACCGGGGGCTGGACGGTGACATGGGCGGCGATGGCGCAGGCGTGCTCCGCGCACGGGCTGTGCGGCCGGAACGCGATCTGCGTGTACCAGCCGAGCCTCAGATGCTTGTGCGAGCCCGGTCACGAGATGGTCGACCGGCACGACTGGCGACAAGGTTGCAGACCCATGTACAGCGTCCCCAACTGCAGCCAAGCGGCGCCGCCGGAGCAGCGGTTCAAGTTTGTCGAGGTGCCGCACACCGACTTCTACGGCTACGACGTGGGGTACAACGCCTCCTCTGATACGTTCGAGCACTGCAAGAAGCTATGCTTGGAGATGTGCTCGTGCGCCGCTTTCTCCTACCGGCCGTTCGAAGGGCGAGGCGTCTGCTACCTGAAAGGCTTCCTCTACAACGGCTACACGTCTCCAAACTTCAACGGCAACATCTACCTCAAAGTGCCAATCGGTTTCGATGCCTCGGCTCAGTCAGTCTCTGCACGTAGCTCCGAAGGCCTTGCTTGCAATCCTGACTGTCCCGAGATCGTTCAAGGAACTCCAGACACGTTCCGGGCATCCAGAAACAACGCCAAATGGTCGTACCTGTTTGCGTTCGCCGGAGTGCTGGGAGTTCTTGATATTATCTTCATTGCAACAAGCTGGTGGTTTCTCTCCAGCAAGCAGAGCATACCCAGCTCGCTAGAGGCAGGGTACAGGATGGTCACGGGCCAATTCAGGAGGTTCACGTACCGGGAGCTCAAGGACGCGACGGGGAACTTCAAGGAAGAGCTCGGCCGGGGCGGCTCCGGCGTCGTGTACCGCGGCGTGCTCGACAAAGGGAAGGTGGTGGCCGTGAAGAAGCTGACGAACGTGGCGGGGGGCGACGAGGAATTCTGGGCGGAAATGACGTTGATCGGACGGATCAACCACATCAACCTCGTCAGGATCTGGGGCTTCTGCTCCCAGGGCAAGCACAAGCTGCTGGTGTACGAGTACGTGGAGAACGAGTCGCTGGACAGGCACCTGTTCGACACGGACAGGACGCTACCGTGGCGCGAACGGTACAGGATCGCGCTGGGCACGGCCAGGGGCCTCGCCTACCTTCACCACGAGTGCCTCGAGTGGGTCGTCCACTGCGACGTGAAGCCGGAGAACATCCTGCTGACGCGCGAGTTCGACGCCAAGATCGCCGACTTCGGGCTGGCCAAGCTCTCCAAGAGGGACAGCGCCGCCGCCGACAGCATGCCGCTCTCTCACATGAGAGGGACGACGGGGTACATGGCGCCGGAGTGGGCGCTCAACGTTCCCATCAACGCCAAGGTGGACGTGTACAGCTACGGGATTGTGCTGCTAGAGATGGTTATGGGGTGCAGGGTGTGTGACCAGACGACGGCGGGCGGGGAGCGCCTGGAGATGTCGCAGATCGCTCAGGCGTTGAGGCAGGTGGTGGCTACCGGCAACGTCGTGCCCTTGGTGGACGGTAGGTTGCAGGGACAGTTTAATCCTCGGCAGGCCCTGGAAATGGTGCGGATTTCCTTATCGTGTATGGAGGATAGGACCAACCGGCCGACAATGGACGACGTTGCCAAGGCTCTCACAGCCTGCGACGACGAGGACGAGCATCCCGCATACAGGTAGAGTCATACCGTTAGGATCAGGAGATAGAAACTTTTTTGTTTTTTTTGTCTCATAGGATAGAATTGGAGGGTTAGTATCCTGTCAAATTTTATACAAATTATAGAATTGGAGGGTTAATATCCTGCGATGACGAGGACGAGCATCCCGCGTACAGGTAGATTTATACACTCATACTGTTAGGATCAGAAGTGTCAACACTACTACTGTAGGGCAATAAGCATCGCAGAAGAAGCAACATGGGAGGTGGCTGCGGAACAAGCCTAAGAACGCGCGTCTAGGCCCGTTCGCGAACACAGGCCCAACACATTGGACACTGGCCTAGAGTGCAGTACTTAAGGAAGGGAAGAGAGAGTGAGCTTGATGCTTATGAAAATTGTAAACGAATTCCCGAAACAACTTAATTCCTCCCAATCTTCTTTTCCCCAAGTTTGTTGCTAACAATCTTCCCCAAGTTTGTTGCTAACAATCTCATATCAGACTTCTCGATCTTCCCACCTTTCTTCGCACTATGTCTCTCACCCTGGACCTGCTGCCGTTGTCGTCCACGACCACTACACCCGCCGGCAACGGAAGCTCGATGCTATGGATCCTAGTTTGAAGTTTCTCCTCAACAAATTCAACCGTCGCTTCGACGATCACGACACCAAGTGGGAGCAACGCTTTGCTGATCTGAATTGTGATCGCAGTGCTCATGATGTCATTGTTGACTGCCGCTTCACCGAGCTCACCCAACCCTCTGCAGTCATCGACCAGCGCCTCGCTAATTTGGAATCGGTGTGGGTGAACCAAGAAGTAGACGTCACCATGCGCCTCTACGACCTCGAAGTTGTTCGCGTCCAGTAGATCTCGGACGAGCGTGATGAGTGGGTAGCGGAGCTCGAAGTGGTGGCTGCGGACATCAATGCTTGGAGTCCCGAGTTGGAGGGCGTCGTCGATGACCTCAAGCTCGAAGTCCAGAAGATTGCGAAGCATTGGGACCACATGGTGCTCTACACATTGTCTCCATGTTAGGGGAATTAATTCGGATAAGAAGTGGAACTTGATCCGTGATCGCATTTTGGAAAGTAACTGTGAAATTGCTTGCTTTCAGGAAACAAAGCGGTTGCTTTTTTATTTATCTTTCATTCATCACTTTTGTCCTCCTTTTGACAGTTTCGAATTTCTTCCTTCCGTGGATGCATCTGGCAATTCTCTCATAATCTGGAAAAGCTCTTCCTTTAATGACAATCTTGTTTTCCAGAATAATTATGCTACTACTATTGTGTTCACTCTCTTTTTAATAATGCGACCTGGCTCCTCACCAAGATCTACGCTCCTTGCACACATGTGGATAAAAGGAAGTTTATTCGGTGGTTTCGGAATGTTCAAATGCCTGATTTGGTAGACTGGCTTGTCGTTGGTGACTTCAATCTATATAGACATCTTGATGATACAAACAGACCAGGTGCTGACCATGCAGAGATGTTTATGTTTAATGAATCCATTAGCAAGCTTGGTTTAGTTGAGTTGCCTTTGAGAGGAAAGAGGTTCATCTGGACCAACAAGCAGCATCCCCCTTTACTTGAGCACTTGGATTGGTTTTTCACTTGGACTACCTGAACTTTGGCCTATCCTAACACTGTCTCTTTCTATGGAGACTTCAGATCACGTGCCTTGTTTGATTAACATTTCAACTAATATTCCTCGGTTTCATATTTAGATTTGAGAATTTTTGGTTATTGCATGAGGACTTCTTAAACCAAGTTCAGCAGGGTTGGTTTTCCCCTTTCTAGCATTCAGACACAACTAAATTTCTTACTGCTAAATTTAAGAATTTGTGGAAAATTTTAATGGAATGGAAAAAGAGCCTATCAAGTCTCAAAGAAAACATTGCAAATGTCAAGATGGTCTTAGTTTTCTGAGCTTTTTGGAAGAATGCAGGGACTGATCTCTTATTGAGTGGAATTTCAAAGCATTACTTGAAGATAAATTGATTTTGCTCCTCAAACAACATAAGGCTTACCGGAAACAGAGAGGTATAGTCAAATGGGTCACTCTAGGTGATGCTAGTACAATGTTTTTTCATGCCCATGCCACAGCAAGGTACAGAAGAAATCTTATTACACAATTATATGGTGAATCTGGTCAAGTTTTTTATCAGCATCAGGAAAAGGCACATATGATTTGGCAGGCTTTTAAAGACAGACTTGGCACAAGTAGCTTCACTGGTGTCTCCTTTGATCTGGCTTCCTTGCTTTCAAATACAGTAGACTTAACCTTTTTGGCTGACACTTTTAGCAGGATGGAGATTGACTCAGTGGTTAAAGTTTTACCCTCAGACAAGTCTCCAAGACCTGATGGGTTTAACACATATTTTATTAAGAAGTGTTGGTCCATAATATGTGAAGATTTCTATACTCTCTGCTCTGCTTTTTACTTTGGGGACATCTGTTTCCAAAATATTAATGGCTCCTACATAACTCTAGTCCCTAAGAAACATGATGCTTCAAAGGTTGCTGACTATAGACTCATTTCCTTACTTCATTGCTCTATTAAGATCATTACAAAGATTTTGGCTAATAGACTGCAATTTGTCCTGCCTTCTTTGATTCATTTATCAGAACCAATATGGTTTCATCAGAAATAGAACCATTGAAGAATGCATTGTTTGGGCTCTAGAGTATGTTCATATGTGTCATCAATCTAGGAAAGAGATTATTATTTTTAAGCTTGACTTTGAAAAGGCTTTTGATAAGGTAGAGCATGAGTATATGCTTAAAGTCTTGAAAGCCAATGGCTTTCCCCAGAAATGACTCCAATGGATGAGGCTAATCTTTGCTTTAGAAACCTCGACAGTTCTAGGGGAGTTAGACAAGGGGACCCCCTCTCACCACACCTGTTTGTGCTAGTAGCAGATTTTCTATAGAATACTGTTAATTCATCAAAGAGTAATGGCCTTCTTCACCTGCTATGGGGGGTATAACCCTAGGTACCTATGGCAATTGACATGGGCCGCACCACCAGGGGAGGTCCAGACCATAAGATCAAGGCCTACGGTGCTCGGCTCTGGTCGGCGTGCACCGCAAGTAAGGATGGCAGCGGTTCGGTTTCGGGTCGGATATCCGTGGGTTTTGGGTCCGCAGGTTTCAGTTTTGGTTCGTGGTTTTCGCCCATGGTTTTTTGGGTTCGGATACCCGAAATACCACGGGTTTGGGGCGGGTTTGAAAAATAACCCGCGGAGCTCCATCAGGTACCCGAAATAATTTGGCCTACTAAAGGCCCATTAGGAACCCTAGGTATATAATGGGAAGATACACCGAGGCGTCCAGGCTCTAGGCACACGCCGCACCCCGCACGGGCACACGCCGCACGACCACACCCGGTAGCCCCCGTAGTCCCGCACGCTGCATCGGCGGCTCGGTGCACCCCAGTCCCCCACCTCGCCGTCTCCACTGCCGGCCACCTCCTCGCCGCCGGCCATCTCCCCGCCTCCGGCCGTCTCCACTACAGGCCGCACCCCACCGCCGTGGTGCCATGCGTCGCCCCGTGACCACGAGACCCCGCCACCGTGCGCTGTCCCATGAGGAGGCCGTGCCCCGCCGCTGTCCTGGCACTGTTACTGTATTGATTAAGAGTGGTATACTGTGTAATGTACTATTCATGTTCGGGTTTCGGTTAATCCATCGAGTTTCGGGTACCCGCAGGTTTCGGTTTCGGGGATGGATTTTCACCCGAATCGGTTTTCAGGTCGGATTCGGATTTTCAGTTCGGGTTTTGGTTTCGGGTGCCCAGGCACTCCACCTGATCCAAACCCACCCCGTTGCCATCCTTAATCGCAAGATAATCAGAAGACATCTTGGCGATGAAGAAAGATCTGTTCGGATATGATAGATATCGTATTCCTTATAAATACTTACCATATAGCCGAATAGATCTATACCTAAACTGATCTGTAACCCTACCCTCCATACTATATAAGGTGGGTAGGGACCCCCCTCGAAGGCATCTCATATTCAATATAATCCACCAAAGACACATGACGTACGGTATTACGTCGATTAGACGGCCTGAACCTGTCTAAATTGCTTGTCTCTGCGCTTGTGTCACCATCTGGCTCCTATTATGCGCACCTCCATCGATTCATCTACTACCATGGGCATACCCCTCGGTAGACTACTGTCGGTGTTTTGAGTTGCCACCGACAAGTAAATTTCTAATATTGCGCGTCTGGCTCCGATGGTGTGCTTAGAAGACATGAGGTTTATACTGGTTCGGGCAGAATATCCCTACATCTAGTTCATTGCTACTGCTCGTGTTACTAGCACTGAAAGTTCATAGTAGGGGTTACAAACGGGCGAGAGAGGGATAGGTCCCAAGTCTCTGGTGAAAGGAGTGAACGGGTGCTGAGAAAGCTCGGTTGCTACTCAGCCGTGTGTTCAGGGTTAGATGGGTTCGTGATGGTTCAATCGGATCTAGCTTGAATTGATGTGATATGTTTCAATGCCCCTTATGGGATGCCCTGCTTTCCCTTTTTAGGCCAAGGGAAAGCATGGATTATAGTAGAGGAAAAAGAAGAATGAGAGAGAGAGAGCCGAAGGCCTTCAGGATCGCTGGGTCCTTCTTCTCCTTCATGCGGGTCCCACCGACCCTATAGATGTCAACAGGGACGGCTTTGCATCGTGGTCCTATCCGTCACTAGCACCACGCGCAGGTGTCATATGCCGGTCATGGCGCTCCACTCCATCCTAGCGAATGTCGTGGTGAACTGACACACCCGTCAGTGTTCGTACGGGGGTTAGGCAGAACAGCACCGGTACGCCCGATGCTGTTCTTGATATGAATCCTCCAGTATGGCCCGTCAATGCCATGGGTTACACCAGGGCGTGCCAGTCTCTTCCCTAGTGTTAGAGCTTTGACTTAGGCCCATACGCTTGGACCTAGAGTGGTTGGCGGTGATATGGGTCTCCGTCGGGCAAGGCAGAGCCTGCGGCCTTGGGGTCGGGCGAGGCGGAGTCCTCCCCTAGAGGCCGAGCGAGGCAGAGCGCAAACCTAAGGGTCGGGCGAGGCAGAGCGTAGACCCAAGGGTCGAGCGAGGTGGAGTCCTCCCTAGAGGCCGGGTGAGGCAGAGCACAAACCTGAGGGTAGGGCGAGGTAGAGCCCATGGCCTCGGGGTCAGGTGAGGTGGAGCGTAGACCCAAGGGTCAGGTGAGGTAGAGTCCTCCCCTAGAGGCCAGGTGAGGCAGAGCCCACAGCCTTGGGGTCAGGTGAGGCGGAGCATAGACCCAAGGGTCGGCCTTGGGGTCGGGTGAGGTAGAGCATAGGCCCAAGAGTTAGGTGAGGCAGAGCCCACAGCCTTGGGGTCAGATGAGGCAGAGTCCTCCCTTAGAGGCCGAGCGAGGTGAAGCGTAGACCCAAGGGTTAGGCGAGGCGGAGCGCAGACCCAAAAGGTTGTGCGAGGCGGTCCCTCTCCCTAAGGCCGAGCGAAGCGGAGCTTGCGCGCTGAGGGGTCTGGTCGACCTGTAGTCATGCTCTTGACTGCTCGGATGAGTCAATGTTGATGGTCATTAGCTCCTGTTCTTCGAGTACCCTAGTATTGGTCCCCGACTGTAGCCCCCTGAGCCTGCGGAGGAGTAGAAAACTCCTTCAGAGGTTTTTCTGACCGGGAGGACTCTGATGGCCTTGGCCTTCTTTTGTCTCCCACGGCGTGACCTAGGGACGGTGATTCCCTTTCGTCATGATCAAACCCCTTGGGGGTACAGCCATGAGGTTTGGTGGGTCAAAAAATGTCCTTCCCTGATTTCGACCCCTTCAGGGGTCTGTCGTTCCACGACCGTGCGTTCGGTGTCCTTACGAGCCCAACTTTCCTTGAGCCCTTCGTGTAGCGGGGTCCGGTCGAGGGTCGGCTCGTCTTTGTGATTGTCACCCCATCTGAGCCGTGCCTTGATTTTCTTCTATGGATGGGCCATGGTGCTCGATGAGTTGTCAGCTGGCTGGCCCGAGTGGGGCCCCAGCATCCTGTTCATTGGGATCCAGCTTGGGTCAATTAGTGACCGACTCTAGACCCTCGGAGGTCAATCCATATAGTTTTCGGGTACGTTTGACTAGTCCTGAGGGCCTTCTACCTTTCTTTCAAGGAAAAAACCATGGATCGTATTCAGCCAAGACTTGAACATGGGCCGGGATGCCTACGACGCTTGTGCGCTTGGGTACCGGCCGCTAGCGGGCCCATCCCTTTCCACCCCTCACTTTAAAAAGTCGCCCGGAGTGGTTGTTGAATCCGTCGATGGGCCAACCTTCAAACTCCTAGGCCTAGATAGGACGTAGTAGAGTTTTTAGCACCGTATCCCTTACCTGTGATGGGTCGTGGCCCATCCAGAGAGGCAAAACGTCTGGCGAGTTTTTTCGAGGGAATGGACAGAGATTGCGTGCATGCGTCCCATGGCAATACGTGGTGGCAGATCATGGCAGGCATGGAGATCTAGGTGGGTGGTTGGTTTCCTTGCACCCATTGCCCTTATAAAATCAAAGGGTTTGCCCTCCGGGTTCCATACATTGCGTCCTTGCCTCCATAGCCATGACCGTCGCCGCCAATCGCTTAGGTTTCCTACCTCTGCATCCCCATCGCCATCGAGCCTGCATCTATCTGCCCCACCTCTAATGGATCCATGGTACTGCTTTGACATCACCTTCCAGCGCATGGAAGGCCTCATCCATCGCGGTCTTCTCTGCACGCGGACCTCGGCTGAGGAGTGGCTGCTGCTCGGTGAGGAGGATCTGCCGTCCTCGCTCGATGGCTATGTGGTGTCATTTTCCCACTTCCATGAGTGTGGGTTCGCGACCCCCACCCACAAATTTTTCCAGGGGTTGCTACACTATTACAAGATCGAGCTGCAGCATCTCAACCCAAACGGGATCCAGCAAATGGCGGCGTTCGTCGCCCTATGCGAGGGGTTCCTGGGGATTAGCTCCCACTTCGATCTGTGGAGGTACTTCTTCACTGTTACCCTCTAGAAGAAGAGGGAGAAGTGCAGTAGACAGGAGCTGCATATGCCGATGGGGTGCACCAGCATCCAACTTTGGAACAATCGGGTCATCGAGTACCCGCCCATGCGGCTCTCGATGTCCAATAAGGGGTGGCATTCATAGTGGTTCTACCTCAAGAATGATGTCACTGCCCCTCTACTAGAGTTCACCGAGTGCCTGATCGAAGAGGCCTTGGAGTCATGGAGGAAGTGGGGTGTCCTGAAGAAGGACAAGAAGAAGATCTGGGACCACATCGCCGCCACCTATATCCTGAAGGAGAATGGCCTGAAGGGGTCGGGCATCATCGAGTCCTACCATGCAAGGAGGGTGGCGCCGTTGATGATGCGTAAGCTCCTACTATACGCGATGGCGCCCGAGGCATCATTCGATGGAACGACGCTCGCCAAGGGGGCACTCCCCAACTCTGAGATCACGCAACGCATCATGGAGGCAATGGAGCCCTCGTGGGACGATGTGGGTGCCCCCCTCAATTTTGTCTTCCTAGTGCTAGGACATCTTCCGATGTAGCCGGAGCCTGGCCATGTCATCTTTGTAAGTTTCCCCTTCTCTTGCCTTCTCTTCAATTGATTTCCTAACCCCTTGATACTAACTTTGAAAGGGGCAGGGCCAGTCGAGGGATCTCATCCTCATGGATCACCTGGCGCCATTGCCGTGGGATTTGGCCATGAGGACGGTGAATCGCGTTGAGGGTGAGCGACTGAGGAAGGCAAAGGAGGACAAGAAGAGGAAGAAACAGTGGAAGCTATAGGGGAGGACACTGATAGTGATGATGATGATGATGATGATGCCAATGACAAGGTAGCCGATGACATTGAGTGGGATGACCTAGAGAATGAGGATGCGCTGATAGGTATCGGTTCATCCTTTAAAGGCATCAAGACCCTTCCCATTCCATGGAGGGAAGGGTACATCTAGGGAGCTAGCGGAGGGGCCATACCATCGGCCTACCCTAGGAGCCAATAGGGGTGCATGGCTCTGCCACCACACCTGAGGTGCTAGCAGAGGTGGGTGGCTCAGCTATCATGCCCTAAGAGCCAAGGGAAGCGAGCCCCTCTGCCTAGGAGCAGGGGGTGGGCTCGAAATGGCCTCATTCCGACAAGGTGGAGCAAAGGTCGAGGGGTTCGCCCCCTAAACGCATCTGCCACCCGACAACGCTAAGGTGAGTTGTCAGTTCCTCTATTTTTTCCTGTTTTAGTTGGATTTCATCGTGACTTATGCTTTTTGTCCCTTGCAGCATCGGCAGGCAGCGCAATCCTTTGGCGCTGGCATCGAAGAAGAGCGTTGCCCTCCAATTGAGGCGGCAACCATTGGTTGGTGTCATGCCCATTTTGGGTGGGAGCAGCACCAGTGTGACCGCGTCGTCAGTCGGTCAGGCACTGCCCATGGTGGCGCCTGTGCCCTCAATGGGATGGGCGGATGCAGGGCCTCAAAGGGCACCTTCGGAGGTTGTAGAGCAGCCGGTGATGGCCGTGATATCGCTACCGATGACAGGGCGGATGGGGCTACCGACCGTGCTCGTGGCACCGACTGTGGTGGAGGTGACATAGCCAGTCATGACCCCACCAATGCAGGTGGAGGTGGCGGCGGCCGTGATAGATGGGTCACAATTGGGCGCAACCGCAGCGGTGCCTGAGGCACCAACATGACCCACGCCATCAGCGGCCCAAGCGACAGAGCCTATCATGGGCCGAACGGTGGGGGATGCGGCCGAGGGGTCCCTGGGAGTCATGGTGGTTCCAGAGAGGTCAGCGTCCACACCGCTAACCCCTTCCATCGCTGGAGGGGTCCCTCAGCGGGGACGTCATGGCAAGAGGGGTTGGCGATGCTTGGGACCGGTGGGGAGTCATCCCTGGTGCTGATGTTGGTAGGTAGCAACTCACCCTTATGGGGCGAGCCCCTGCTCCTGTGGACAAATCCACAGGATCCAGCATCGATGCTCTTCACCCACGCTGCCATGGCCAAGAGCATGGAGCGAGAGAGCCTCGATGTGGGGATCGTGTCCATGCTAGAAGCCTTGGACCACGCTAGGGGTGCCTTGTGCGATGTTGTCATTCCCTTCAGCCAGGTATTTGCCTGATCCTACTTCTTGCCCTTTTCTTTCTCTATATACTTTTTGTATTCTAACCATCGTTTCCCTATAGTTCCTCATAGCTCGTAGCTAGGGGAAGTCTTTGTTCCTTCATCAATGAAAGGAGACCTAGGATTGCCTCATCGAGGAGGCATGGCTACGCGGGGAGGTGACCGCTCAGCTTGTTGCTACCTAGCAGAGGGTGGCTGAGCTGACTCCCCTTGCTAAGAAAGAAGACAGTCTTCGGTCACGGGTGGCCGAGGCCCATCGAGACACTAACGAGGCCCAGAAGGCATTCGAGGCCCTATCGGTGAGGTCGTAGAGGGACGATGAGGAGGCTACCAAGGTCAGGAAGGAGTGGGACGAGCTGCTCTAGAAGGACGCTGAGACCCACTAGTGGATCCTCGACCTTCTGGCCAAGGTTGAGAAGGAAAGGGAGCTAAAGCTAGGGGCCAAGGAGAAGCTCATGGCCCTAGAGAAGAGGGCAAGCCTTGATGCCATGGTGGTCGCCCGACTACGTAAGGAGTGGGATGATCTACTCCAAACCATAGAGATGCTCCGCTCGGAGCATGGCGTGGCTCACAAGGAGCATGACCAAGCCTTTTGAGAGTGTGACTAGGCCTACCAAGAGTGCGACGACACATAGCAGAAGGTCGGCTCCCTCCAAGCTAAGCTCAGAAACACGATGACCCAGAAGCTGGAGGCCGAGAGCATTTCTACTAGGTTGGCTGTGGACCTCACCAAGGTGTGGAGGAATCTTTAGGTGGAGAGCGATGAGCTCGGTATCCTGAGCGCTGCCCTCAGAGTGGTCTACGATGACCTTGAGGTGGTGCGGTCAGAGGGGACTAGCTCGCTTGCGGCCCATGCCATCGACATCACGGCTCGGGCGCGCCAGCTTGAGAGGAATGCCCTTTGCGCTGGGGTCAATCAATCCTTCATGATTGCTCATTCTCATTATGGGGATAGCATCGATCTGGGATGATGAGCCATGGCTTCACGCCTAGCTATAAAGTCCATGAGCTAGAGGAGATGGAAGTGGCGGTGGCTCCCCTTTTGTAGGACCTAGCGGATAGGATCGAAGGCATAGTTCTTCTCTAGAGGGGTTAGTTAGTTCAATAGGTTAGGTGGTCATTCTTGTAATAAGCGAATAAGTTCCGACCCTTCTATATCGTTCGAACAAACTTGTCATTTTGTTTCATTTGATCAAATCGGTTCTTTTGTTTTGGTGCGAACGAATTTGGTTTTCCTCCCTTTTTGTGTGAAACAGGGTTCATGCGTTCTGACCCTTCCGTTTGTTAAGACCGTAGAGTTCAAGGTGTAGGAGGGAAACTCTGATCACGCTGGTAAGCAAGAGTGCCGTACCCGCTGGGGCATATGTTTCTTGCAATCCGACCAGCCTTCCTCAGCCATTCATTTCCGTAGACCTTTCCACTTAGTTTTTAACATGTGGAAGGGGTTGGGTGCGGTGACTGTTTTAGAGAGGGTGTATATATACCCTTATCAGCCCTCGAGTGAGACCCGACCCCTTGGCGTTGCTGGGGTCAAGTGTCACTAATGATCGAGGAGAGGATAGTGAAACTAGTAAGAGAAAGCGTCTCTTATTTTCGTACGTACCCCCTCCCTAGGACCTGAGCCGTCATTCTGTGACTGCGTGTTAGGTCTTCTTGTGAGTCCAACTTTCCTCGAGGCCCCCCGTATAGTGGGGGTCCGATCAAGGGTTGGCTTATTTTTGTGATCATCACCTCATCTATGGTTTTCACAACCGGAGGGGTTGAGCTAGCGTCACTTGCCTTGATGGCTTGAGTGATGCGCTCGGCGAGCTCATTAACGGGCATGTTTGAGTGGAATCTAGGTCCATCATCTGTGATGGGGCCAGCATAGCCCTCATGTGACATTCCACTGCTCCTTAACCTGCCTCTCGGTAGATGCTCGGGTCATTCCGAAGAGCGACTCAGGTGGCCAGCTGGTCTCTCCTTGATGGAGATTCTATGGGCTTGGCTCGAGGTTAGGATTGAACAAGAAGGTTAAGATGACCCTATCCACTTCTAAGTGAGTCCAGCGAAGGCCTCTGGGGCTCATGCATTTTCTCCCCTCGCTCTGGTCGACGTGAGGTGGCCTCGAACCCTTCGTGGGTTGGCCTTCGAACCGCGGTCAGTTGGATTCCTGAGTTAGGGTTAGGCAGCTCGAGCCCCCGAGGCTCATTAGGTTCGGTTGGGGTCAGCCAAGTTTCATGCGTCACCCCGTCCATGGTTTCCACAACCAGAGGGGTTGAGCTAATGACACTTGCCTCGATGGCTCGAGTGTCGCACTCGGTGAGCTCGCTAACGGGCATGTCCAAGTGGAATCTAGGTCCATCATTCGCTGACAGGGTCGGCATAGCCCTCAGGTGGCATTCCACTGCTCCTTAACCCACCTCCTAGCAGATGCCCATATCACTTCAGAGAGCGACTCAGGTGGCCCGCTAGCCTCTCCTCGATGGAGATTCTATGGGCTTGGCTCAAGGTTAGGATTAAACGAGAAGGGTCTAGATGTCCCTGTCCACTTCTAAGTGGGGTCGGGCAAGGCCACTAGGGCTCATCTACATTTTTCTCCTCTGGCTCTATTTGACGTGAGGTGGCCTCGAGACCTTCGTGGGCCAGCCTTCGAACCTTGGTTGATCGCCGCTCATATCAAATGAGATGACTACCGCTTTGTGATGCGACCCAAAGGTTTGTGATGCAGCAATTGCATATGTAATGCTTGGATATATGGGATGAATGTATGGATGAATGAATGAATGTATGAATGCATGCATGAGAATGGATGAATGAATGATCATGCAATGGAAAAGAAAAGTGGGGGTCGTAAAGTTACCTCGATGGCTCGAGTGATGGGTTCGGGGAGCTCTTACCAGATATGTCCGTGTGGGGTCCGAGTCCATCGTTTGTTGCAAAGCCGGCATAACCTGCATGGGGCATCCCACTACTCCCATTCTATCTCTCGGTAGTGGCCCGAGTCATTCATTCAACTTGGGTGACCTACCGACCTCTCCTCGATGGAGATTCCATAGGTGGCCCCCTCCAAACCCTTCCCGATAAGGCGAAGGCTAAAGCTCGGGTTGCGGGGACAAAAACTCTGATCACGCTGGTGAGCAGAAACACCGTAGCCACTAGGGCGTAGGTTTCTTGTGGTCCAACTAGTGTTACTCAAAGTTTGTTTCCACACACCTTGCTTCTAGTTTTTCAACATGAGAAGGGGTCGGGCATAAAGAATGTCCAGCGAATAGATACTCTTGCCAGCCCCCGAGTGAGGCCTGACCCCTTGCCGTTGCTAGGGTTAGGGGCTCGATAGTGAAATTGATAAGAGAAAATGTGCATAAATTAAGTGCGACCTATTGGCGCAGGGCCTACCTTGATGGTATGAGTGACGAGTTTGGGGAGCTCTTACCAGACATGTTCGAGTGGAATCCGGGTCCATCATTCATGATGGGGTCGACATAACACGCGTGAGGCATCCTGCTGCTCCCTACCCATCTCTTGGCAGCAGCCAAGCCATTCGATCAACTTGTGTTACCCACTGGGATAGGACTTACCTACTAATATAGGGGATGAGAACACCCCACCCAAAAATTTAGTTAGGCAGATGAGCCATGCAATGAACTTGTAATAAGTGGACAAGCTCTCTTAAATTTTGTTATAGCCTAACAGATTTTTAGCCCTTCTCCCCTTTTTGTATAAAAACATTAGTGCATTCTGACCCTTTCCATCGTTGAGGCCATAAAGCTTGAGGTGCGGGCGAACAAACTCTGATCACGCTGGTGAGCAAAGACGCCGTAGCCACTGGGATGTAGGTTTCTCACAGTCCGGCCAGTTTTACTTAGAGTTTGTTTCCACAAGCCTAGCTTCTAGGTCTCATCATGAGAGAGGGTCGGGCATGGAGAATGCTTGCTAGGCGGATAGACTTTTAAATGCATACCGACTCTTTTTGTAGCTAAGGTAAAAAAGCCCAAGGTGTGGAAAAAACTCTGATCACGCTGGTGAGCAAAGACGCCGTAGCCTCCGAGGCGTAGGTTTCTCGCAGTCCAACCAGTTTTACTCAGCGTTTGTTTCTACAAACTTCGCTTCTGGGTCTTAATGTGAGAAAGGGTCGAGCATAGAGAATGTCTTCTAGATAGATACGCTCTTACTAGCCCCCGAGCGAGGCCTGACCCATCGTCGTTGCTAAGGTCGGGTGTCACTAAAGATCGAGGAGTTTGAAAGCAAAACTAATAAGAGAAAGTGTGCATTTATTAAGGGTAAAAGCGATGTAGCTGCTCGATGTTCCAGGCATTAACGAAGACTTCGCCATTGATGGTCTTGAGCTTGTATGCACCTGGTCGGAGCACCTCCACAACGACGTATGGTCTCTCCCATGGCGGAGAGAGCTTGTGGCGGTTCCTGTTACTCTAGACGAGGCGGAGCACCAAGTCCCTGACGTTGAAGGCTCGACCCTGCACTCGACGGCTGTGGTGCTGGCGCAACGCTTGCTGGTATTTTGAGGAGTGGAGGATGGAGACATTGCACGCTTCATCTAGCTAGTCCATGGCATCTTCGAGGGACACCTCAGCTCCCTGTTCATCGTACGCCCTGACCCTTGGCGCTCCATAATCGAGGTCGGTCAGGAGTATAGTCTCAGAGCCATAGACCATGAAGAATGATGTGTAGCTAGTGGCCTGGCTAGGGGTTGTCCTTAGGCTCTAGAGCACCGCAGGAAGTTCCACAACCCATCGTCTGCCAAACTTGTTTAATCGGTTGAAGATCCTAGGCTTGAGGCCTTGTAGGACCATGCCGTTTGCGTGCTCGACCTGCCCGTTTGTGCGGGGTTGCACCACGGTGGCCCAATCGACGCGGATGTGGTATTCATCGTAGAATCAGAGGAATTTCTTTTTGGTGAACTACGTGCCGTTGTTCGTGGTGATGGAGTTTGGGACTCTAAAGCGATGGACGATGTCGAGGAAGAACATCACGGCTTGCTCGGACTTGATCGCAAAGATCGGTCGAGACTCTATCCACTTCATAAACTTGTCCACGGTGACAAGCAAGTGCGTATAGCCCCTGGGTGCCCTCTTGAGAGGTCCAACCAGATTGAGCCTCTAGACCATGAATGGACATGTGATGGGGATCATCTAGAGTGCTTGGGCTAGTAGGTGGGTCTGCTACCTTGGTCGGCCAATATGTTTAGCATCGGCTACTGTGGTCGGCCAGTAGAAGCCTTGTTAGAATGCATTTTTGACCAAGGTTCTAGACACGGCATGGTGACCGCAAATCCCACCATGGATATCACTCAACAACTACTTCCCTTGTTTGATGGGGATGCAGCACTGTAGGATCTCGGTATGGCTTCGCCTGTAGAGTTTGCCATCAATAATGGCAAAGGACTTGGCATGACGTGTGAGCCACTGAGCCTCCATCTTGTCCATTGCTAGCGCCTCGTGGAGGAGGTAGTTGAGGTATGGCATACTCCAGTTGGCTAGAGGGTCAGGCTCTATTGCTGGATTCTCGTCTAGCTCCATGACCTTGGGGTCGAATGGAGCCAATGGCTGGTTAGCCCCTGAGCCTAGGGCAGGCGTCCCACCACCGGCTCATTCTAGCTCCTCATAGCGGACTAAGGGTTTGTGCTGATCGCTGGTGAAGACACCCATTGGCATCGGCTCTCGGCCGGACACCACTTTCGCTAGTGTGTCGGCCGCCTCATTGAGATGCCTTGGGATGTGGTTGAGCTCGAGACCATCAAACTTGTCCTTTAGCTAGTGGAGTTCTTGGCAATATGCAGCCATCTTAGCGTTGTGGTAGCTCGACTCCTTCATAACTTGGTTGATGACCAGCTGGGAGTCGCCCTGGACATCGAGGCATCGGATACCCAACTCGCTGGCGATGCATAGGCCGTTGATGAGTGCCTCATACTCGGCCACATTGTTGGAGGAGGGGAAATAAATGTAAACCATGTACCTCATGCGTACCCTAAGGGGCAAAACAAAGACCAGCCCCACACCGGTGCCTTTCTTCATCAGCGATCCATCGAAGTACATCGTCCAGTACTCCTGGTCGACGACTGCTGGCGGCATTTGGACCTCGATCCACTCTGTATTGAAATCAGCCTGCACTTGGGACTTGATGGTCGTCCAGGAGGCATACAAAATGCGTTGACCCATCAGCTCGAGTGCCCACTTTGTGATTCTCACCGTGGCATCCTGGTTTTGGATGACCTCACCGAGGGGAAGGACGTCACGACCGTCACCGAATGTGACTCGAAGTAGTGACGCATCTTCCTCTTAGCAATGAGGATGGTGTATAGAAGCTTCTGGATTTGGGGGTAGTAGGTCTTGGAATCAGACAGGACCTCGCTAATGAAGTATACGGGATGCTGCACTTTGAGGGCGTGTCCCTCTTCTTCTCGCTCTACCACTAGGGTGGTGCTGACCCCTTGTGTGGTGGCTGTAATGTAGAGCAGAAACTGTTCCCCATCGGTCGGAGGGACTAGGATTGGGGCCTTCGTCAGAAGCCGCTTGACCATATCAAGCGCCTCCTAGGCCTCGGGCATCCATTTGAAATGGTCGACCTTCTTCAAAAGCTGATAGAGGGGGAGACCCCATTTGCTAAGGCATGAGATGACACGGCTGAGCATAGCGAGGCACCCTATAACTCGTTGTATCCCCTTTATGTTCTGAATCAGGCCCATCCTTGTGATGGCCGAGATCTTCTCCGGGTTGGCTTCGATGCCACGCTCGGAGACAATGAAGCCCAGCAGCATACCCCTCAGGACCCTAAAAACACATTTCTCAGGGTTGAGCTTAATGCCATTTGCTCGGAGTTTTGCGAAGGTCTGCTCAAGGTTGGCTATGACCTGGTCAGCCCATTTGGAGTTGATCACGATGTCGTCTACGTAGGCCTCAATGGTTCACCTGATTAGGTCTCTAAAACACTAGAGCATACAACACTAGTATATAGCCCCAGCGTTCTTCAGACCAAACAGCATTGTGACGTAGCAGAATGATCCAAACAAGGTGATGAAAGATGTCACAAGATGGTCAGACTCTTTTATCATGATTTGATGGTACTCGAAGTATGCATCAAGGAAGTAAAGTGTTTCACACCCTGAGGTAGAGTCGACTACTTGGTCTATGCATGGTAAAGGAAATGAATCCTTTGGACACACTTTATTGAGACCCATGTAGTCAACACACATTCTCCATTTCCTGCTCTTCTTTCATACAAGGACGGGATTGGCTAACCACTCTGGGTGGTATACTTCCCTAATGAACCCTACCACCAACAGCTTTGTGATCTCCTCACCGATGGCCCTACGTTTCCCCTCATCAAAGTGACATAGGCGCTGCTTCACTGGCTTGGAGTCTAGCCTAATCTTCAAGGACCCGGCCGACCGCTTGGGGTCGGGTGCTTCTTTGGCGACCTCCTTCCCAATGGCCACAAGCTCCTTGGAGGCGACGATTGCCATGGCGTGATCACAGCACTCGACCTCGCATTCATAGACATGCTAGAAGGAGGTGCCGATGGTGATGACCCCACACACTCCCGACATCTTTAGCTTTAGATTGGTGTAGTTAGGGATGGCCATGAACTTCACATAGCATGGATGTCCTAAGATGGTGTGGTAGGTTCCATGGAACCTGACCACCTCGAAGGTGAGGGTCTCCATCCTATAATTGGATGGATCCCCAAAGGTGATGGGCAGATTGATCTGCCCAAGTGGCACGGCCTGCTTTCCAGGCATGATGCTTTGGAAAGGCGCTTTGGTTGATCGAACGCTTGATTGGTCGATGCCCATGGCGTCAAGCATTTTGGAGTACATGATGTTGAGGCCACTACCTCCATCCATCAGTACCTTGGTGAGCCACTTCATGTCGATGATCAGGTCGACCATGAGTAGATATCTCCCCGATTGTGGGACACTCTCTGGGTGGTGGGTCCAATCAAAGGTTATGGCAGACTCCGACCATCAAAGGAAGGTAGGCATGGCTAGCTCGACCATATAGACCTCGCAGTGAGCGAGCTTCTAGTGGAGCTTGTAGTCATAGGCCGCTGACCCTCTAAAGATCATGAGGCAGCCATCCAACATCAGAAAGCCACCACCCCTCCCCTTGGCATCGTCTGTGGTCGGCTTGGGGTCCTTCCCATGCCCTCCCTTGTTGAAGCCTCCGGACAAGAACCGCTTCATGAGGCCGTAGTCCTTGTATAGATGCTTCATGGGAAAAGCATGGTTCGGGCATGGCCCTTTGAGTAGCTTCTCGAAGTAGTCTAGGGTACCCTCGGTGGTCTTTCAACCCCCCTTGTGGTCGGCAGTGGCCACGAGTGAGCCCTCACACTGCTGCTTGTTCTTCTTCTTGCTGGGATGGTTGGAGGCACCTTTGCCAGCGTCCTCGTCCTGCTTTGTCTTGCCCTTGGACGGTCGTAGATCGCTCTGACCGCCTCCTCGCCTGAGGCATGGCTGGTGGTGATGTCGAGGAGCTCCTTGGTGGTTTGTGGACCCTTACATCCTAGCTTGTGAACCAGGGACTCACTGGTGGTCCCAGACTAGAAGGCTCCTATGACATCGGTGTCGGCGATGTTGGCAGCTCGTTGCATAGTTGGGAGAAACACCAAATGTAGGCACGAAGGGTTTCTTTGGCCTTCGGTCGATAGTTTTTAGATCCCATGGGTTCCTAGGATGCTTGTATGTGCCCTAGAAGTTTCCCACAAAGATTTCTTTTAGGTCCGCCCAACTTTGGATTTTGTTGGGCGGGAGATGTTCTAACC
Source organism: Miscanthus floridulus (assembly GCF_019320115.1). NCBI lineage: Eukaryota > Viridiplantae > Streptophyta > Magnoliopsida > Poales > Poaceae > Miscanthus > Miscanthus floridulus. The sequence continues at coordinate 95,785,479 of NC_089584.1, read as the reverse complement.
ATGTTTGTGTCGAATCAACCAGAAACAATGGAAGGTTGTAGATAATGAAATTGTCAATATTTGCTCCACCGGCTTGGCAAGCAAGCCGATAATCCTTGAGCCACAGTCTAGAGTTTGTTTCCTCGAAGTATTTTGGGATGTTGGTTGGTGGTTGGTACCATGGTGGGAAGGCGGCATTAAGGATGTGTCGGCCAAAGGCTTGAGGTCCTAGCAGGCTAGGGCTCAGGCTTCAGTCCTCGCCGCTATCATAGCATCCACCATGATGATGGTGGTAGTCACGGCTAGCTCCCTCTGTCGGATCACCATGGGCACGCCTATGAGCGTTGAGGGTATCACGCGCATCATGGTTACAGCCAAGATGCTCATGTACTAGGACCGTGGTGCACAGCCTACCGCCTTGTGGTGCCTGGTGGACTAACATGTCCTTGTTAGTCCGCTTTGAGGGCATGCGCTAGCTGGCATCGAGCTCATGTCGCCAAGACAACGAGCTCTCAGCCTACTGTGTCGCCGCACGCTCAAGTACCATGCGAATCTCACGATGGGCCTGATGGTCTTCGGGCGTTGTGGGCCCTAGAAGCCCCTGGAGCAAGGCCACCACAGCGATGATGTTCTGGCTCGCCTGGGTGAAGTGTGGGAATGCTTCATCGTCATCGATGATCCTCTGGTTCATGTCATGGGCCATGGTGCATGCACGCCCATCGTCTCTATGGTGCTCAATCTCTCGATCGAGCTCCATGCATTCCTGCTCGAGCTAGAGTCGTGCTTCCTTGAGCTCTTGGTGTTGGGCCTTCAGCTGCTCCACCCATAGGTGAGGTGGGGCCCCTGCATCCCCCGACCTCATCATCGAGGTCGTTCATTTTGGTGGCCTCTTCCTCATGGATGCTTTCGATGTGTCCCTCAGTGGTACCCACCATGAAACACTCATGAGAGGGGTGATGGCTCCCCCTGCTAGAGTCAGAGCTAGAGGGTGACTCTGATTCTCCCACAAGGAGGTCGTGGAAAGACTCCATGGCATATTCGGTCATCCCCATAAACTTGTCATTCATGGGGGATAGAGGCGTGCGTTGCGCCATAGGGTGGTCAACGGTCTTTACGGTGTTGCAGAGACTGAACGAGAGCACTGTTGTGGTGCTCTAGGGAAGGTATTCTAAGGAGAGGGGCTCTCCCCCAGCAAGCTATGCCATGATGTTGGTGAATGAGAAGGTGAGGTGGCGTAGGTCCTCCTAGGACGGTTGGGGTCCTAGGAAGGCGCCAAGCTGGCGCTCTAACCTCCCATAATCAAAGCCGAGGAGCTGGTCACTCCTAGGGGCACAGACCTCTGGTGCGTGTAGCTACAACTCCTCTAGCGCCTTGGCAATCACGCCAAGGCTAGCTGAGTGGAGAGGTTGGATGGCAGCGGGAGCCTGCGCCAACTCTCCTTCCATCATGATTATGAAGTCTAGGTCCCCAAAGCGCATATGCATGCCCAGGACCCAGCTGACATTGCAACTAGCCATCCAAGGCCTAGTGTGGATGTCGAGATGCACAAAAGGCCCCTACTTGGCGCGCCAACTATCGGTGTTTCGAGTTGCCATCGACAAGTAAATTTCTAAAATTGCGCGTCTGGCTCGGATGGTGTGCTTAGAGGACATGAGGTTTATACTGGTTCGAGCAGAATATCCCTATGTCTAGTTCATTGCTGCTGCTCTTGTTACTAGCACTAAAAGTTCATAGTAGGGGTTACAAACAGGTGAGAGAGGGACAGGTCCCAAGTCTCTGGTGAAAGGAGTGAACGGGTGCTAAGAGAGCTCGGTTGCTACTCAGCTGTGTGTTTGGGGTTCGATGGGTTCATGATGGTTCAATCGGATCTAGCCTAAATCAATGTGATGTGTTTTGATGCCCCTTATGGGACGCCCTACTTTCCCTTTTATAGGCCAAGGAAAGCATAGGTTATAGTGGAGGAAAAAGAAGAACGAGAGAGAGAGAGAGCCAAAGGCCTTCAGGATCACCAGGTCCTTCTTCTCCTTCATGCGGGTCCTATGTGACCCTATAGATGTCAACAGGGACAACTTAGCATCGTGGTCCTATCTGTCACTAGCACCATATGCATGCATCATATGCTGGTCATGGTGCTTCACTTCATCCTAGCAAACATCAAGGTGAACTAACACACCCATCAGTGTTCATACATGGGTTAGGCAGAACAACACCGGTATGCCCAATGCTATTCTTGATGTGAATCCTCTGGTATGGCGTGTCAAGGCCATGGGTTACATCGAGGTGTGCTGGTCTCTTCCCTAGTGTCAGAGCTTTGACTTAGGCCTATACTCTTGGACCTAGAGTGGTTGGTGGTGGTATGGGTCTTCGTCAGGCAAGGCGGAGCCCATGGCCTTGAGGTCAGGCGAGGTGGAGTCCTCCCCTAGAGGCCAGGTGAGGCAGAGCGCAAACCCAAGGGTCAAGCGAGGCGGAACACAAACCCAAGGGTCAAGCGAGGTAAAGTCCTCCCCCAAAGTCCAGGAGAGGCGGAGCACAAACTCGAGGGTAGGGCAAGGCAAAGCCCGTGGCCTTGGGGTCGGGCGAGGCAGAGCTCAGACCTAAGGGTTGGGTGAGGCAGAGTCCTCCCCTAGAGGCCAGGCAAGGTAGAGCCTGTGGCCTCAAGGTCAGGTGAGGTGGAGTGTAGACCCAAGGGTCGGGCGAGATGGCATCCTCCCCCAGAGGCCGGGCAAATCAGAGCGCAAACCTGAGGGTCGAGCGAGGTGGAGCATAGACCCAAGGGTTAGGCTAGGCAGAGCGTAGGCCCAAGGGTCAGGCGAGGCAGAGCCCGTGGCCTTAGGGTCGGGTGAGGCGAAGCACAGACCCAAGGGTTGAGCGAGGCAGAGTGTAGACCCAAAAGGTCGGGCAAGGCGGTCCCTTTCCCAAAGGCCGAGCAAAGTGAAGCAAAGCTTGCGTTGGGGGGTCTGCTCAAGCTGAGTTATGCTCTTGACTGCTTGGATGAGTCAATGTTGATGGCCATTAGCTCCTCTTCTTTGGGTACCCTAGTATTGGTCCCCGACAACTGTTGACCATATTTCATCGATAGTGGCATGCCAGTTGGGGGTGTACACGCTGATTCCATGGTGAGCCAGATGGTCCACTTCCTGAGCTCCATGATCCTTCTCAAGCCAGGTCAGACCTTCACAATTGGATCTATGACCTAGGTCATCGACATCGAAGGCATCGAGGAAATCATGGAGGCGGTGCAGAATCACCCTGCGCCAATCATGCCAACTTCTACAACGACATCTCTGATCTTGGTGCCTCACCACTGGGTTAGGAGATCCATTAGCAATGATGATCTGATTGCATCCATCGATCGGGTCATAGACGGCTTAGCGGAATGTCATCTCCTTGTGGATTTAGTCTTAGATCAATCAAGAGCCAGTGATGAAATTCCTGCACTCCAAGGTCACCATGCCACTAATGCCGAGCACCCTACTCATGCACATCATCTGAAGTGGCAAGATGAAGATATGGTGATCATGGTAACTCCAAAAGGGTGTACCATTCAACGCCGACCACTCCCTGTCCTAACAGAGAGCATGCCAAAGCCCTATTCTTTTGAGCTAGTGGGTGCGGGTCCGATCTGTCAGGACACCGTGCACCATGTTTTTGCTGACCACACCGAGCACAGCCACATCAATGACCTCTATCAGATTGACTTCCCTAAGGCCGACCAACCCACGCCAATGGTAAACATGGTGTAAATCTGAACAGATCTTCCGGATGACACGCTCCATACAATCCTAGAGGAAAGCCCCAAGCCATACTCCGAGGGCTCTACCAGCAACTACCCACCTTTCCCTCTAGGCTTTGGGAGAGAGCTTTTTATGGTTAGCCATGACAACATTGCAATCTATGGAGAAACTAGTGTCTAGCACCATCAGTGCAAAGCCAGGAATGCTGATCGCCAACGACATTGCAATGAAGAAGCATAAAACACTGCCTAAGCTACCAGAGGTGACCCACCACCTCTTGCTCATAATCTACAACAAGAGTTCATCATTGTGAACAACCAGCAAGTGGAGCAGACGCCGAGCGCCAATCTAGCTATGGCCACCCACGAGTTGGCTAGACTCCCACCAATGCTGGAGGTACTCAAGATTTAAGCACTGCTTAAAGCAGCTTAGGTCTAGGTCAATGACATTTAGAACCCAGCTCTATATTTTTTGATAGTGTCCACATGTAGTTGTAACCCCCATGGCTATCGCTGTGATGGGGGGAGTTGCTACCATAGCGGCCAAATCATCCAAGGGGGTCTAGGGGTAATGTTGCCATCAATCCTGAATTACAAGGACCACAAAATCAGCGTGGCCAACTAGCTCATAATGCCAACCAGGAGGTTAATCAACCCCTATGTGGTGACGCCCATGACCGCATCAATGCCATTCTTGATGCCCACAATCGCATCGAGAATAGTCATGCCCAGCGACATTAGGCAAAACTCCAATGCCAACAGGAGTAGACGACCAATGCGGTGACCCCGTCGGCTTCTGACCACTCCCCGCTATCGAGCTGATGGGACCCCACCCCTTCACAGCAAGGCTACGAACTATACAATGTCCCATAGGCTTCAAGATCTTCAGGGTCAATCCCTATGACAGCAAGGCTAATCCCGAGCAGTGGATGCAGCTCTACGAGATTACCGTGCATGCCACCGGGGGAAATAGCGACATAATGGCAAATTATTTGCCTATCATGCTCTCCTAGGCAGCCAACAATTGGCTTATGGGCATAAGGGAGGACTCCATTGAATCTTGTGATGATCTTAAGAAAGTCTTCATTGAGAATTACATGGCAACGTGCCAGCAGCCTGGCATGAAATATGATCTAGAGAAACTCCTTGAGACCTCTAGGGAACCTCTATGAAGCTACATCAGGTGTTTCTCCAAAATAAGGAACACCATTCCCAACATCAGGGATAGCGAGGCCATCTCTACTTTCACTAGAGGACTCCATCACCATCAGTAGCTGCGCTCCAAACTTTACCGCAAGATGCCCCAGACCATCGGCGAACTCCTCAAGGTTGCAAACTCATACGCAGACTTTGAAGAAGCTGATCGGTAGTTCAAGGATGATGTTGCTCATGCTTCCCGCTCAGATCACCACCCACATCATGATGATGATTGTCGATAAGAATGACATTATGAAGATCGTGGCAGGCGCTACGATGATCACAAACGCCATCATAATGATCGACCAGAGGGATCAAGGGCTGCACAGCCATGTCGCCACTGACCGAAAACTTCATCAATAATGTAGAGTAGCCACGTGCTAAGCACAATTTCAATGCTGCCTACGAAAAGCTCCTTGACGGTCCGTGCCCAGTTCACAAGGACAGCAAGCACACCATGCAGCAATGCTATGGCATGGCCAAAGCTTTCCGTAATGAGGAGCAAAAATGACAGTGGCGCAAGGACTGTGAGTCAGATGACGGCATGGGGGAGAAGTGTCCTAAGTATGCATGACCCACTTTCCATGATGCCAACATGACCATCGCCATAATCTTCGGAGGGTACGCTACCTCTGAGAGCAAACGCTAGCAGAAACTCACTGCTTGGTAGGTCATGTCGATCACCAAGTATGACACGATCATCGATCCTAAATATCTAGACTAGTTGGAGTACCCTATCACCTTTAGTAGGGCTGACCAGTGGGCAGATATCCCAAACCCAAAGCATTTTCCCACTCGTGCTAGATCCCACCATCCGCAACGTGCAGTTCAAGAAGGTCCTCATCAATGGTGGGGGTGCCCTCAATCTCCTCTTTGCCGGAGCCCTAACTAAGTTAGGCCTCACAATGGACGATCTCATCCCTATCGATTCTCCATTCTGGGGGATTGTACCTAGCAGAGCGTCTCAACCTTTGGGGCAGATCACCTTGCCAGTTCAGTTTGGCACCGCCGACCACTTCCGTACTAAGTACGTGAACTTCTTTGTGGCACACTTTGACACCACCTACCATGCCATTCTTGTCCGACCAGCTCTCGCCAAGTTCATGGCCATGCCCCATTATGTCTAACTGGTGTTGAAGATCCCAACAGAACAGGGGGTTCTCACCCTATGTGCCAATGTCTCCATCGCCTATGACTGCGAAAGATAAGGACTCGCCATCACTGATGCGATGGATCTCTTTGCCAGAATGGAGGCTTGCATTGCTAATTTCAAGAAGGTCCTAGTGGAGGAGCAGGCGATCCTGACTCAGGAGCCACCTCGGTCTATGACTAAGTCCAAAGACACAAAAGAGGTTGAGCTTGTGATCGGTGATAAAAGCAAGATGGCCCAGATTGGGCCCATCTTGACCCCAAATAGGAAGACATGCTCATCAGCACTCTCTATTGAAATGTTGACATGTTTGCATGCAAACCTGCTGACATGCCTGGTGTTCCTCAAGAGCTGATCGAGCACTCCTTAAACATCTCACCGACTACCAAACCGATCAAGCAAAAGCTCCGACGATTTGAGCAAGACAAAAAGGAGGCTATTAGGGCAGAAATAACTCGGCTATTAGCAGCCGACTTTATTAAAGAGGTGTATCACCCAAAGTGGCTCACAATTCCAATCCTTGTATGAAAAAAGTATAATGAATGGATAATGTGCGTTGATTACACCAATCTCAACAAACACTACCCTAAAGACCCCTTTGGCTTACCTCGCATTGACAAGGTTGTAGATTCAATAGCCGGTTGTGAGCTCTTGTGCTTTCTCAATTGCTATTCTGGTTATCACCAGATCTCCTTAAAGGAGGAAGACTAGATCAAAACTTCGTTCATCACACCCTTCGGTGCCTATTGCTACACAACCATGTCCTTTGGGCTAAAAAACACCGGCACCACCTACTAGAGGGCTATCCAGCGATGCCTCTAGGACCAAATTGGGAAGAATGTTGAGGCCTATGTCGATGATGTGGTAGTTAAGTCTAAGACTACTGACAACCTCATCGCTGACCTCAAAGAAACTTTCCAAAACCTAAAGAAATTCTAATGGAAGCTGAATCCCACTAAGTGCATATTTGGTGTTTCGTCTGGTATACTCCTAGGCAACATCGTTAGTCGCCATGGCATTGAAGCAAACCGAGAGAAGATAGAAGTGGTTACCAAGATGAAACCGCCGACCTACGTGAAGGATGTCCAGAAGCTAATGGGATGCATGGCGGCTTTAAGTCATTTCATATCCCGATTGGGCAAAAAGGGTTTGCTGTTCTTCAAGCTGCTTAAAGCTTCAGAGAAGTTTACCTAGATGCCTAAAGCTGACAAGGCCTTTGCCGAGCTCAAGCAATTCCTCACAACGCCTCCAGTCATGATGGCACCACAAGCTGGCGAAACCTTATTGATCTACATCGCTGCAACCAACCGTGTCGTCACTACTACCATCGTCATTGAATGAGAAGAAGCTAGGCACGCCTATAAAGTTCAACACCCTATCTACTTCATCAACGAAGTCCTGAATGAGTCTAAGGATCAGTATCCTTAGGTCTAGAAGCAGTTGTACGCTGTCCTTATTATGTCCAAGAAGCTCCTCCATTACTTTGAGACATATCAAGTAGCAGTAGATACTGAGTATTCACTGGGTGACATCCTTTGTAATAAGGAAGCCAATGGCTACATCATTAAATGGGTGGTAGAGCTCGGCACATACTCCATTGATTTCGGGGGCTGCCAAACAATAAAGTCACAAGTGCTCACCGATTTCATCGCCGAATGGACCGACATGCAAGCTCCTGTCTTAGCCAATCGACCCGAGCACTGGGTCATGTACTTCAATGGCTCCCTCAACCTTGATGGTGCTGGGGCAGGTATCTTTTTTATTTCTCCATTAGGGGATCACCTCTGATATGTCCTCCAAATTCATTTTCCAGTGTCCAATAACACCACCGAGTACGAAGCTTGTCTCCATGGTCTCCGTATTGCCATCGAACTTGGCGTTAAATGCCTCTTGGTATATGGTGACTCCACACTGGTCATTAATTAGGTCAACAAATATTGGTCTTGTACCCGTGACAAGATAGATGCTTACTGCTCGGAAATTAGAAAGTTGGAGGGCAAATTCTATGGTATTGAATACCACCACATCGTACGAGACCAGAACCAAGCAACCAACCAACTATCCAAGCTAGGGTCGACTAGAGCCGAGGTCCCAGCCAATGTCTTCATCCAGGATCTTCAAACTCTATCCATTAAGCAGGAGCAAGTAGTTCACGAATCTTCCCCTACCGAGCAATTGGTCCTGGTAATTCCCACGCCAAGCAGTGATTAGCGAGAGCCTTTTATCAAGTACTTGACCACTATAGATATACTGGCTAACAAGACTGAGATGGAATGCCTAATTCGCTGTAGCAAGCATTACATGCTAGTCGATGGCAAGCTAATGCGGAAGAATGCAAAGGAGGAATTGCTTCAGAAGTGCATATCTCAGGAAGAAGGAGTGTCATTGCTTCAAGAAATCCACGCTAGATCCTGTGGCAACCACGCAGCCTCTAGAAGTCTAGTTGGCAAAGCTTTTCGAGTAGGTTTCTATTGGCCATCATTAGTCGTAGACGCCGAAACGCTTGTCCGACGGTGTGATGGATGCTAATTTTTTGCCAAACAAATCCATGTTCCAGCTCAGGCTCTTTCTCTACAGATGATTCCTGTAACACCTCAGGTGTTTATCACTAGTTAAGTAGTGGTCTTAAGCTCCAACATAACAAGTTAAGTGGTAATCAGGAGCTCTAGTTCAAACTAGTAAGTGGTGACAAAGGTGTTGAGATCCAATCTATGAAAATGAGCCCCAACTTGGATTCGAACAATACACTTTGCTTACATGTGGACCCTGGTTAAGGTTAGGCATGAGTAATGTTAAACATGCTTGTTTCATGTACATTACATCAACATGCATCCATCTTGACCAGTGGAAAAGTTTTATGAAGTTTGGAATCAAGAAGTCACGTGAAATTATAAGTTATAATATCCCCTGAATTGCTTCATCAGGTGAATGGGAATATGAGATGTTGACAAAACCTTTCTAACTTTCCCAAATGACTCTAATTGAACTCTACAACAAAATTCATGAAGGGTTCATGTTGAGCAAATGTCAAGAAAATGCCTCAATTGGTCGAAAACCCTAATTCTAGGGTTTAACGAGGTGCTTCTTTGACCAAGATGAAACAATGGTTTCTGTACTTGGTATGAAGTTTGACCTTTAATAAAAGTTGAAGTTTAAGTGGAGTACAACAAACTTTATTTTTGGACAAAGACCTAATTCAACTCCTAAGTGGCTCAAACAGTGGTCTCAAGTTTGAATCACCTTCTGTTTTTGGGCACTAAATAATTCTAAGTCCAGAATTCATCGTCATTGACATTGGCGTTCCACGTTCTCTAAAATTTGTTAGACACCTCAAGTTGAGCCAAAAGTAAAAGTTGGGATATATGTTTCAGAGAAGGACATACAAAAAGTTGGAATCAATTCGACCACATTTTGACCGAGTAATTTGAGCTCAACCAGAGAAAGGCTTAATCCTTAATTAGTCACTAACAGTGTCAACTTTGGGCTCAATTGCCCATTAATCTGTTTCTCTAATGACTTAGTGCCCTTAATGAAAGATGTAGAGTAGTTTGTGGGCTTCAACTTTGCTATTGGGCCCAAGGTCAATTCAGTCAGTAACTAGCCCAAAATCGCATCCCACGCCGGCCACACTAATGCCCGCCACGCGCTCGGGGAAATGCCCCAATGGGCGACGCGTGTCCACGATGTGGCCGCCATGCTTGAGCTGAGCGCCCCACCATGCCGACGTGTATCCCACCTCCTCTGCTCATGCTGCCGCTTTGATTTGGACGCACCTGTGCTCCCTCATCCGGTCCACTCACTCCCTCTACGCTCTCTCTCGCCCTCGATGCCGCGCGCGTGCCAGAGCGTGGTCACCATTGACGCCACCAAGCAAAGCTCGCTACCGCTAGCGCCGCTGCCCCTCAGCCTCCCCATGCCCAGCTCTGTGATCGTTGCTATCCACCACCACTATAGCATTGCCTCACCACTACCATAGCCGGTCGCGCATGGATGCCGCCATGGCCAAGGCGGGTCAAGCTCGCCGCTACCATGGCTAGGACACCCTTGGCCTTCTCTACCCCACTCGAGTGCCGCTACACCTCCACCACCTCACGCCGCCCCTCCTGCGCCCCTTTCCCGGCCACCATGACCGCCATAGCGCCGTCGCTAGAGCAGCTGACGCTGTAGCTGTGGGCCCATGCGACCAAGCCACATCGGGCCACCGTGCGGTGAGCTACGAGCTCCTCTCAGGGTGTGCAGGCACCCTGATGCTCCCCGCCACTACCGACCACCGCTCACCAAGGCCGCCCAACCCCCCACCGCCGTCGCCGGAGCTACGCCTCTACGTGCCATGCACGCGCATGGCTGGGCCGCTGAAAGGTCCTTGTGTGGTTTTGGTAATTGAGTGACAACTTAGGTGGACTAATTGTGTTTATATGAGATACATAGGTGATTAGTCCATAGGTACATGTGTGTGAGCAACATATGCCATGAAGGTGAAGATGGCTTGAAGATGTTGCAAAGCTCGCACATGTGATGATGAAGGAGCTTAAATGCACATGAGACATGACATTGAGTCATGTGATCAAGGTGTAGAAGATCAAGACAAGACTTGGCTTGATGGACCGGTTGCAAGCGTGAAGGGCAAGTCGAAGGCTTTGGAGTGATGGACCGCGTGACGGTGAAGCTTGAGCAAGACTTGGCACCGATGGACGAAGGCAACGGTGAAAAGCAAGTGAGGTCAAGATCGATGAACCAACAAGATCACGTGGTGATATGAAGTGGATCATATCATTGATGATCATGTTGGTGCATGTGTTGCATCGACATTGGAGGAGATGGAATGGAATGCGCAAGGCAAATGTATAACCTAAGGCATTTCATTTCACCGGTCATAGGTGTGTAGAGAAGTTTATGACCGGGTTTAGGATAGATGGCCGTACTATCAAGAGGAGCAAACTTGTTTGCATATCGGTCATCTAGTGCCACTCGAGTGATCTAACTTTGCATCATTGCTAGGATCGAGTGGCGTGGAAAGTTGAGTGGCTAACATCCCTTGGGAAATGATTGTGAAAAGCTAACACACATACACATGGTGGTGTACACTTGATGGTGTTGGCACATCTATGAAGGAGGTGGTGTTTGTAGAGTTGAGATGGGTTTGGGTCGGCGGGATTCGGCGCTTTCGGGAAAATGGAATGCCTATTTTCTATTGCACCGGATGCAAATTCTTGTGGTAGGCACATTGGAGCAAGGGTGAAGAAGTTAAAAGTGAAAACCAGTTGATCGCGAAGACGCTGGCGTCGGTCAACTGACTAGACGCTGGGTCTGAGTGCATCGGACGCTGGCACTGGAAGTGACCGGACGCTGGCAGGGTGCGTCCGGTCCGGCTGACATATGGTGACGCAGAAGCTAGAGAGTGACCGGACGCTGGGCTGCGTCCGATCACGTGCGATCGGACGTGTCCGGTCGAAGAAATACGCCTCAGGGAGCTTACTGGAAACGACCGGACGCTGAGCGTCTAGTCAGTGTTAGCTGCTGCATCCGGTCAGGTTAAGTGACCGTTGGAGTTGGGACACGTGGCCGTCAGCGGGCGACTGGAGCGTCCGGTCGGCCCGACTTGCCTAGTGAAGGGGTAACGGCTAGTTTAGCCCTTGGGGCTATAAATAGAAGTGGCCCTCGGCCATGGCAAGTGCTGAGCACCTTTGGGGACTTTGTGTCCATGCTTGAGAGTGCTTAGGAGCCCTCCATCTCACACATACTTGATAGTGATCATCCGATTGTGTGAGTGAATGATTCTAGTGCGATTGCACTGTGAGGTTGCATCGAGTGGCACTAGGTGATCGAGTTGCAAGCTGGTGGTGCTTGTTACTCTTGGAGGTTGCCACCTCCTATATGGCTTGGTGGTGGTCTCCGTCGAAGCCCGCAAGAAGCTTGTGCGGAGCTCCAGAGAAGAGCTTGTGAGGGGCATTGTGCTCGCCCCACGGGAGCCACGAAGAGCAACTTTAGTAAAGCGTGTCATTGAGCTACCCTCACTTCTGGGGTAGGTTCTTGCGGCGCCCGACGTGCGGGCTTGGCGGGTGATGCCAATTAGCCGCCGAATCATCAAGTGAGCGGTCGACACAATGGGGACTAGCGTGTTGGCAAACATGTGAACCTCAGGAGAAAAATCATCGTGTCAACTTTTTCTTCCTGTTGGTTTGCTTCCCTTTACACAAGCTTGCAATTACTTTTACATATATTAAGCTTGTGTAGTTGCTCTTATAATTAGATAGCTTGTGTAGCTTGCTAATTACCTTCTTGCTTGTGTAGCATAGAAGTAGCTCCCTTGTGTGGCTAATTTGGTTTTAGTAACCTTGTTAGTTACATTGCTTAGTTTGTGTAGCTAAGTATTTGCGCTCTCTAATTAGGCATTGGTTGCCTTGTTATTGAGCATTGCTAGTAAGCTTAGTTTGCTTTGTGCTTTTGCTTACTAGCATAGGTAGGAGCTCCCTCATAGCTTAAAGTACTAGTAGCATAGGTTTGTGTGACCTTGCTCCTAGAATTGATTAGGAGAGCTCTAGCTAGCCTGGCACCTTTGTTGCATAATTGTTATCTTTGCAAGGTGCTAGTGAACATATATAGAGGGGTATAGTCTTGGCTAGACCGATAGTTTTAATTCTGTATTTGTATTGGTTAGCCGACGCGATTAAGTTTTAGAAAAGACTATTCACCCTCCCTCTAGTACGCCATCTCGACCTTTCAAGTGGTATCAGAGCCCGGTCTCTCATTTGTGGTCTTCACCGACCCGAGAGGATGGCGAACTTTGGGCTAGAAGTTGTTTGTGACACACACATTTTTGATGGCACACACTATGCACGGTGGAAATGTCATATGCTTGATCATTTCCTTGAATTGGGTCCCAAGGCATGGTGGATCATTGTTGTTGGTTTTTCTCGTGATGCCTTGGATAAGGATAACCTCACCCAAGCACAAGAGGATTGCTTGCAACTTGATCATCGTGCTCTTTATTATCTAACGTGTGCTATACATGATGATATTTTTAGACATGTGTGGGACTTGGAAAGTGCTCATGAAATGTGGCTAGCACTCCAAGCCTTTTACGGTGACTCCTCCACATGGGATGATGGCAAATTTAAGAAGGAGGATGAGCCCAAGAAGGAGGTGCATGAGTGTGTTGAGCATAACCACAATTTAGTGATTGTGGAAGATTGCTCCACCTCATGGTCAAGTGATGATAATGATGATCGATCAACTACAAGTTCACTTGACAAGGTTGATGATGATGCCACAAGTGTTGCAAGTGATGATGCTACCCCATGCACACTTGATGGTAATGATGGTTCATGCTCAAGCCATGATGATGCTACTACAAGCCCATCCACTACACCACATTGCTTCATGTCACAAGGTGACACCAAGTTATCAAATAGTAATGTGGTTGATCATGTTGAGTCATATGATGAGCTTGTTAGTAGACTTGCTAGCATGGCCATGTCTTTAGAAAATGAGAAAGCTAAAACAATGAAATTAGAAAATGAAAACTCATTTCTAAAGAACTCTTGTGAAGAACATAAGAAATTACTTAATGCTTATAAATCTTCACTTAATGAGTTAAATGTGAATTATGAGACATTACTTGCATCTCATGATGATTTATTAGAAAAGCATGCTTCTCTCATTAAAGTGTTTACAAAGAAACTTAAAAATAACGAGAGCTCATCACATGGGTCAATTGATCAATCACATGTTGTTACTAACCCTTATGATGTAGGCAAGAAGCATGTATCCACCTCTTGTAATGATTTATTAGATATGCCATGCTCTTCACATATAGATGCTTGTTCTACTTCTATGTCTTGTGAGACTAACCTTTTGAAGGAGAACAATGAGCTTAATGAACAAGTGAAGAAATTGAGCAACAAGTTAGAGAGGTGCTACAACTCTCAAGTCACCTTTGAGCATATGTTGAAGACTCAAAGAAACTTTGGTGACAAGAGTGGAGTCGGCTACAAGAGTAGCAAAGTCAGTCATCAAGAAAGCCGCAATGACATAAGTGGCATTGCCTTCAACAAGAGCAAGATCAAAGGCAAGAGATGGGGCAAGAGAAGATATGAAAGAGAGATGAAGAAGAACAAGAGAAGCTCTCTCATTTCATGTGCTTCAAGTGCCATGAAGTGGGACATCTTGCAAATGGTTGCCCCAATGAAGAAAAGCTCAAGTTGAAGAAAGAAGAAGAGAGGCTAAAGCATGTGAAGTGCTTCAAGTGCCGCACTTGGGGTCACTTTACCTCAATGTGCCCAACCAAGCAATTGGTGAAGCCTCAACCAAAGCCACAAGTTGAGCAAGAGAAGATACCCCAAGTTCAAATTAAGATCAACCATGAAGATGGTGGTGACTTGATGAAGAAGAAGAAGAGAACAAGAAGGGGTGGAAAGGAAAGACATCCAATGCAAATTCAAGATGCCAAGATGATGAGCAAGAATGAAGATGAGAAGAAAGTCAATGCTCACATCAAGTGCTTCAAGTGTGGAAGTATGGGACACTTTGCCTCTAAGTGTCCTACCAAGCTTGAGAAGAAGGCTCAAGCAATCCATGAGAGGCAAGGCAATGAGAAGCACCACATGAGCAAGGAAGAGAAGGCTCAATCAAAGAGAAAGTGCTACTCATGCTGGGAAAGGGGACACATGGCACATTCATGTCCCCTAGGTAACACTCCTAAGCCTATTTCAGTTAATGATGATTCTATGCTTAGGAAGGATGGCAATGGTACCTTATTGGTTGCAATTGCAAAACATCCCGCTACTCATACTAAGGCGTTGCCTAAGTATGTTGCTGCTAACTTGAGAGGACCTAAACTTGTTTGGGTACCATCAAAAAGTGGATGATTGATTGTAGGTACCATCGGCATTGGAGGCTTGGTTCAAATGATATTCATCTTGTTGATCATGTAGTTGAGCCAAGTATTGCTAAGCGATGATCATTATCCCAATGCCATGACAAATTGAATGAAGTCCAAATGTGCTACAACAGACAAGTGTAAATTTCAAGTTGTTGGTGATTCATTGGATATATTTGATGACTTGCAAATAATTGAGTTGAAGCTTGCTAGTTGGATGATCATGAGCTAACCAAGGTATGTCTCTTGTTGATCATTTCATTTGGGTGCATATAAGTTAATTGAATTGGATAAATATGCAATGTTGCTTGCTATGAGATGTTTGAATGGATAATTGCTTAGTAATCAAGTTTGGATTGATTTGTGTTGGATAAATTCATGAGATGACTTTTAGTAAGTGGTTTGAATGGATATATGTCTTATGGAAGTATTCAAACAAGTTAGTATCAAGTTTGATTCATATTTGATGAAGTATAGCTCAATTGTTGAAATCTATTCTATATTGCAAAATCTGAGCTAGCTGTGAACTTAGCCATGTTTGAGAAATCAAAACTTATTGGATTGGCATGAAAATTGGTGTACATACTCTAGACTTATGGTATGAGATGCTGTAGAAATTTCATGGAAATTGGATAAGAAATGCTTCGGTTTTGGAGTGGTTCTTGTCAGCTATAGTGCAGCAGTTTTCAGCATGTAGCAGTGGTGGAAAATTAAAATTTGGCAGTTCATATGAGATCAAATGAAGCTAAAATTTTTATGGCTGCTAGATAACTTAGTGAAGCTCATCTCCACCAAATTTCGTGATATTTGGATTTGTACTTTGAGAAATATGCTTACTTCTTTGGAGAGTACAGAATCTGCCAGAAAAGTGACAAGTATTGGATTGATCTAGAGTCACTTTGATTGAAAGGTCCTCAAGTTGGAAACATGTTTACAAGTGTTTGAGGTACCTAAGTTTGGTTTTTGAGATGATCTAGAAGCATGACAAAATATGAGTACAAGGCTATTTGATTGTGGAGTGTACTTTGCACACATTCGGTACTCAAATTGGAAGATCAAGATCAAACTAAAGATGAAGTTGAAGTTTAAGTTCTAGTGACTATTGGAAATCATTTGGTAGAAAGAAAAGAACTTAAACAAGAAGAAAGAAAAGGACTTAAAGAAGGAATCAAGGTTACTCATCAAGTTAAGTCCATCACTTGGATCAATCAATCAAGTTATTTCAAGTGAGTGTCAATAATGGTTTTTGGAGAGAGGTCACTTCTCCCTAGTGTAGGGGCTTGCCGCCTATGAGTAGATAAACCAAGTGTGGTACTTGGAAGGCTAACATGGAAGTGGTGATCCGAGAGACATTTAAGATGCTTAGTTGAAACATTCAAAAGGATTGATCAAGAAAAGCAAGCAACACCCAAAAGAGAGCTAGTCATGATATTTCAAGTGGTATTCTCAAATTGATACTCTCATGCATGCAAAGATGAAAAGATAAAGCAAGTCAACCACAACAAGAAAGTGCACTTGATCATAAGTGGTATTCATTTCATATGGGTGAAGAATGGAATTCAAAACGGTATCTATTGGTCTTCACCAAGCTTATAATTGGACTTCACATTGCTATTGGAGTAATAAATTGGAATCTATGTGACTATCCTCTACTCCAACCTAGCAAAGGTATCATTGTAATGTGCATGATCATTTCATCCCTTACTAGTATGCGGTTAGTGCATATAGTACATGCTTCATAGGATCATGCATAACAAATGAAAAGTTTAAATTCATAGCCTACCACTATTGCTTGAATGATTACTTGATCTAGTGGTTAGTATATGAATTTGTTCATGAGCTAGTGAACCCAAGTACTTGATTTAAATTTGGTTTGCTAAACAAGTAACAAGTACAACATTGACAAGATAACCCTTAAAAGAGGTGTGAAGAAGCTTGTCATTGGTTCAAACCGGACTTGAAAGCTTAAGCAAATCAATTTAGTTCAAGTCATATAAGAAGCTCATAATAATGATAAAAGTACATGCATAAGACAACAATGCAAATGGATATCTAGTTTGTATGTTTCAAGTGGTATCTAGACTCAAGTATTTCATCAAGAATTCATAAGTAATGTCTAGATCAACTCACAAGTGATATCCTATAAGTGGTACTCATAAAGATAACAAATGTTCAAGAAGTGATCAAAATTTGAAAAATCCAACAAGTGGTTCCATACTAGAAAATTCTTTAGAATAATATCACACCTTCAATTGGTATCCTACAAATTGGTATCAATCATAAAAACGATGGTTCCACATATGATCCTCAACTTTAAGTAATCATCAAATAAAGAATGCATCCCTCACCTACAAGAGCTTAAGTGTATAAAAAGGATGACCCATACATAGAATGATAAGATACAAGTAGTACAAGTTAAAAGTTCAAAATGGTATCTACAAGTAGTGTCATTCCAACAATCAAGTAATGTCCATAAAAAATGCAAGATTCAAGTCTCAATCATCTACCCCAAAGTGCACACCTTTGCATCAATAAGAAGCATACTTTTTATGGAAATTGATGACAAAGGGGGAGAGATTGTACAAAGATATGAAGCTTGGGGAGAGATTGTACAAAGGGGGAGAGATAAGAAGATAAGATATGAAAGAGGTTGGACATGGACATGGACAAAGAGGGAGCAACATTGGAGAAAAGAGTGGATCACAAGTCTTGGACAAGAGAAGCACACAAGTAGGGAGAGCAAGCTCATGAACTTTGTACAATTGCATTTGATATGTGCATATTCATGTGCTTGCTTGCATTGCATAAGTTCTTAAATTCAATATGCATGCTTGTGTGGTGTATTCTAGTTATAGAACTTGAATGATGATTTGATAACTAGCATGCATAGGATGATAGCTAGACACTTGGTATGCTTTCAAGTAAATGCTAGTACCTTGATTTTAATGTTGATCTCATGAGGTATCTAGTGCTTTTTATTTCCAAGTGTTATCTAGCTAACAATGGTGCTAAGGATGAACTTAAAGGTGCAACTCTGATTGGTATCACACTTCAAAGGTTTATTCTATACACCTTAGCATCATTCGGTAGATATTACTCTCCCACATTTTTAATCTATGCATATGTGCGAACTTAAAATAATCACTCTAGCACATACGTAGGGGGAGCTAATACTACCATTTTGGGTTTGTGGTACTTGTCCAAAATCATTTTCACATGGTAAAATTGCTTGGGCAAGCAACATGAATCCAAAAGAGCTTAATTTCCATATCTTTGTAGAGTTGTCATCAATTACCAAAAAGGGGGTGATTGAAAGGTCCTTTTGTGGTTTTGGTAATTGAGTGACAACTTAGGTGGACTAATTGTGTTTATATGAGATACACAGGTGATTAGTCCACAGGTACATGTGTGTGAGCAACATATGCCATGAAGGTGAAGATGGCTTGAAGATGTTGCAAAGCTCACACATGTGATGATGAAGGAGCTTAAATGCACATGAGACATGACATTGAGTCATGTGATCAAGGTGGAGAAGATTAAGACAAGACTTGGCTTGATGGACCGGTTGCAAGCGTGAAGGGCAAGTCGAAGGCTTTGGAGTGATGGACCGCGTGACGGTGAAGCTTGAGCAAGACTTGGCGTCGATGGACGAAGGCAACGGTGAAAAGCAAGTGAGGTCAAGATCGAAGAACCAACAAGATCACGTGGTGATATGAAGTGGATCATATCATTGATGATCATGTTGGTGCATGTGTTGCATCGACATTGGAGGAGATGGAATGGAATGTGCAAGGCAAAGGTATAACCTAGGGCATTTCATTTCATCGGTCATAGGTGTGTAGAGAAGTTTATGACCGGGTTTAGGATAGATGGCTGTACTATCAAGAGGAGCAAACTTGTTTGCATATCGGTCATCTAGTGCCACTCGAGTGATCTAACTTTGCATCATCGCTAGGATCGAGTGGCGTGGCAAGTTGAGTGGCTAACATCCCTTGGGAAATGATTGTGAAAAGCTAACACACATACACATGGTGGTGTACACTTGATGGTGTTGGCACATCTACAAAGGAGGTGGTGTTTGCAGAGTTGAGATGGGTTTGGGTCGGCGGGATTCGGCGCTTTCAGGAAAATGGAATGCCTATTTTCTATTGCACCGGATGCAAATTCTTGTGGTTGGCACATTAGAGCAAGGGTGAAGAAGTTAAAAGTGAAAACGAGTTGATCACGAAGACACTGGCATCGGTCAACTGACTGGACGCTGGGTCTGAGTGCACCAGACGCTGGCACTAGAAGTGACTGAATGCTGGCAGGGTGCGTCCGGTCCGGCTGACATACGATGACGCAGAAGCTAGAGAGTGACCGGACGCTGGGCTGCGTCCGATCACGTGCGATCGAACACGTCCGGTCGAAGAAATACGCCTCGGGGAGCTTACTGGAAACGATCGGACGCTGGGGCTTCAGCGTCTGGTCAGTGTTAGCTGCTGCATCCAGTCAGGTCAAGTGACCGTTGGAGTTGGGACACGTGGCCGTCAGCAGGCGACCGGACGCTGAGGTCCAGCGTCCGGTCAACACGACCGGAGCGTCCGGTCGGCCCGACTTTTGCCCAGTGAAGGGGTAACAGCTAGTTTAGCCCTTGGGGCTATAAATAGAAGTGGCCCTCAGCCATGGTAAGTGCTGAGCACCTTTGGGGACTTTGTGTCCATGCTTGAGAGTGCTTAGGAGCCCTCCATCTCACACATACTTGATAGTGATCATCCGATTGTGTGAGTGAGCGATTCTAGTGCGATTGCATCATGAGGTTGAATCGAGTGGCACTAGGTGATCGAGTTGCAAGCCGGTGGTGCTTGTTACTCTTGGAGGTTGCCACCTCCTAGACGGCTTGGTGGTGGTCTCCGTCGAAGCCCGCAAAAAGCTTGTGCGAAGCTCCGGAGAAGAGCTTGTGAGGGGCATTGTGCTCGCCCCGCGGGAGCCGCGAAGAGCAACTTTAGTAAAGCGTGTCATTGAGCTACCCTCACTTCCGGGGTAGGTTCTTGCGGTGCCCGACATGCGGGCTTGGTGGGTGATGCCAATTAGCCGCTGAACCACCAAGTGAGCAGTCGACACAACGGGGACTAGCGTGTTGGCAAACACGTGAACCTCGGGAGAAAAATCATCGTGTCAACTTTTCTTCCTATTGGTTTGCTTCCCTTTACACAAGCTTGCAATTACTTTTACATATATTAAGCTTGTGTAGTTGCTCTTATAATTAGATAGCTTGTGTAGCTTGCTAATTACCTTCTTGCTTGTGTAGCATAGAAGTAGCTCCCTTGTGTGGCTAATTTAGTTTTAGTAACCTTGTTAGTTACATTGCTTAGTTTGTGTAGCTAAGTATTTGCGCTCTCTAATTAGGCATTGGTTGCCTTGTTATTGAGCATTGCTAGTAAGCTTAGTTTGCTTTGTGCTTTTGCTTACTAGCATAGGTAGGAGCTCCCTCATAGCTTAAAGTACTAGTGGCATAGGTTTGTGTGACCTTGCTCCTAGAATTGATTAGGAGAGCTCTAGCTAGCCTGGCACCTTTGTTGGATAATTGTTATCTTTGCAAGGTGCTAGTGAACATATATAGAGGGGTATAGTCTTGCCTAGACCGATAGTTTTAATTCTGCATTTGTATCGGTTAGCCGACGCGATTAAGTTTTAGAAAAGACTATTCACCCCCCTCTAGTCCGCCATCTTGACCTTTCAGCCGCCTTGGGCCATCTTCGGCCAGACTGAGTAGCTCAATGGATGCGCGTGGACCCCCTGGTGCTCTGCCGCCCATCCCTCACCGCCGACGAGCCTCCTCCAGCCGGCACCGGTGATCCCCCCTCCGCTTTCTCTATTTTGACCGTATGAAGGACCTCATGCAAAAATTCGACGAAAGGGAAGGACCCAACTCTGAATCCCATGACTCAGGTGAATAGTACCTATAAGGACCTATTTGCTGGAATCTATTTTAGTGAAAAGGTAGGGTCCTCGGTGCAAATCTATTTTTTATGGCTGAAAATTTGGAAAATCATAACAAATTGTAGAAAAATTGTAAAATAGCAAATGAGGACTTTTTGGAATCCTTGTGAGTAGATATACACATTAGAGTCGTAATATGATATGTGTTAGTAGAAAGTTTCTGATGTTTTTATTTATTCTTGCAAAGTGCTTTTAATTTTTTTAAGTTGTCGGATGCATATCTTGAGTTATAGAAGTCAAAAAATGGTAGTTCCAATTGTATTAATCTTGTGATGACATGATCTAGCTAATAAAAATTTTAAACATGCTAGTTATGTACTGTTTTTATAATGTTTTGATTTAATCTTTTTAAATAGGCAATTTTAGCTTGTTTTGCTTGTCATTTTCTTATCTAAATTGTGGTGCTCCAATTGCTCTGATCTTTTAATGGTAGGCTACTGATTCTATGTGTGTGCCGTGATAAAAATTTCATCATCATTGGATATAGTATGACTAAGTTATTGATTTAACTTGCCTAGAGCTTGATAAATGGTTTATAAATAATTGGTATATGCAAAAATATGAAATGTGGTTCCTTTGCCTTTGCATAATGACGTTGTGACCTAAGAACACTTAATATGGCCATGTGCTTGTAGGAAATATTGAATTTCATATTTATCTTGCTCTCACATGATTTCTTACAATAGCAATTTGTCCTTTTTGTAGTAATTAAATTATAAAACCTGAGCATGTGAAATTTGTGCAGTAATCATGTTTGGTCATCATCATCCTCTCATAAAAATCTCAGCCCCAAACTAGTTGTTCTCATATGGCACTAAAAATAGCATATATATTGCATTATATACATAGAGGATGAAAGTTTGCTAATAGATCTATGTAGTTATTGTCCTATGATGCTTCTCATAGCTATTAGCATGTGATATGATTGTTTGAATATGGCCACAAGTTGTTTAGAGTAGCATGTATATCAAGAACATGTTAGTTTGTAGCAACTAAATAAGAGATGAATGTGGTATGCCTCTGCTATCTAGACCATAGGTATAGTTTTGGTTGTGCAATTAGTTTTGTGATACAAATGATGTTTTCTATGAATATGGTGAATACCAAAGTTGTAGGTAACTTCATAATCTAGCTGGTGTTAAATTTTAATGACCATAGGCCTGCTAATTTAGGAGATATAGATTTTATAATTTTCCTATTAGGTTTTGCATGCTCTCTGTATAGATCTGAATGATTGTGTTGTTTGACTTAGCTAAGCTTTTAATAATGTCTTGGAGATAATAGAAGAAGTGTAGTGATTTTCGTGAGCTTTACAAATTATTAAAGATCACCCCTTTTGGTAGTCTTAATCTCCAGTTATGAGCTTGTGAAGTGGAGTGACAGATTCTGTCCAAATCTGGATAGAGATATATTCTTTATGATGTTTGACCTGGTTAACTTTGAAATTATCTTTTGGTGTTTATAACAAAGTTGTGCATGGTTTGCTAAGATTTCTAAAAAGTCTATAATAACCTTGTTGTGAAA
Source organism: Miscanthus floridulus (assembly GCF_019320115.1). Classification (NCBI taxonomy): domain Eukaryota; kingdom Viridiplantae; phylum Streptophyta; class Magnoliopsida; order Poales; family Poaceae; genus Miscanthus; species Miscanthus floridulus. The sequence goes on along the minus strand of NC_089584.1, from coordinate 95,763,036 downwards.
ACTAGAACTCAACTTATTGTTGTCTGAAGTTGCATTTCAGATTCTATCCATGTTTTGGATAGAATTGTTGCTTTGTGTGTTTAAGGCCAAATAACTGTTGAATCACCTAAAGATGATAATAATAAAGCTGTATATAACTTAATAAGATTTCTATAAAGTTAAGGATCATGCTTGTTGGATGATTAGAACTCCAGTTATACATTTCTGAAGTTAATGTCATTTTTCTGTCCTTATCGGTATAGACCTGAGATATTGGCATATTTGATTATGTTAAACTATGAGTTAGCTTTTTGATTGAATAACAAAGTTATAGAAAATTTCATTAGCTTTCCATAAAGTCCAAGATCACTTTTATTGAATGATTGTAACTCCAGTTATGGTTGAAACATGCGACTGTTGTACTGCTGTCCAAATTTTGTGTATGCACTTAAGTTGATTGTCCATTCTTGATGTTGCTGGTGCATGCTCTAAATTATGTAGCCCTAGTTACTTAGTTGAATGACTTGCTCTCTAGTGCTTAAATCATTATGATGTGACCATTCTTCATATTCATGCACTTGCATCTCATCTAGGTATGCTAGATGCACCACGTGAAGGACATGATGTTGGAGCCGAACCCGCAGATGGAGTTTGGTGAATCCAGAAGATGGAAGGACTAAGTAAGTGCTAAGATGGGAGATGCTCGCCAAGCAAATGTTATCTAACAAACATTGACCTAGTGTTGGATCCTAGGCAAGCCCCGAAGCATTCTTAGCCTCCTATATTTTTATAAATATCACTTGGGTCCTTTATGTTTGATGCATTAGGTTATAAGAGTTGATTGGAACCTCTTGATACATAAAACTACTTTGTCCAGAAATATACCTTGAACCCTATGTAGGTCCAGGATCGAAGGTATACTTAGCAATGCTTAGACCAGTAGAAGTCAGGTGATTTCCTGTCACCTGCGAGATATAGGTGGATACCAAAGCATGGTTGGCTATATTTGCTATCATAGAAATAACCACACGTTGATAAATAAAAGGAGACCGGGCGGGATTGTGATAGACAAGCAACAAGGCATAGAGGTCTTGGTGCCTATTTATCCCCATCTATGTTGGTTAAGGACCGATGCGCTGTATGTCCTCATGTCATGTTGAACGCATGCCTAGCACTTAGTTGGCCAGATAACTCGTTCAGACCGTGAAGCCGAGTAGCTCAACTCAGGCAAGGACCCGGTAAGTGAAAGTGCGCACACTAGAGGCAGTAAGGATGTGTGGGGAGCCAGTGGTGTGAGTCCAAGGGCAGGCCAGGCCTAAACTTCTTGGCAGACTAGTAGAATCTCTGAGGGTGTAGCGCTAATCGGACCCACGAAGTTGGTTTCTGAGTTGTACAAAAGGTGACCTAAGACTACCTTGGCGTAGGTATGTCTGGGTTTGTGTTAGGAATAACTCCCCACTCGCCAGCTGGGTAGGAATCGATTCGAATCGCCGTCTCTCCCGGATAGTGAGAACTTGATTGAGTAGCAGCAATGTAACATTAATTAATAGAATTTGATGGTTATGATTTATATGGAAATGTTACACCGGCTATGGTTACTATTGCATGTTACTAAAATATATTCCACATGTTTGGCACATGTTGCTAATCTAGAGATGAATATCTATAATTAATTTGGTTATGGAATTGTAAAATGTATAGCTCAACTAGTGGCTTTTATGCAAAAGTTTGTCATGCTAGCTCCACCTATAAAGCCTTGCATATTTTTTGGTGTCACTTTATTTCTGGTTTATGACAGGTAAGTCTAGCTGAGTATATTTGAGTACTCAGGGTTTATCCCACTATGTTGCAGGTGAAGTTATTGGACTGCTGAAGATGGTGGCTAACCACCAGTGGGCTCGGTGACTCTATATTTATTTCTCATCTATATACTTTTATTAGAGGATGTCACTTATGTTAGCAATGTATTTGGAACTTATATTATTGTAATCTTTGAAAGCTATGTTGTTTTCACTAATCGGTTTTGAAACCCAAACTTGTATTATTATTTGTGAACTCATTATAAACATTATTTCCACTGCAACTCTATGTATATGATGTGTATTTATTTAATCATGCGATCTTGGTTATGATGTTGATTTATAGAGGTCCTTCGTGATACTCAGCGGACTACCGGGTTTATATAAGTGAAAGAATGCACGCGACGTGTTAAACGGGAACAACCGTACTTGATCTTTTATAAATTGGGCGATTCTGTCACAACTGGCATCAAAGCAAGATTAAGCATAATACTGTCATGTACATAGTTTTAAAAGCCAAGTTTTGGTTTTAAAAAGTCTATTTTGACTAAAACTTTAGCTACAGGCAAATTTGTCAAAACTTATTTACAAAACTATGCTAGCGACAACCTCCAGTTAAGCCCAATTAAGGACTACTAGGTGGCTAAGTAAACTGATACTAACTATGGGGGGTTTACTTTATTGCATTTTTTATTTCATCATCCATACGACGTGCTATTGTATGGATGCCATTCACTTGAGTGGTAATGTATGGATCAATATACCTCTACGCCCAGGTAAGATGGTGAGTGGCATGACCGCAAGATGTGAGCATGCGGTCGAAGGGGAGAGGTAGTTTGGATACTTAAGTATATATATCTCGTATATATATGGAAGTATTTAATTGTGGGTTAGCTTTGGTACGGCTATATATGCATATTCTATATGTATGTATAGACATATTTACTTTCGGGTAGCTTTGATACGGAAGTATATATATATGGAAGTATTTAGCTTGCAACCTAGAGCCCAAACTTTCAATTCTACATATATAATTGTGGGGTTGGGCTGAAATGAAATCCTTCTGTAGGTACGCTAACCACGAATACGTAGATTGAATGTAGCTGATGACTAGCTATATATCGAGAGAGTACGTGTTATGCCACTAACATAGAACCTGATTGCCGCCTTAGGCTAGCAATTTTGTGAGGATGAATAGGACGAGCATGCATCATGATTGTTGCTTGTGCATAAACATGCTCCTCTCACCTTTGTTCTATTAATGGATAACTTCTTGTAACCATATGGTCATGTTGTGCATGACTAAAAACTAAATTGCTAAATGTAAGTAAAACTTATTTTGAAGAGTTATCCACCTACTCAGTAAAAAAAGGAAATAAAAGATAATAGTACCTTACCACCATGTTTTGCATGATATGTGTAGTAGTGTTGCTGTAGATGACTACTTATTAGGTGCGAGTTTTGTGCTTAGTAATAGTCGCTTAAGCTAATTGGATTGAGTGTTTCAGAATGCTTGCTTAAGAACATGATGTATGTGTGGATGCTTGTTATCTAGGTAGTGTCATAGCTATCACCCCTTTTTGTCCTCGGTAAGCATATGAGTGTTGAAGAGCGCTATTCTGGAACAGCATCCAAGTTGATAATCTCATGGTTGTCGTCTCCAAATAAGTTCTCTCTTAGGAGCCTAAGCCTATACACGTGGTTGCTAGCCCTTGAACGTTGCGCTACGAAGACCTATATCCATGCCTTTGCTTAACCTTAAGCCCAGGCTTAGTTCCCTTGAATGCTTGCATATGTCATGGATGTCTTGCTCCTGTGTGGGAAGACCCTGCTAAAAAATCCTTGTCGGACCTCATTGCTCCTTCTCCTATAGATGATCTGGTGCAACGCTAATCGCTATCTACCCTGGTTTTGGAACCTTTTCCTCACAGATCATGTCGTTGCTTTATCAACTAAATCCCTAGTTAGTGCATTGGCTCTATCCCTCAAATCTCGTTTGTTTTGTCTCCAACTCTTTCAAGTTGCTGGATATTTATCAGTCTTGATCTCATGTTGCTGCTCGGCAAGACCAAATCTCATGTTAGTCTTTACCTGATAATCACCTTGGTGGACACAAGACGTATATGGAAATAAAGGAAGAGTCCCCTGCTCAGTTGTCTTCAGCAATTAAGCTATGTTCTCTTGCGCTATGTTTTGATCTTTAGATCGCCTCCTTATTGACTCCTAACCTTGTGACTACCTTTGCTTGCTATCCCTCCTTCGCATAGTGCTTGCTCCTATGCAACCCAATTTGTGCCACGTGAGATTTCTTGTGGGTTGTATGTTCAGTAATGGTGCCACGATTAGCGATCTACGGTGCCACGATGAAACCGAGAGCCCATGTGGGTGCACACACAAGGCTATGCTGCTCGGCATGCGCTGGTATCAAGGTTCCTAGTCATGATCTATTGTAGAACTACACCAATGTGTCATTTTTATGTGAGCACCTCCTTAGTTATCTCTCCTTATCATGTTAGAAGATCTGTATGTCAAACCAGATGCAATAGGACTTCCTTCTAAAGTCATCCAAAGGATAACCTTTGAAGAATATGCCACTGACATGAACATAAATAGACTACAAGAGATGGTAGACAAGTGACTCTACTTGATTGTCCCTATAATGACATCGATCATCTAGTGAGCAACTTATGTCATTCCCGTTGGATCAGAAAGGTGCACCACACTTAAGGTTGAACAAGTTATCAGTCAGATGATAAATGGACCAGGATATTATGTGCTGTAATAGGTCACCTAGTGCTCATGAGCTTCTTGTTCAAGTTCTTGATCGTTAGGTGCATAAGGATCATGTAGACAGAAATCAACCTTCTTTGGTGTCGCCCCATTTCTGCCGATTTCCATGGTGACTGTCTGTTTGCACATCAACTACAATTGTTGCCATCAAAAAGGAAGTTTTAGAGTTTTTAAATGTTCGGAGACAACTAATTAGTTACCAATAGGAAAGTTAAGTTATAGCTAGGTAATAACTCTTTGGTAGCTCCGAAGGCTATGTCTCACAGAACAATGTTAAGCAAAGAAGCAGCAAAGCTGATCAGTAATGCAAGTCATGCTTTCTTCTTCAAACCCTATGCCATCAAGTCAATTTCCATCTTGAACAACCACACAAATACTACAATATGTTGTATTAGCTAAGTAAAGAGCTAGAGAAAGCACGTCCCTAGTCTCGGTCAGCATCATTATGTATATGGTGCTATCAAAGGATTTGTTCAAGACTCTATTGGAGAAAGTACAGAAGGGTAGTCAGAAACGGTCCCTTGTCTTTGTAGGACTACCCCTCCACGTGAAGTATGCACTGTGCCCTGCAAAAACAACCCACCAGTCCAATGCTTGTGCATCGTTGAGCTGGTGCCTAAATCAACGGTTGAAGTTGTTCCCTGGGAAGCATATAAGGAAAACCCTAGCCTCCATCCTCAGCAAAAAGGTACCGCTGTCATAAAAAGAGTTAAAGACTATGAACACACTTCCCAATGTGTAAATCAAAGGAAAAGAAGAGCAGGAAATCTGTCGAGATTTTATGGCACTAAACCGGTTATCTTTAAGCCAGTGATTAGTGGCTCAAACATGGTTGAATTCACACCAAACGTGGTAATCTCATTCCTCACTTAAGTTACTTTGATGTCTTAAGTTGGTTTGAGTATTGGTTGAGAAAAGGATCGGATTTGAGAGATATTTTGTCAGTTCGGGTCACAAAAATTTCAAAACCAAGCGGTTTTCGTAGATGATTTGTTGGATAGTCAAACGGTGTCCATTTGAGCTGAATTTTGGTCAGTAGTTAAAGGAATCTTGGGTCTAAATTCCTACCAAAATTTGTATACAATGGAGCCGTAGTTTATGAGATATGAACTAAAAACCAAAGTGTACAGAATCTACGATTTCTCTGCTGACTACTATCATCCCTCATATTAGAAGGTTGTGTTTGTAGTTTAGGTCATGTTGGCAATGTGATGATTGTTAATCCTTTAGATGCCCTAGAAAAGACTCCTTGCACCCTTTGTGCCTTGCTTTTTCCCTCTCATATCAACAATGCTTGAGCAGTCAAGGTGTTCTACATGTCAATTTATGGCATTACGAGTCGAAAACAATTTGAAAAGTGTCAAACAATAGATTTTAGATTATGATTATGAGTTGTTGATTAACATTAGAAAGAAATCTTAAATGTCAAATGTAGTCCAACAAAGCTAGTTTTGCTACCGTGCAAGTGAATCCAATTTACTGTGCAACAACACCATGAATGAAAATCGTACGCAATCTTGGTAGCGTACTATTTTTCCAATTGGTGTATACTTGCAACTTTTGTTGTCCTCTAAACCTCGCTATCCTCCTTCTTCAATAATGATTTCCAAGGCAGACTTGTCCTTGTACCTTCCATGTGTTTTTACCTAAGAGGTTGCATCAGATTCAACCTAGATAATTGTTGCCGCTTGGATACGAGGATTCCCTCAAATAATGATCGTTGAAAATGCTGAGTCAATAGAGTCAGCTATCACATTTACTGCTCACTCAATAGACTTAGATAATAAAGTGTTATCATTAGAGAAAGAGAACTACACACATGGAACATTATGTAGTTTTGCATCGGTTGGCATCTGAGTGATTAAACAGTTACGACTGACATAGATATTGTCTATTGGTTACTCGGTTTCTCACAGCCTCAAAGCTACTTTGGTACAAGACTGCTTTTTGAACTTTGTGAATGAACATGGAACCATTGTAATGAGTAGCTTTCAAAAGCTTGCAGTCTAGTGCAAAGTTTACATGGTCCATGCTATATTCACTAGAAGAAATAGATATTATGGGTAGTTAGTTTATGCTCCGTAGTACTCTTCGTATCCCGAGAACAAAGTGATGTGCTATCTTAGATTCCTCCCAAAGTAACAATGCTTCATGGAACTCAATGAAAGAAATTCTTTAGACAAAATTTACTACGAAGAGCAAATATCAAAAAGTTGTCTTGACCAAATTAGCCTCTCTAATGCTCCGAAGCTAAGTAGCCTAATGCTGTCATTGATGTTGGAAAACGGATCACACGCTTCTCTTCCCTTAAAAGTCTTTCGCACCCAATCTCGAGGCAAGATTCTCGTAAGGGGGGAGGGGTGTAACACCTCAAGTGTTTATCACTAGTTAAGTAGTGGGCTTGAGCTCCAACATAACAAGTTAAGTGGTAATCAAGATCTCTAGTTCAAACTAGTAAGTGGTGATAAAGGTGTTGAGATCCAATCTATGAAAATGAGCCCCAACTTGGACTTGGACAATACACTTTGCTTACATGTGGACCCTGGTTAAGGTTAGGCATGAGTAATGTTAAACATGCTTGTTTCATGTACATTACATCAACATACATCCATCTTGACCAGTGGAAAAGTTTTATGAAGTTTGGAATCAAGAAGTCACATGAAATAATAAGTTATAATCTCCCCTGAATTGCTTCATCAAGTGAATGGGAATATGAGATATTGACCAAACCATGCTACCTTTCCCAAATGACTCTAATTGAACTCTACAATAAAAGTCATGCAGGGATCATGTTGAGAAAATGTTAAGAAAATGCCTCAATTAGTCAAAAACCCTAATTCTAGGGTTTAACGAGGTGCTGCTTTGACCAAGATGAAGCAATGGTTTCTGTACCAGGTATGGGGTTTGACCTTTAATAAAAGTTGAAGTTTAAGTGGAGTACAATAAACTTTATTTTTGGACCAAGACCTAATTCAACACCTAAGTGACTCAAACAGTGGCCTCAAGTTTGAATCAGCTGCTGTTTCTGGGCTCTAAATAATTCTAAGTCCGGAATTCATCGTCATTGACATTGGCGTAACGCGTTCTCTAAAATTTGTTAAACTCCTCAAGTTGAGCCAAAAGTAAAAGTTGGAATATATGTTTTGGAGAAGGACATACAAAAAGTTGGAATCAATTTGACCATGTTTTGACAAATAATTCGAGCTCAAGTAGAGAAAGGCTTAATCCTTGATTAGTCGCTGATAGTGTCAACTTTGGGCTTAGTTACCCATTAATTTGTTTATCTAATGACTTGGCGCCCTTAAGGAAAGATGTAGAGCAGTTCATGGGCTTCAACTTTGCTTTTGGGCCTAGGGTCCAATTCGGCCCGTAACTAGCCCAAAATTGGCTCCCACGTAGGCCACACCGTTGCCCACCACGCACTCGGGGAAATGCCCCAATGGGCGACGCGTGTCCGAGACATGGCCACCATGCTTGAGTTGAGCGCCCCACCATGCCGACATGCGTCCCACCTCCTCTACCGATGCTGCCACTCTGATTTGGATGTAACCGTGCTCCCTGATCCGCTCCACTCACTCCCTCTGCGCTCTCTCTCGCCCTCGGTGCCCCGCACGTGCGCACCAGAGTGCGGCCGCCATTGACGCCGCTGAGCGAAGCTCGCTACCACTAGCACTGCTACCCCTCGGCCTCCCCATGCCTACATCCATGCTCATTGCTGTCTATCGCCACTGCCACATCGCCTTGCCACTGTCACAGCCGGTCGCGCGCGGATGCCGCCATGGTCGAGGTGGGCCAAGCTCACCGCTATCGTGGCCAGGCCACTCCGGGCCTTCTCTGCCCCAACCGAGTGCTGCTATGCCTCCACCACTACACGCCACCCCTCCTGCGCCCCTTTCCCGGCCACCGTGGCCACCATAGGGCCGTCATCGGAGCAGCTGCTGCTGCAGCTGCGGGCGCACACGGCCAAGCCACATCGGGCCACTGTGGGGTGAGTTGTGGGCTCTTCTCAGGGCATGCGGGCACCCTAATGCTTCCCACTACTGCCGGCCACCGCCTGCCAAGGCTAGCCAACCCCGCTGTCACCGCCGCCAGAGCTGTGCCTCTACGCGCCATGCATGCACGCCAGGCCGCCTTGGGCCATCTTCGTCTAGGCTGAGCAACTCAGTGGATGCACATGGACCCCTTGATGCTCTGCAGCCCATCCCCCATCACCGACGAGCCTCCTCTAGTAGGCACCGGGGATCCCCCCTCCGCCTCCTCTGTTTTGACCACGTGAAGGACCTCGCGTAGAAATTTGACGAAAGGGAAGGACCGAACTGTGAATCCCTTAACTTAGGGGAATAGTACCTATAAGGACCTATTTGCTGGAATCCGTTTTAGTGAAATGTTAGTGTCCTCGGTGCAAATCTATTTTTCTTTTATGGCTAAAACTTTGGCAAATCCTAACAAATTGTAGAAAAATCGTAAAATCATAAATAAGGAGTTTTTGGAATCCTTGTGAGTAGGTCTACACATTAGAGTCATAATATGATATATGTTAGTAGAAAGTTTCTGATGTTTTTATTTATTCTTGCAAAGTGCTTTTAAAAATCCTTTTAAGTTATCGGATGCATACCTTGAGTTATAGAAGTCCAAAAATGGTAGTTCCAGTTGTGTTTATCTTGTGATGACATGCTCTAGCTAATAAAAATATTAAACATGCTAGTTGTCTACTATTTTTATAATGTTTTGATTTAATCTGGTTAAATAGGCAATTTTAGCTTATTTTTCTTGCCATTTTCATATCTAAAGTTGTGGTGCTCCAATTGCTGTGAAATTTTTGTGGTAGGCTACTGATTCTATGTGTGTCTGTGGTAAAAATTTCATGGTCATTAGATATAGTATGACTGAGTTATTGATTTAACTTGCCTAGATCTTGATAAATGGTTTATAAATAATTGGTATATGAAAAAATATTAAACGTGGTTCCTTTGACTTTGCATGATGATGTTGTGACCTAAAAACACTTAATATGGCCATGTGCTTGCAGAAAATATTGAATTTTATATTTATCTTGCTCTCACATGATTTCTTACAATAGCAATTTGTCCTTTTTGTAGTAATTAAATTATAAAACTTGAGCATGTGAAATTTGTGTAGTAATCATGTTTGGTCATCATATTCCTCTCATAAAAGTCTCAGCCCCAAACTAGTTGTTCTCATATGGCACTCAAAATAGCATATATATTGCATTATATACATAGAGGATGAAAGTTTGCTAATATATCTATGTAGTTATTGTCCTATGATGCTTTTCATAGCTATTAGTATGTGCTATGATTGTTTGAATATGGTCACTAGCTGTTTAAAGTAGCATGTATGTCAAGAACATGTTAGTTTGTAGCAACTAAATAAAAGATGAATGTTGTATGCCTCAGCTGTCTAGAGTACAGATACAATTTTGGTTGTGCAATTAGTTTCGTGATGCAAATGATGTTTTCTGTGAATATGTCAAGTACCAAAGTTGTAGGTAACTTCATAATCTAGCTTGTGTTAAATGTTCATGACCATAGGCCTGATAATTTAGGAGCTATAGATTTTATAATTTCCCTATTAGGTTTTGCATGCTCTCTGTATAGATCTGAATTATTATGTTGTTTGACTTAGCTAAGCTTTGAATCATGTCTTGGAGATAATAGAAAAAGTGTAGTTATTTTAATGAGCTTTACAAATTGTTAAAGATCACCCCTTTTGGTGTTCTAAATATCCAGTTATGAGATTGTCAAGTGGAGTGACAGATTATGTCCTAATCTGGACAGAGATATCTTCTTTGTGATGTTTGACCTGGTTCACTTTGGAATTATCTTGTGGTGTTTAGAACAAAGTTGTGCATGGTTTGCTAAGATTTCTAAAAAGTCTAGAACCACCTTGTTGTGAAAACTAGAACTCAACTTATTGATGTCTGAAGTTGCATGTCCGATTCTATCCATGTTTTGGACAGAATTGTTGCTTTGTGTGTTTAAGGCCAAATAACTATTGAATCACCTAAAGATGATAATAAGAAAGTTGTAGATAACTTAATAATATTTCTATAAAGTTAAGGATCATGCTTGTTGGATGATTAGAACTCCAGTTATACATTTATGAAGTTAATGTCATTTTTCTGTCCTTATCAGTATAGACCTAAGATATTGGCATATTTGATCATGTTAACCTATGAGTTAGCTTTTGGAATGAATAACAAAGTTGCAGAAAGTTTCATTAGGTTTCCATAAAGTCTCCCCCTATTTCTTGGTGTTCGGATCAGAGGCCGTGTTACCCATCGATGTCACTTTCTGAGCACCAAGGATAGAGAACTATGATGAAGAGAACAACGATCATGCACGACAAGATGATGTTGATCGACTTGAGGAAGAATGCTTGGTCACTTGTGTTCAAATAGCCAAGTACCTGGATAGTTTGCGTAAATACTTCAACCACAATATCTAGGAGTGATCATTTGCGATCGACGATATGGTACTCCGTAGGAAATAGAAGACCGACGGGATGTACAAGCTATCTTCACATTGGGAGCGTCCATACATTGTCAAGGTTGTGACCTAACCAGGATCCTATAGACCCCACGATCAAGATGGCGTAGACATCCCTAACTCCTGGCACATTGAACACCTCAGGCATTTCTATCCTTGAGACGTCCTACTAAGATATGTATCCCTTATGTATTTATGCATTTCAATAATGATTTTCTCCATGATGTTTTCTCCATTTGTTGTTTTCTCCATAATTTTCCTCCAATTATCTTTTGTTTTTTTCTATGCTAAACATCTTTAAGATGACGTATATTATCGCCATTCAAATCAGACTACGCCTTCGCCTTAGTCGGACATGCTCAAGGGCTTTGTCTCCCCACACAAATTGACTCCATCAGGATTTGATTACACCCGTTTGCCTATGACTCTGCGTAGCTGCTCAAGCTGCCAAGCCGCTCAAGCCGCCAAGTCACCCGAGCTGCTCGAGCCACTGAGCCGCTCGAGCCATCGAGCCGCCAAGCGAGCTACCCAAGCCGCTCGAGCTACCAAGCGAGCTGCCTAAGTCATAAGCAAGCCACACTGTACCACGATGATGACCGCCGTGAAGAACGGTGTTGTGATAATAATGATCGCCATCATGACGACAGGTCAGAAAAGCTCGAGGGCTAGGCAATTTCATCGCCATTGACCAGTCATGTTTTCATTTTGCATTATCCAGAAGCAGCCCTGTCCTCAACTTAGCACCTAAACGTGCATGAGCAATAGTGCTCTACGTCATGAGCGAGCGGTAGTGGCTCCTCGGTGATGCCCATATTTCTAAGCATGCACAAGAATCTTGGGATAGAATGCGCCACACGTCTCGTCGATATAGTGCTAATCACTCTCCAAATTTTGCCACGGTCAAGTGTTAAGCACTCTCCAATGGTCAAGTGCTAGATGCACTTAAGTTGATTGCCCATTCTTGATGTTGCTGGTACATGCTCTAAATTATGTAGCCCTAGTTACTTAGTTGAATGACTTGCTCTCTAGTACTTAAATCATTATGATGTGACAATTCTTCATATTCATGCACTTGCATCTCATCTAGGTACGCTAGATGCACCACGTGAAGGACGTGATGTTGAAGCCAAACCCGAAAATAGAGTTTGGTAAATCTAGAAGACAGAAGGACTAAGCAAGTACTGAGATGGAAGATACTCACCAACCGAGTGTCATCTAACAAACACTGGCCTAGTGTTGGATCCTAGGAAAGCCCCAGAGCATTCTAAGTCTCCTATGTTTTTACAAATATCACTTGCGTCCTTTATGTTTGATGCATTACGTTATAAGAGTTGATTGTAACCTCTTGATGCATAAAACTACCTTGTCTAGATATATACCTTGAACCCTATGTAGGTCCAGGATCAAAGGTATGCTTAGCAATGCTTAGACCGGTAGAAGTCGGGTGATTTTCTATCACCTGCGATATATAGGTGGATACCAAAGCACTGTTGGCTATATTTGCTATAATGGAAATAACCATGTGTTGATAAATAAAAGGAGATCGAGCGGGATTGTGATAGAGAAGCAACAAGGCATGGAGGTCTTGGTGCCTATTTATCCCCGTCTGTGTCGATTAAGGACCGATATGCTGTATGTACTCATGTCATGTTGAACGCATGCCTAGCACTTAGTTGGTCGGATAACTCGTTCTGACCGCAAAGCCGAGTAGCTCAACTCAGGATGAGACCTGGTAAGTGAAAGTGCGCACACTGGAGGCAGTAAGGATGTGTGGGGAGCTAGTGGCGTGAGTCCAAGGGTAGGCCGAGCCTGAACTTTCTGGTAGACTAGTAGAATCTCTTAGGGTGCGGCGCTGATTGGACCCGTGAAGTTGTTTCCTAAGTTGTACCAAAGGTGACCTAAGACTACCTTGGTGTAGGTATATCTGGGTTTGTGTTAGGAATAACTCCCCAGCTAGGTAGGAATCGATTCGAATCGCCGTCTCCCCCGGATAGTGAGAACTTGACTGAGCAGCGGCAACATAGCATGAATTAATGGAATTTGATGGTTATGATTAATATGGAAATGTTACACCAGCTATGGTTACTATTGCATGTTACTAAATGATATTCCACATGTTTGGCATAGGTTAGTTGCTAATCTAGAGATGAATAGCTATAATTAACTTGGTTACCGAATTATAAAATGTATAGCTCAACTAGTGGCTTTTATGCAAAAGTTTATCACTTTATTTCTGGTTTATGATGGGTAAGTCTAGCTTAGTACATTCGAGTACTCAGGGTTTATCCCACCATGTTGCAGGTGAAGTTCTCGACCTGCTGAAGATGGTGGCTAACGGCCGGTGGGTTCGGTGACTCTATATTTATTTCTTATCTATATGCTTTTATCAGAGGATGTCACTTATGTTAGCAATGTATTTGGAACTTATATTATTGTAATCATTGAAAGCTATGTTGTTTTCACTAATCGGTTTTGAAACCCAAACTTGTATTATTATTTGTGAACTCATTGTAAACATTATTTCTGCTGCAACTCTGTGTATATGATGTGTATTTGCTTAATTATGCGATCTTGGTTATGATATTGATTTACAGAGGTCCTTCATGACACTCGGTGGACTACCGGGTTTATATAAGTGAAAGTATGCACGTGTCAACGTGTTAAATGGGGACAACCGTACTTGATCTTGTATAAATTGGGTGGTTCTATCACATTTCCTGCCTCTTGGCCATTCGCATGCTAGGGACTGGACATGATTGGGCCATTCAAGAACACCCCTGGCGGATTCAAATGGGTTTATGTCGCTATTGACAAATTCTCCAAGTGGATCACGTACAAGCCGCTCGTCTAGTCTATAGCAAAGAAAGTAGCGGAGCTCTTCAACGACATGATCCATTGGTTTGGGCTGCCAAACAGTATCATCACCAACCTTGGTTCTACATTTACTGGCAACAACTTCTAGGATTTCTATGAGGATCGATGCATATCCATTAAGTATGTATCGGTCGCGCACCCCAGGACTAATGGCTAGGTTGAGCGAGCAAACGGCATGATTTTAGACGCCCTGAAGAAGAGGTTATATGAGAAGAATCAGAAATATCCGAGCAAATGGCTCAAAGAACTACCAGCTGTGGTCTGGGGACTAAGGACCTAGCCCAGTTGCAACACTAGAGTCTCCCCCTATTTCTTGGTGTTCGAATCAGAGGCCATGTTACCTGTCGATGTCGCTTTCCGAGCACCAAGGATAGAGAACTATGATGAAGAGAACTACGATTAGGCACGACAAGACAATGTCGACCGACTTGAGGAAGAACGCTTGGTCACATGTGTTCAGACGACCAAGTACCTAGACAGTCTGCATAAATACTTCAACTGCAATATCCAGGAGCGATCCTTCGCGATCGACGACATGGTACTCCGTAGGAAATAGAAGACTAACGGGATGTACAAGCTATCTTCACCCTGGGCGGGTCCAAACATTGTCAAGGTTGTGACTCGACCAGGATCCTATAGACTCCGCGATCAAGATGGCGTAGACATCCCTAACTCCTAGCACATCGAACACCTCGGGCATTTCCATGCTAAACATCTTTAAGATGACGCGTACTATTGCCATTCAAATCGGACTGCACCTTCGCCTTAGTCGGACATGCTCAAGGGCTTCGTCTCCCCACACAAAATGACTCCGTTAGGCTCTGATTATGCCCATTTTCCTATGACTCCGCTTAGCCGCTCAAGCCACCCGAGCCGCTCAAGCCACTGAGCCGCTCGAGCCGTCGAGCCGCTGAGTCACCCGAGCCGCCAAGCGAGCTACCAAGTGAGCTGCCCGAGCCACCAAGCGGACTGCTAAGCGAGCCACCTGAGTCGTAAGCAAGCCGCGCCGCACCATGATGATGACCGCCGCGAAGAACATCATTGTGATAACAACGACCGCCGTCATGACGATAGGCCAGAAAAGCTTGAGGGCTGGGCAATTTCATCACCATCGACCAGTCACATTTTCATTTGCGTTATTCCAGAAGCAGCCCTATCCTCGACTTAGCACCTAAACATGCATGAGCAGTAGTGCCCTATGTCATGAGTGGGCGGTAGTGGCTCCTCGGTGATGCCCATATTCCTAAGCGTGAACAAGAATCTTGGGATAGAATGTGCCACACGTCTCGTCGATATAGTGCTAATCACTCTCCAAATTTTGCCACGGTCAAGTGCTAATCACTCTCCAAATTTTGATACAGTCAAGTGCTAAGCACTCTCCTATGTTCTCCATGGCATAGTGCGAAGCACTCTCCAATTTCTCCATGGTATAGTGCTAAGCACTCTCCATTTTCTCCACGGTTTAAGTGCTAAGCACTCTCCAATTTTCTCCAACGGTAAAGTGCTAAGCACTCTCCATTTTTTCTCCATTTTTAAGTGCTCAACACTCTCCAAATTTTACTCCAATGTCCAGTGCTAAGCACGGGGATTTCATCCTTTTTACTTGTTTCCTTGATCCTGCTCTATCTTACAGCAGGCTCGGGGACTAGGTGTGTACACTTCACCTAGCAGGGAGTGTATTGTTTTTTTCCTCTTACTAGTCTTCAGCTAAGCTAGGGGCTGGCTGTGTGCTCGGCTAAGCTAGGACTCAGTTATTCTGATTAACTGATTGTTGTACTTCTTTGATCCTGACACCAGGTGTATTCTTCACCTACTATCAGGCTCGGGGACTACAATGTATACATTGCACCTTGCGGTGCTTGTATCAAATTTAACGGTTGGCTAAGTTCCCATTTTCTTTCTCAGTCATTGATATTCTTTGATCCTGACGCCAGGTGTCTTCTTCACCTACTGCCAGGCTTGGGGACTACAATGTATACATTGCACCTTGCGACGCATGTATCAATACTAACATCCTCTTTGACTAAGTCATGGATGATGATCATCTAACTTCGCCAACGAAGCCTAAATGTGTACACTTCACCTAAGGTGGAGAATTTTTTAAATTTTAATACATCCTTCTAGCAAGCCTTACTTGAGTATGTTTGAGGCCTGTTGACCAGTTAAACTGGTCGGTACTTTATTTTGTTGATCGGATTACCAGTTAAACTGGTTAGATTACTAGTCAAACTGGTCGGCACTTCATTTTGTTGATTGGATTACCAGTTAAACTGGTCGGATTGCTAGATTAACTGTTTGAGTCCAAGTTAAACTACTCGGACCTGCTCAATATGGCATTGCTCAGTGGATACAAGGCGCTTGGAGACTAGCTGTGGGGGGTATAACCCCAGGTACCCACGACAATGGATATGGGCCGCACCACCAGGGGAGGTCTAGCCCATAAGATCAAGGCCTACGGTGCTCGGCTCTGGTCAGCGTGCACTACAAGGTAATCAGAAGACATCTTGGCGATGAAGGAAGATCTGTTTGGATATGATAGATATCGTATTCCTTGCAAATACTTACCATATAGCTGAATAGATCTAAACCTAAACCGACCTGTAACCCTACTCTCCAGACTATATAAGGAGGGTAGGGACCCCCCTCGAAGACATCTTATATTCAATACAATCCACCAAAGACATAAGATGTTGGGTATTACGTCGATGAGACGGCCTGGACCTGTCTAAATCGCTTGTCTCTGCGCTTGTGTCACCATCTGGCTCCTATTACGTGCACCTCCACCGATTCATCTACTACCGTGGGCAGACCCCTCGGTAGACTGCCGACCATATTTCGTCGACACCTACCCATTCCCCTGCCTTGTGATCCAGACTTCCCAATTCTGCAATATGCGGATGACACCCTTATTTTCAATGTCGTTCAGTTAAATCATCTGAAGAGCCTTCTGCATTCTTTTGCTGATTCTTCAGGCCTCAGGGTCGCCTTTGACAAATCTTTGATGCTGCCCATTAATGTTTCTAAAGATAAACTAGAACTGCTAGCTAATGCCCTCGGTTGCTTAAAATGTTCTCTTCCTTTTACCTATTTGGACCTTCTTTTGAGTACTACCAAACCTTCACTAGCTGATTTCTGGCCCCTGGTGTCTAAATGTGAAAGAAGGTTGACTACCTTCTCATCTTTTTTATCTGAGACTAGAAGATTAGAAATGACAAATGCAGTTCTATCTACCCTTTCAACCTTTGCCATGTGTACCTTTTTACTCCCTAAGAGGGTGATTAAGTAAATAGATAAATTTTGCAAACACTGCTTATGGAGAGGCTCAGATGTAAACAATAGGAAGCCACCAAAAGCTGGTTGTCTTTTGGTTTGTTTACCCAAAACTAGAGGTGGGGTTGGGGGCCATCAATCTTAGTATTCGTAACGAATGGCTTCTGCTTAAGAATTTCCATAAATTTTACAAGGAAGATGTTCCCTGGGTGCAGCTTGTGTGGAGTAAGCACTATTCTGGCAATATACTACCCATCTCAGAAGGCCGTGAATGGGGTCTTTTTGGTGGTGTGATATTTTAAAACTCCTGAGTCAGTTCAAAGGCATTGTTGTGATTTCAATCAGAGATGGGGCCACATGTCTTCTGTGGCATGATCATTGGGGAGGTAACATTTTGAGTCAGCATTTCCCAGAACTGTACTCATTTTCCTAGGTTGCGATCTCTATACCTTTACCCTAGAATCTGTTTCATTTGCCTCTAACTACCGAAGCTTACAATCAGTTTTTAGAGCTTGTTTCTATCTTTTAGAATTTTTAGTTACAGTCATCAAATGACAGTTGGACTTATATTTGGGGCTCCTCAGTTTTCTCTTCTAACCAAGCTTAAGCATCTTATTGCCCATCGTTAGGTTCACAGAGGTCATTAATGGCTTTGGCGTTCTGCTTGTCAAAACAAGCATAATTTTTTCTTTTGGCTGCTTCTCAAAGATAGACTTAGTACTAGGTAGCTTCTGAGAAGAAAGAATATTTTCTTGGATGACTATAATTGTGTCTTCTGCTCCAACGCTATCGAGGAAGATCTGCTTCATCTCTTCTTCCATTGTCCTTTTGCATTGGACTGCTGCTTCAGTCTTCATCTCCTGGTACCCAACACTTCAGAGCTTGAAATCATCTTGGAAGCATTCAAAGTGCTGCTTCATCTGCCTTCTTCATGGAAGTAATTATTACAAAACCAGCGAATGATTTCCCAACATGCAACAATTTTCTTTTCTGGAAAAAAATCCCACCTTGTTACCATTTCGGATGCGCCCATCCCACACTCCCCATCATGCGCCCACACCTCTCCCGCTCCCTTTCCAATTGGTTGTGACGTCACTTGATGCAAACCAGAAAAAAGCAAAATATTTATTTGGGATTGCTATAACTTCTGAGTGATGTATCCATTTTATTGCATCTGCATGGGTGTGTTCTACATGACGAGGCGAACAAAACTAGACCCGACTTACATATGTTTCAAAGAATTTTATTCTAGTAGAAATTTGTGTATTAACATATAACATATAACTTATGCTAAAACTTAGAAACATAAATGTTATGAAACACAACTTATGTATAGAATGTCATATTGTCCAAGTTGTGAACATAACTGGTGCATAAAAGTTATGTGTATAAACTTGAAAACACTAAAGTTATGAAACAAAAGTTAGGAATAAAAGTTATTAAACACAAAGGAACATATTAACTTATAACTTATGCCAAAATGTGGAAACATAAAAGTTATAAAATACAAGAGGACCGAATTAACTTATAACTTATACCAAAACTTGGATACACAAAAATTATGAAACACAATTTATGTATAAAATGTTATATTGTCAAAGTTACGAATATAAGTTGTGCATAAAAGTAATGTGTATAACTTAGTAACTTTTCCAAAAAAAGAAAAGTTATGAATATTTTTTTTTGCCAAAGATAGAAAGTTGCGGAACTGCTCAATTGTTCATTGCATTTGAAACCAGTGAACGCCGCGGGAATGGAATTGGGGATCACCCCTCCTGTTTTGTCAAAAAAAAAAGCAATTGTATCTCCTGATCCTAACACAGTAACGCAACAGCCTATCTTGCTCATGGCTTATATCTACCTGTATGCTGGATGCTCGTCCTCGTCGTCACAGGCTGTGAGAGCCTTGGCTACGTCGTCCATTGTCGGACGGTTGCTCCTGTCCTCCATACACGATAAGGAAATCCGCACCATTTCCAACGCCTGCCGAGGATTAAATTGCCCCTGCAACCTACCGTCCACCAAGGGCACGACGTTGCCGGTAGCCACCACATGCCTCAAGGCCTGAGCGATCTGCGACATCTCCCGGCGCTCCCCGCCCGCCGTGGTCTGGTCACACACCCTGCACCCCATAACAATTTCCAGCAGCACAATGCCGTAACTGTACACGTCTACCTTGGCGTTGATGGGAACGTTGAGCGCCCACTCCGGCGCCATGTACCCTGTCGTCCCTCTCATGTGAGAGAGCTGCATGCTGTCGCCGGCGGCGCCGTCCCTCTTGGAGAGCTTGGCCAGCCCAAAGTCGGCGATCTTGGCGTCGAACTCGCGCGTCAGCAGGATGTTCTCCGGCTTCACGTCGCAGTGGATGACCCACTCGAGGCACTCGTGGTGAAGGTAGGCTAGGCCCCTGGCCGTGCCCAGCGCGATCCTGTACCTCTCGCGCCACGGTAGCGTCCTGTCCGTGCCGAACAGGTGCCTGTCCAGCGACTCGTTCTCCACGTACTCGTACACCAGCAGCTTATGCTTGCCCTGGGAGCAGAACCCCCAGATCCGGACCAGGTTCATGTGGTTGATCCGCCCGATCACCGTCATCTCCGCCCAGAACTCCTCGTCGCCCCACGCCACGTTCGTCAGCTTCTTCACGGCCACCACCTTCCCTTTGTCGAGCACGCCGCGGTATACGACGCCGGAGCCGCCCCGGCCGAGCTCTTCCTTGAAGTTCCCCGTGGCGTCCTTGAGCTCTCGGTACGTGAACCTCCTGAACTGGCCCGTGACCATCCTATACCTGGCCTTCAGTGAGCTGGGTATGCTCTGCTTGCTGGAGAGGAACCACCAGCTTGTTGCAATGAAGATAATATCAAGAACTCCCAGCACTCCGGCGAACGCAAACAGGTACGGCCACTTCGTCCCGTTTCCTGTTCTACTGAATGTGCCCTCTGATCTGCGGATGATCACGGAAATGTTAGGATCGCAGGCAAGGCCTGCGGCGCTCCGTGCAGTGACGAGAGCCGCCGAGGCGTCGAAATCGATAGGAACTTTCAGGTAGATGGTCCCAGAGAAGGCTGAAGACGTGAATCCGTTGAACAGGATGCTTTTCGGGTAGCAGAAGCCTTGGCCTTCAGGCTTGTAGGAGAAGCCGACGCACAAGCACATCTTCAAGCAGAGTTTCTTGCAGTACTCGAACGTGACGGATTGGTAGAACTGCAGGTCGTAGCCGTAGAAGTCGCTGTGCGGCAACTTGAGGAATTTAAACTGCTGCTCCGGCGATGGAGACGGCGGCTGGCTACAGTTGGTGACCCTGAACATCGGCTTGCAGCCTTTCCGCCAGTCCTGCCGATCCACCATCTCGTACGCCGGCGGGCACGAGCACCTGAGTCTCGGCTGGTACTCGCAGAGCGCGTTCTGGCCGCACAGCCCGTGCGTGGAGCACGGCTGCCCCAGCGCCGCCCATGTCACCGCCCAGCCCCCTGTGGACGCGTTCATGCTGTAGATTCTCACGTTGCCATCCTGATCCATGGTCAGCCGCCTCTTGACGCCGGGGCCGAAGTCGGAGGCATGGACTCCCAGGTTGTCGCTCGACAGGAACAAGCCGTTGTCGTCGAGGACGCCGATCCTGGAGCTGTTGTATGTTGTCCGGCCGTTCTTGAACGGATCGTTGATAGGATTATTTGGCCAGTAGATGCTCGATATGTCGGGGCTGTCGTACAGGAGCCGCAGCACGTTGTCATTGTCGTAGTAGAGGCTGAAGTAGCCGGCGACCAGCTTCTTGTCCTTGGTGAGCGGCTGCGACGGGACCAGTGTGTCCGTCGGCCAATCGAAGCTCTGCCACAAGGTGCGGCCGCCGGTGGACGGGTCCGAGATGAGGAGGTTGCCGGTGTCGAGGAGGGATATGGTCAGGGCGCCCCCGCCGCCACTCGTCTTGCTCTCCCACACCGTGCTGCCGTTGGCGTCGTCGAGGGCTAGGCCCCCGTCGCGGCGGAACGAGATCCTAGAGCCCCGGCCGTTCACGGGGGCGCCGGGGTTCGCCGTCCAGATGGCAGTCTTCTCCGCTGCGTCGGTGTACCAGACGGAGAAGGAGAAGGCGTTCTCGCCGGCGTCCTGGAAGCCGCAGGAGAAAGTGCCGTCGGGGGAAGTCAGGAACGGTCGCCCGTGGTCTTCCACCGACAGAGAGGAGCCGGTGCCCAGCGTGTGCTGTGCTGGCTCTGGCGCTGACGACGACGATGACGGACACGGCGCGACGGCGAGCAGCAAGACCAAGGCCAGACAGGTTCCATACCTTGCCATCGTACGTTCCACGCTGCTGCGCTTGTGCACGAATGGAAACTGCAAAGCGGAGCGTGGTATGCTAGGTGAATGGCCACTGATCTGCCCATGCACACAGCACCACAAGGGTTTGCCTTCACGCATGGGGTTAGATGTCATATATATATGGCCATTACTAGCTGTCTGTCTCCAGAATTCCGGATATAGCTCTCTGGCTCCACCAGTATGAACGCATACGTCTGGGCGAGGTACCGGTCGATTTCGAGAAGTTTACTTTGGTCTTCCATCGTGTAGCCTATGCCGTATAGTACAGTTAACGTAAATCGACTGCATCGGTTCCAGGGAATTGAAACTTTGATTAGTTGACGATGAAAGTGACTGGGATATACAGAAGCAAGTGGCACACTATATAGGTAATAATGAACAAAAAAGTGGTCCACAGATCGCCGTTGATAGATCAATGGAATTAGGCATGCTTGCCAAGTTGTTCGGTGTCCTTAGGGCAGTCCTAATGGTGTATTGATGATGGTTTCTATCCTCATTAAATGACTTGCCACGTAGGCAAAACGCTGATATGACAACGTAATTAATAAAGAAAGAGAGCAAAAATCCTAGAAATGGTTTCCTCGTGAAGAAATCAGGTCTTCTTTTGACCCAATGCACGAAGAAACCATGAAATCGCCATTGGGGAGAAACCACCAGTTTCTAGGAGGCTCGTGCCGCACTCCCATTGGAGGAAGAAGATAGAGTTGAGAGAGAGAAAGAGAAAATAATTATTACTCATAAAAACCATAAGTTGGAAAGCAGTACTTTTTAGTACGGTATCCTATGTTATAAAAACTACTAATTTTTTTTATTGGACTGCCCTGAGTCCTTACATACATGCGGGCGTGGTTGTGGTATTGGGAGAGAGAACACATTGGGGGGAGAGAGAGAGAATGACAAGAGAGAGTGTCGAGCGTTGGTTTAATTAGAGAGAGACGGTGGGTTGAGCATTAATATATTTGGCTCCGGTTTTCACCGGCGAATGTGGCTAGAACCAGCATCACTAAAAATTAGCTTGGTTTTCACCACTGGTTCAAGCCATGAGCGGATGATGAAAATCATTTTTAGTGCCAGTTCTATTAGAAATCGGTTGTGATATATTTTCATTGCCGGTTTTAATAGAACTGGCGATGAAAGTGGCGTTGGAAAAATGATTTTTTGTAGTACTGTTTATAGCTCCAATACTATCAAATGATTAACATCTTCATGAATTTTGGGCCCTGTTTGCTCCCTCTCCCATGGCTAACAAATGGTTGTGTTGGCTGCAGGAAAAACTAGCTAGCTGCTAATTGTTAGCTAGGTGATAGGTAAGACACAAGCTGGACTATTAGCTGAGGATCCAAACAAAGTTTTAGCTAATTTTTAGCAGCTAACTATTAGCTTTGTTGGATCAAATAGGGCATTGATCGATTGTTTACCACCGACAGGCTAAGCAGGGGCATCCACACCAATGGTACGGTGAAGATGTTACTTGATGTGGTTAGGGTAGAGATTGTAAATCTCAATGAGTTTAGAAGGCCCACAAGTAGTGAAGGTGAAGGGGACTAGGGGAGGCGAGCCAGACGAGCCGCAAACAACAATGATGCCAGCAGATGGCTTTGTGGCCAAGGTAGAGAGCCACGGATCATTGGTTTTAACATTCATGACTCCAAACCTCTCAATACATATGTCAATCATTCATCAAAATAATAAAGCAGATCAAGACACATTTCAACTTGGTCTCAACAATAAGTGGAGGTGTTGATTCGATTGATCATCTTCCAGACTACTGGATGCCACTTCTTTCACGGTATCTATGTTGTCCATATTCTGCCAATTGGCCTAATGCTTGCAGACTCTATGAAATATTGTCTCGTGCCCTTAATTTTATTTCCCCTAACTTCGCTATATTCTAAAGATGGTAACGCCGCCGTCGACCTTGAACAAAACATTTCCACACGATGTATACAGCTTGACCGCGACTCAGCATGCGAATCGACTCATACTCTCCTATAGTCCTTTTTTTGAAAGATCCGGAGAGCCGGCTTTGATTAATAATAAGAGGAGAAGCATACATCCGAGTTTACATGCGCGAGCAGCGCCCCCCTCCGCAGCCTAGGCTGCGTGGGATTTGTTTACATAGCTAACGACTTGAACATCCATGGTTTGCCTGAGGGCCTTGCATCCTGCTAGGGACCATTGCTGCGCCATCTCCTTTATCTTCGTGACCGCTGCTTGTGGTGTCTTCCAGCATCCTCTAAAAATTACAGCATTTCGCCGGTTCCAGATGATCCACAGGGTCAGTATCACTAGAGTTTGTCCTCTCCTCCCCCCTGTTCCGAACGCCTGATTATACCAGTCTTCTAAGTCTTGCTCATCCCTCCAGCTACCCGGGTTTAGGTTATACCCCAGGAACTCCATTACCAGAGGACCATCAATTGCATCCAGCTTGGTTTCCTGCAGACACACAATGTGTGGCCTTGCTTGCTGCACAATCAGTTTAACCGCTTCCCTTCTTGCTGCGCTATTCAGCCCACGCACTCTCCTATAGTCCTATATAATAAGCTAACCTCTGAATACGTACACCAAATAAACATTCGTTTTTCAACCGGCATTTGACCATAAAAATATACTACTAGTCTAGTACAAGTGTGGTGGAGCGTACGTTAATTGCATCCAATAGTTTCCCATCAGACGCACAACAGGGGCGAAAAAGTCTGTCCAATACTCCAATTTTTGCAAATAAAAAAGTGCAATTTGCAAGGCCAATGCGTGTATGGAATCAGGTGAATTCGGACGATAGAAGACCATCAATTGATCGGCCATCCTAGGCATCCAGGTCAATACGTATACATGAAAATAATCGGGCATTTGCCACGTGTCTCCAAGCTGCTAGTAATCGTCAGAAAGTCGCATGAGAACGTATAATTTCTAGAAGGACACTTGGTTGGACCGAGTGGACGATGGCATTGGCATGCATGACAACAAAGACTGAGAGGCTGCCGTAGCTAGGTTGACGTCAACTATTTCTAGGTAAGAAGTTAGTAGTACGATCTCTTCGTCTCTAATTAAGTCTAATTTCTAGAGTTATCATATGTTATATTTTAAAAGTTTGACGGACTTTATATAAGCGGACACCAATATTATAACACCAAATTAGTATTCGAGATTTGCTAGTTCAGTGCAGTCTCTTGGATGTTCTCATAGATGGTGTGTACATATGTATGTTCTTAGAGTGAGTGTGCACGTACGTAGATGCCTGCGTCTGTGCTGGGTTTCATAAATAAATGCTTGATAAATACTTCTTTCATTCTAAATTATAAGTCATTATGATTTTTCTAGAAACATATATAGTTTTTGCTATATACATTAGTATGCACTATATGTCTAAATATAAAAATAGAAAATGATAAGCATCTTGAAAGCACCTCGGCCCCTAGGTTTCGGTGATTAATGACAATACGTGATTACCGTGACTAACGTGTATTTTGCAGAGGCAATTAAGTTAGGTCACGGTAATGGAGGTCGATTGGGCAATCATGGTGGTCATGCCCCTACGATGGAAATCGTTTCGGTTTTCAAAGGATGGACGGCAAGGTTAATGATGGACTAGTTCTAAGTGTCGATTGGAGTTGAAGAGACACTTAGAATAGTTTAGGACTTTGTTTTCCTTTGACCGTACTATTAAGGGGTGTATGGACGGGTAGCTTGACCTATGTGAGTCTAGTGAGTTAGGTGTGGTGCACACTAGCTAAATCTAGTACTAGGTAACTCCAAAATAGCCCTTAGATCCAATAGAGCAAACTTCATTCACATATGATCGAGCATTGGAAGTGAATGGAGGGTCAAATACTGATCGGACGCTCGCTCCGGTGTGACCGGACGCTGGCTCAGGGTCCGGTCAGTTCATTTGACTAAGGTGTTTTCGTCTGGTGCGATCGGACGCTGAGAGGTGAAGTGACCGAACGCCGAGGGCCAAAGTCCGGTCGATTCCAGTAAGGTTCCAGAGAGAGAAAATCACGACCGGACGCGTCCGGTCACACTTTAAACACTGGAGTTCGGGGTGAACTGACCGGCGCGTCCGATCAACATGACCGGAGCATCCGGTCACCCCGCAAAGTCACATAACGGTTTGTTTTTTAGCCCATGTTATAAATACCACCTCCATTCGTGTGTGGGGATACTTTTGCTCATTCCAACAGCCGAGAAACACCTTTGAGAGTGCCAAAAAGAGCAAGGTCCTAGTGAGGTGATTGAGATTTGAGAATCCCAAAGAGAGCCCTCATTAGTGAGATCAAGAGTAGCAAAGTGTGCATCCACCCTTCTCATTAGGCTTGTCGTGGTCAAGTGAGAGTCCGCGCTTGTTACTCTTGGTGATCACCATCACCTAGACGGCTTGGTGGTGATTGGGAGCTTGGTGATCATCCGGAGAGCTTGTGGATGACCCAACTCAAGTTGTGAGCGGTTGTGGGTGATTTACCACGACAGAGTGTCGAAGAATCAACATGTAGAGAGCACTTGATCCTTACGCGGATCAAGGGGGAGCTACACCCTTGCATGGGTACTCCAACGAGGACTAGTGGGGAGTGGCGACTCTCCGATACCTCGATAAAACATCGCCGCATTCCTCCTTCTCTCTTTACTTTGAGCAATTCAATTCTTGTCATTTACATTCCTAGAATTGCCATGCTAGAGTAGGATTAGAACTTAGGGTGCTAAACTTTTATGCGTTAGATCAAAAGAAACACTTTCTAGGCACAAGGAGTTAATTGGGCTAACCGTAGAGTTTAATTATTGCAAAATTTTTTTGAATTAGCCCAATTCACCCCCCCCTCTTGGGCATCTTGATCCTTTTAATTAGTATCAGAGCCTCATGCTTACGTATTTAGGCTTAACCGCCTAGTGAAAGATGTCTCACGGGGATGGACTTCCTCCTATCTTTGAGGGAGATGATTTTCTATATTGGAAAATCCGTATGGAGGCATACCTAGTGTAACAGAACCGATCAAATTATAAGAACGTAAGTACGAAAACAATCACCGAAGTGCTCAAATTCCTGTACTTAAGCTCCCATAATCTCGGTAGTCCAGAAATCACGAAGGATTTCAACCAACTCTCGACATACAAACCAAGATCATAGTGATTCAACACAACACATCATTCGTTACAACATATCACAAGAGGCATCTGGATTACATCCATTAGAGTTCAAATAAAATATTACAAACCAAGTTCAAATTTTGCGGAAGCAACATAGTTTAGTACATAACTTCATAGTTTCAAATACATTGCCAGATCTTAGTCATGTCCCACCAAAAGCATCTTCAGGTATGAGAACAAGGAGAGACCGCGCCCAACGGTCTAGTCTTCATCCCCAGTCAGGAGAAGGCAATACTTGCAGCCACCAAAGTAGAACTGGTCATCTGCAACAGGTGGGAGATAAACCCTGAGTACGAGAAGGTACTCAGCTAGACTTACCCATCAAAACCAGAAATAAAGGACACCAAGGGTCATGCAAAGCTTATGAGGTGGGCTAGCTTGACACCGTTGCATAAAAGAGCTTATGAATATAGTGACCACTTTAAACTTAGCATCAAGTTTATCATTATTTACCTGTCTACTAGATTAGCACCTGTACTAGAGCACTCACTTATTAGGAGCAAACAATATTAACCATAGCAGGTATAATAAGGCTGTCATCATCATATCATCATTCCTGAACCATTATGTTATTTAGTGTATCTACTTTGGAGATAAGCCCATCAAGTTCTCACTAACCGGTGAGAGACGGCGACTCAAATCGAATTACAACTCAGCTGAGGGGGTATTCCTAACTCTCACCCTGGCATACTTTGTAAGGGTAGCCGTGGGTCACCTTTGGTACAACTCAGGAACCAAATTCACAGGTTCGATCAGTGCCAACACTCTCAGGGATTACCCTTCTGCTAGGACGATCAGAACTTTTAACTCACCTGCCCTAGGACTCACGCCTACGATTCCCTTCCAAGGTGTACTTTATACTTATCGACTCCTGGCCTGAGGTGAGCTACTCAGCTTCATGGTCGGTCTCCAGACCCGGCCAACTAAGAGAGAGGCATGCGTTCAACATGAACAGGAAAGGCTCCAAGATTCGGTCCTTAAGCGACACAGACGGAGTCACTGCAAACCAGCAAGCCTTCGCCCAGTCTTCAATTTCAAATTAAGACAGGTTCTTTTCCACGATAGCAAATATAGCCAACCGTGCCATATGTATATCCCTAAAGCTCGCAGGTGATAGGAAATCACCTGACTTCTACCGCGTTAAAGTAGGGCTAAGCACTACATGAGCCTGAGCTACATAGGATTCAAGGTATCAATATCTAGACAAGGAGTGGATAACCAATGCAGCAAGGGTTTGCATCCAACACCTAAGCTTAATACAACAATATATATATGTAACAATAATACTTTAATTGCATTTTGGGAATTAGGAGGCTTAATATGCTCTGGGGCTTGCCTTTCACAAAGTTGCACGGACGGTGATCCGGGCACTCAACGGCGACCTCGTCTGGCACTTCTCCTGAGGGCTGCACCTCCTGAACCTCCAGTGTTGGCTGCTGCTGCTCCCCACTCGGTTCCTCGAATTCCAGCAATGTCACTCCTTCCAGTACACCTATTGCATGCCGATGCACAAGATAAATATCATGGATGCATAAGAAATGAAATGATGCTCATGATGAATGGATCACAGTAAGTGTTTAACGAAAATATCACTGGACACTCGTTTACCGATTAAGAATAGCTCTATTCAAATCACTTTAAAACATCTATCTAACTTAACTCGAAGAACAAGATCAACTTACCTAACTTGCATAACCTAAGATAAAGATGCTCATCTTCAGTTAAAGGCCTAACACCTAGGAACATTACCACAAGCTTAGGAATAGTAAAGGCATACTTAAATCAAAAGTTAATGTTTCATATGCAAGCAAGCAGTTCCTTAATTCAATCACAACAAGAGTTCTACAATTTCAAATGACTTGCAAGAGGACATTCTGGAAAGCTTATGAAATTCTCTACAAATCATTTATAAACATCAAAGCATGATTCTTACGTTAACAAATTCGAATTCAAGTAAACATAGAATCTGTCCAAAAATGGCAGGTTTACTAAATTAAATATTTAGTGATGATGCAAAAGTATAATTAGACCAAACCAAGTTTACCAACTTGTTGTGCATACCAGAGGAACATCAGAAAGTATAGTGCCAACTTCTAAATAAATTATTTAATGTCGTTTTCTAATTTATTTAGTTAATTAGGTGATTAAAGCAACATATAGTAAAACTGTACAGAAAAATATACAAAAAATTAGAGTAGCTACCTCATGCTTCACATAGACTACCATAAAAATTTCAAAGCAATAGGACAAGCAGAACTTGCTGTATCAAAAATAACAGATGGCAGGTCTATTTCTAGCATAATTAGGAAACCCTATTGAAAAGTGTCAAGCAACAGATTTTACATTTTTCCTAGTATCATTCTAGCATAAGAATAGCACTCACCAAATTTTTCCTTTACTGGATCTATAGAAAAATTATGAAAATTCACACAAGATCCATCCATGCAAACAAGAGAATTACCTAACTCCTACATACAATGTCCAAAGTTTATGAAAATTCAACTACGAGCTATTCATGATATGAGCATTACACCTTAAAAATTTCATGCCATTTGGAGCTACACAGAAAAAGATATAATTACCCTTATTTCCCACATGATTAAAAGAGATAATTAGCAACTCCATTTTTCATAACAGAACATGGCATAAATTATATTTTTAATATAAACTAGACATTACCAGGAACTCAACAAAATTGGAACCACATCATTTGGATATACCAACCAAGAGATATATATTTTTGAATCTGTACCCAAATCTGTGAAAAAGAATAAAACAAAACAAAATGGAAAACCTAACCAGCTACTGGTGGGCTGGCCCGGAAAAACACGGTGGCCCACGACGCACCCACCCGCACACGCCAGTGCGGCCCAGAAGCACGGCGCGACCCACGGCCGGCTCCCGCCTGCGCGCGTCAGCTGATAAGCGGGCCCCGCTAGTCAGAGAGACAGACAAGGGAGGGAAGAAGAGCAACGGCGGTAGCTCATCGACGGTGGTAGCTCCGGTGAGGCCACGGGTTCTAGTGTGTTCACCTCACCCGTGCGCACCTTGGGGTACCATCAATTGCAGCAATTTTGGTGACTAGGGGAAATGGCGACGGCCATGGCGGCGCACAGCCGTGGGTTGGCCAGCTCCGGCGAGCCAACGACGTCATGGCTTTAAAGGTCTACCCTACGAGCATCAACATCACTCACTGGACCAAGAGCAAGGGAAAGAGGGGGCAGCAAGAGGCTCGAGCGGCACAGCCACGTGCGAGCTCGGCCGGCGGCGGTCATGGCGACCCGGTGGAGCCGCCTTCATGGTGAGCCCTACCTGAGGCGAAAACAAGGTTACAGTGAGGTCGAGGACGTGGAGGGGCTCACGGTGGTGCTGTGGTTCAGGGAAATCAAACAATGGCACTCGGTTTGGTGTTTTGGCTCGGCGGCGTCACGGTGTTCCCGGTCGCCGCGCTTGCGTGGAAGAGGATGGCAGAGAGGAAATGGTGAGATGAAGAGGGAGTGAGCGAGGCGCTGGCTTTCATTTGGGAGCACGACGCGTGACGTGGAGGCGCTAGCAGAGCATGCATGCCACACGGTGGCTAGCCTCTAAACCGGTCGGCCACGGCGTTCTCTGAAGATTTTCTGAAACGCCTAAATCGGAGTCCGGTGGCACGACTGATAGTGTGACTTGACGACGTGTGATCTCTTAAACCGTGATGAGTTAGTGGAAGAAACGTACATGAAAGTTGTAGAGTTAGGATAGGGCTCCAACAATGCTTGAGACACCAACAGCTAATTCTCCATGGATCATGAGTTGTATCAAGCCAAAGTTGGCTCAATCAAACTAAAACTGCATTAGGACTTAGAAAAATTTTCCAAGTCTGAAATCAGCAGGGAAACCTGACTTGTAGGCCCTGTTTGAGCATGTTCTAGCCATTTTTATGAGATGGTCATATTGAAACTTTTGTTCCTTGATAAATTGTCTACAACTTTGGTAAAGGGTGCACATCCATGCAAGGTCTCTAGGTTGGACTTTTTAATCAGTCAAACAGAGTCACTCTATGGTTCATCCTAAGTCAAACCTCCACCTAGAGGGCAATTTAGTCATTTTGGTCCACATGAACAATGTCCCATTAATTACCCTAAGTGTAGTTAAGGTGTATTAGACCATAATTAACCACTCTACACAGGTGCTACACCAACTTCTAAGTATCACATGTGATGAAACAACAAAACACTCAATTTACCCTAATGTTGCAATTTCCATGTTTCACATGTTTCATGACTTTGTTGTAATTTTAAACTTGTCATATTACTATGATGTTGCCATGTTTCAAGGTATGAGAAACTCATGTTGCATTTACATGTGACACTAACTACCATTCACAAGCAATCAAGTATGAAACAAACATAATTGAGAATGTTGCATATACATGTTTCAGTAACAATGACATGATGAGGTAGATGATGCACATGTTTATGAATGAAATGCAATTTTGTGGGAGCCAAACACCTAGGGTGTTATAGCCCTCCCCCCTTAGAAAAATCTTATCCTGAGATTTGGAAAGCGTACCATTTAGTATAGAAAGTCGGAAAATTTTCCTTTAGATAATCTTCCCGCTCCCATGTTGCATCCTGATCACTATGATTACTCCAAACTACCTTGTATAACTTAACTACTCGCCTACGAGTCACCCTTTCTTGAGTATCCAGAACTTGCACGGGCTTCTCTTTATAACAAAGATCAGATTTCAATTTGATTCTCCTCGTCGCTACTCTTTCCTCGGGAATACGGAGACACTTCTTCAGCTGAGACACATGGAATACCAGGAATATAGCTCCCATTTCACATGGTAGATTGAGTTTATAGGCTACTCTTCCACTTTTCTCGATAATTTGGTAAGGTCCAACATATCAAGGCTCAAGCTTCTTTTGATTCCAAAACGTTTTACTCCTCTCATAGGGGATACCTTCAGATAAACATGGTCACCTACTTCAAACTCAATAGGTTTTCTTCTCTTATCAGCATAGCTCTTTTGTCTAGCCTGAGCGGCAGTCATATTCTTCTGTATAGTTTGGACTTGCTCTTCGGCTTCTTTTACAAAATCAATACCATAGAATCTTCTTTCTCTAGGTTTCACCCAGTTTAAAGGAGTCCTACACTTGCGGCCATATAGCGCTTCAAAAGGAGCCATCTTGATACTCTCTTGATAACTGTTGTTATAAGAGAATTCAGCGAGAGGCAACCATTCCTCCCAAGAGCCTTTGCAAGAGATAAGACAAGCTCTAAGCATGTCTTCAAGAATTTGATTAACACGCTCAGTCTGTCCTGATGTTTATGGATGATAGGCAGAACTGTGGATTAGATGAGTGCCAAGATTCTAATGTAAGCATTCCCAAAAGCGAGCCATGAATTGCGGTCCTCTATCTAAAACAATGGATTTGGGGTACACCATGGAGACATACCACTTGTTGAAAATAAATATCAGCATAATTGTGAGGGTGATAGGTAGACTTGACCAGAATAAAGTGAGCAGATTTGGTTAGACGATCTACGATAACCCAGATGGAATCACAACCCTTTTTGGTAGTGGGTAACCCAACAATGAAATCCATAACAATTTCTTCCCACTTCCAGCCAGGAATAGAGAGTGGCTGCAATAATCTAGGCTTCATGTGAATAGCCTTGACTCTGCAACAGTTATCACACCTTGCCACGTAGGCTGCAATTTCTTTCTTCATCTTGGTCCACCAATAATACAACTTGAGATCTTGATACATTTTACTGCTACCAGGATGGATGGACAATCTAGAAGAATGGGCTTCAGCCATAATTTGATTTCTAAGTTCTTTATCTTTGGGTACTACAAGCCTATTATTAAACTAGAGAATTCCTTTGTCATCGACCCTAAAGTGCTTGGTCTCCTGCTCTTTCATCTTCCGCTTGATGTGAAACACACCCACATCAGTCTTCTGGAGTTCAATAATTCGACTTCTAAGAGAGCAATCCACAGTGATATTGTGGAGTACTATCGGATGAAGGAGGTGTGCCAGATAAAAGTCTTCACTAACTAAGGAATTGCAATGGGCCTTTCTGCTTAAGGCATCATCAACCACATTTGCCTTGCCAGGATGGTAGTGCACTTGAAGGTTGTAGTCTTTGATTAATTCTAACCATCATCGTTGACGCATGTTCAACTCAGGTTGAGTAAAGATGTACTTGAGACTTTTATGGTCAGTATAGATGTTGCACACATTACCTAGCAAGTAATGTCTCCAAATCTTCAGGGCATGAACAACCGTGGCTAGCTCTAAGTCATGGGTAGGATAATTGATTTCATGCTTTCGAAGCTGGCGTGAAGCATAAGTAATGACTCGGCCCTCCTGCATAAGAACACACCCCAAACTGATGCCACATGCATCACAATAGACATCAAAAGGCTTCTCGATGTCAGGTTGTGCCAATACAGGAGCAAAAGTTAGTAAGGTCCGCAAAGTGTGGAAAGCCTCTTCACACTTTGGAGTCGACACAAACTTCTCATCCTTTTGAAGTAGTCGAGTCATGGGCTTGGTGATTTTTGAGAAATCTAGGATGAAACGACGATAATAGCCAGCCAAACCTAGGAAACTTCAGACTTCTGTGACCGTAGTAGGTGCCTTCCAATCTAGGACTTCTTGCACCTTAGTAGGGTCAACCAAAATTCCATCTCCAGATAACACATGACCTAGAAAAGGTACCTTGTTCAACCAGAATTCACACTTATTGAACTTAGCATAAAGCTGGTTGTCACGTAATCGAGTTAAAACAATTCTCAGATGTTCAGCATGCTCTTCTTCATTCTGAGAATATACAAGGATATCATCAATGAATACAACGACGAACTTGTCCAATTCCAGCATGAATACCGAATTCATCAGGTACATAAAGTGTGCCAGAGCATTTGTCAACCCAAAGGACATGACAAGATATTCGAACAAGCCATAACGAGTAGAGAAAGTTGTCTTAGGTATATCTTCAGGACGAATTTTGATCTGATGGTAGCCAGACCTCAAATCGATCTTGGAGAATACCTTAGCTTTGGAGAGTTGATCAAACAGAATATCAATGCGAGGAAGAGGGTATTTGTTCTTGATAGTAACAGCATTAAGGGGGCGATAATCCACACACATGCGCAGAGACTCATCCTTCTTCTTCACAAAGATAGCCGGATAACCCCAAGGAGAAGAACTAGGCCAAATCAAACCTTTCTTTAATAGCTCATTCAACTGAATCTTCAGCTTAGCCAACTCATTGGGCAGCATTCTATAGGGCCTTCGAGAAATAGGAGCCGTACCTGGAATGAGTTCTATCTTGAATTCTACTTTATGGTATGAGGTAATCCAGGCAAGTCATCAGGGAAGACATCTGGAAACTCATAGACAACCAATATATCCTCAATGGCTTTGGCTAGGATAGCATTGGCTGTATTGTGGATAGCGATATCACGAGGCAACTGCACTAGAAAACCCTTCTTATCCATAGGATCTCTCAACATTACCACATGGGTTGATGCATCGATCAACACTCCATTCCCGCTCATCCACAGGATTACATCGGTTCCTACCCCTGGCAGAACTACAAGATCTGCAAGGAACTCTCGATCCCCAATCTCAATCTTTACCTCTTTAACTACTTGGTTAGTCATGATATTATTTCTAGCAGCACTAATACAATAACCACCCTTGACAATTGTAATCACATTCATATTATGCTCAGATGCAAAAATAGAACTCACAAAGGAATGTGAAGCACCCGAATCAAAGAGCACAACTGTAGGGTGATTATTAACAAGAAACTTACCAGCGGTGACCACTTCACCAGTAGGAATTTCCTCCATAGTAGTGTAGTGAACACGCCCCTGACGGATGTTTCCCTGAGCATTCTGCTTGGGAGGATAGGGACAATTATTAGCCTAGTGACTAGGCTTGTTACAGTTCCAACACGGCATGTTAGCTGGTGGGACATTGGAGCTTCCCTATCCAGAGGTATTCTTTGGCAAGGAAACTGTATACCCCTTGCGGAAACCAGTTTTAGTTTGATTCTTCTTCTAAGGTGGGCAGTACCAGACATTAGCATTGGGTGGACGATATTGGGTTTTGGATACCACTGGTGCCTTAGACTAAGAAGCACCTACCTCAAAGTTTCTTTTACGAGTCTTAGAAGCAGCATATACCTTATCATTATTCTCCTGAGTTAGGGTGTCACTGATAAACTCATTGAAGGTGACACACTTACAGTTGCCCATAGACTTCATCAGTTTAGGGGAAAGTCCCCTCTTGAAACTAGCTATCTTTTTGGCATCAATATCAACAAACTTAGGAGCATACCTCGCCAGGTTGTTAAATGCCTGGACTTATTCATTAAGACTCTTGTTGCCTTGAGTTAGCTTCATGAACTCGGTGTGCTTAATTGCCATGAGACCAGGAGGGATAAAATGTCCCCTAAAAGCTTCCTAGAACTGGTCCCAAACCACCTTGATGTTTGCAAGGAAGGTGGTCCTATGATGGTTCCACCAGATGCCTGTAGGGCCTTGGAGCTGGTGTCCTACATACGAGGCCTTCATACCTTCTATCAATCGGAGCAATCCAAACCTTTGCTCTATAGTACTCAACCATTCATCAGCTTGTAATGGTTCTTCTGCCTCTCTAAAGATAGGAGGCTTTGTGTCCATGAAGTCCTTAAAGCTGCTATACTGGTTTGGCTCAGGTCCCTGGCGGACATGTCGATCATCGCGGTTAGCCAGTTGGCGCATAGCCTCAGCTAGCATGCGCTGACTTTCGATGACTATCTGCATTAGCTCAGCTGGTGTGGGCGGTGGTGGAGGAGGTGGTTGTTCCTCATCTCCAAAGCTACGACCACGATGAAGATTATAAGCCATCTACAAAATGTATAGCCAATGGGCACTGACGATGTGGAAAATTTTGTAGATAAATTGTATAATTATGCCAAACTGATTCCATTGGAGAGAATGAATTTATATAATCAACAGAGGCACAATCATCCATCACAATCACACAACTCATCAAGCGCCTCAATTGACACATTAATGCGATGAACTTAACCATCAATGAGATCCGTAGACCGCATAGATGGAATTTATCAAAGGCTCACATACGCGGAGCATAACACATTTGATAGGTTACATCCAAGCCATAGAGGTTCCAAACTTACATCAAAGATAACATAGGGTTTGATATTACATCCCAACGATTAACTTATTACAAAGCTACTCGTTCTTGCATGAGGATCAACAAAAGACTAGCTCTAGCACATTAGCTAAGTAGTAAGCTAAACTACGCATCGTCCTCGGAGTCAGTGTCAAAGATCTCTCCTCCATCTTCATCACTAGCAGGTTCTAGCTCCTCATCTTCCTCCTCTTTAGGTGGAACGTCCTCAGATCCATTAATCTCAATGTCATCATCAT
Organism: Miscanthus floridulus; assembly: GCF_019320115.1. Classification (NCBI taxonomy): domain Eukaryota; kingdom Viridiplantae; phylum Streptophyta; class Magnoliopsida; order Poales; family Poaceae; genus Miscanthus; species Miscanthus floridulus. The sequence goes on along the minus strand of NC_089584.1, from coordinate 95,726,926 downwards.
CTTCTACCATGATGACACCAGAGCCCATCTCATCCTCATCATCAGGGGGTAGGAGAGGGTGAAGCTGATTGTGTAACAGGTGAACCTCCTCATGGAGATGGTCATTGTACTCTTCTACAGCTACCAATTGCTGCTCCAGCTCAACCTGTCGTGCTCTCAACGCATTCTCTTCATTCCAGGCTTCATTCCACTGGTTCAGCATGTGAATCAACATACGTTCACAGTTGCGGTGAGCAACTGTCAACCTCTAAACCTCCAGGGTCTCTTGATCCCATTCCTATGTTACTTGCTCCAAACGCTGCTGAGCCATACTCCTCTTAGCAGTCACCAGGGCTAGCTCTGCCCTCAGCCTTTCCTCCTCAGTAGGCTTAGGATGGGGCTCACGAGGAGCTAACTAGTGATGAGGTGCCCTGCCTCCGGTGGACTTGCGAGCAGTGCGTTTCATGCACACCATCTATAGCAAAAAGTTGCAACTTAAGGTGAGAATCATTTAAGGGATATGAAATTTAATTAGTCGAGACCATCAAATTTTAAAGGAGGGAGTAATGCAAGAAATGTCATGTATGCTTGAACATGATGCATGCATGATCCGTACGTCCTCACAAACCTAGAAAAATTTAAAGGCTAGCGAAATATACGGTGGCATACATACGTTCTCTCGTATACGGTAGCTAGTCGATCTACAATGATACGTTGTTAGTGTACCTACAGCAAATTTCATTTTAGCCCAATAATTCCCCAAAAAGGCATATAAAGTAAGCAGTAAACTAAATACTTTCGTAAATACATCCCCCGATGTATATACTCTAGTATCATAGCTACCCAACAGAGATACCCACACTTAAGTACTCTCATAGATACATGATCGAACATGTAAGGATGCGAGCAACCACAACTACTCTCCCCTAGACCAACGGTTGGATGGTCATGCTCTCACATCTCCCACTTACCAGAGCGTAGAGGTATTTTGATCCATACATTACCACCCCAGCGGATGACATCCATACAATAGCACACCGTATGGACAACAAAACAGAAACAAGTAGGAACCCCTAAGTTAGTACTTTAATAAGCCACCTAAGAGTCCTTATTTGGGCATAAAGGATATGACCACTGGCAACACTTAGTATTTAATTTAGAATTTTCACAAATACTTTTGTTTTAAATACACAAATGACATGTTTAGTGTTGAATCTTGCTCTGATACTAGCTATAACAGAACCGACCAAATTATAAGGACGTAAGTACAAAAACAATCACCGAAGTGATCAAATTCCAGTACTTAAGCTCCCATAATCCTGGTAGTCCGGAAATCATGAAGGATTTCAACCAACTCTTGACATACAAACCAAGACCGTACTGATTCAACACAACACATCATTCATTACAACATATCATAAGTGGCATCCGGATTACATCCATCAGAGTTCAAATAAAATATTACAAACCAAGTTCAAATTTTGTGGAAACAACATAGTTTAGTACATAACTTCATAGTTTCAAATACATTGCCAGATCTTAGTCATGTCCCACCAAAAGCATCTTTAGGTACGAGAACTAGGAGAGACCGGGCCCAACGGTCTAGTCTTCATCCCCAACCGAGAGAAGGCAATACTTGCAGCAACCAAAGTAGAACTGGTCATCTGCAACAGGTGGGAGATAAACCCTGAGTATGAGAAGGTACTCAGCTAGACTTACCTGTCAAAACCAGAAATAAAGGACACCAAGGGTCATCCAAGGCTTATGAGGTGGGCTAGTTTGACACCGTTGCATAAAAGAGCTTATGAATATAGTGACCACTTTCAACTTAGCATCAAGTTTATCATCATTTACCTGTCCACTACATTAGCACCTGTACTAGAGCACTCACTTATTAGGAGCAAACAATATTAACCATAGCAGGTATAATAAGGCTGTCATCATCATATCATCATTCCTGAACCATTATGTTATTTAGTGTATCTACTTTGGAGATAAGCTCGTCAAGTTCTCACTAACCGGTGAGAGACGACGACTCGAATCGAATTACAACTCAGCTGAGGGGGTATTCCTAACTCTCACCCTGGCATACTTTGTAAGGGTAGCCGTGGGTCACCTTTGGTACAACTCAGGAACCAAATTTGCGGGTTCGATTAGCGCCAACACTCTC